>NC_090647.1:95062179-95384679 GCF_040937935.1 Hyperolius riggenbachi
TTTGTCGACAGGCCCGACAGGCCTGGCCATGCGTAGCTTTCTACTCATTCCCGTCCACAATAGCATCCTGCACCTGCGCAGTTTCATTAGTTTCCCCCTTTTCTCTGGTTTGTTTCCTCTTTTCTATAACTTTCGGAATGGCTGTTATCTTACCGACTGGTCCAGGCTGGAGGTAAAATTCTGATTTACTGCAAGCTCTATTCTTTGTGAATTGACACTTTTTTTAAATGCTGCCAGCCTGCCACTTTTTCCCATTTTACAAGTGTTTTTTGGGGAGGCAGCTATGATGGGCAGTGGAGGGAGGGAGGCGGGTTCATTTATTTTTATTTAATTTATGTAGTGTAAAATGTAGTTTAAAATGTGTACTGTGATGTATTTTGTTTTACCACTAGATGTCCCCACACATTCTATTCTGTGTGCTTTGAACAGAGTTCTGAGCACACAGGCAGTCTTTATTACAGGAACTATCATTGGCTTGTCGTTAAAGCCATGATCCTTCCCATACAGGCACTTTGATTGGCTCAGGAAACACAGGTTTCCATTCACTAATGGCAGATGTGTCAGTATCGGCGGTTGCAAGTGGTGCTAGATTGCGTGCACATGCACAGCAGCGGCGAGCGACACACTAAAACATTCTGTTGCTGTTAAGAGGGTCAAACAGGAAGTTTTAAGTTTACATTAAAGTGGTCTGAAACTCTGACATAACATAACAATAAAAATGTGTTTTTCTACTTTTTATTATTCATACAGTTATCATATTTGCTTTTGTGCAATGTGCAATGTGCACAAGTAATATTGTCTGTCTACAAATTATAAGTTTCCAAAGTGTAGTTTTGCTAACCCTGAACTACTACATTACATTTTATTCTAACTGCTTTTTATTATATATTAAAATCTTCTAATGAGTTGTATTGAACTGTGTGTGTGCCTGGAGCAAAGACAGCTACTCAGAAAGTGTTTTTTACTTGTAACACGCAATGTATCTACATTAGAATGTAAACAAAGATACTGTTAGTGGCTGGATAGTGTAATGGTTAAGGGCTCTGCCTCTGACACAGGAGACCTGTTCAGTAAGCCTGCACCTATTCAATAGGAGATCTTGGGCAAGTCTCCCTAACACTGCTACTACCTATAGAGTGTGTCCTAGTGGCTGCAGCTCTGGCGCTTTGAGTCCGCCAGGAGAAAAGCGCAATATAAATGTTCTGTGTTTGTTTGTTTGTTTGTTATCTCCCATTTGGATGTGGATTTGAAGCTGAATAGCAGAACAAAGTGCTTTGTTTAACCATTTCAGTGATGTTCTGCTAAAAAAAAAAAAAAAAAAATTCTGGGTAGTAGGCTTAAAACTGTGGGGAATCTTTTAGAGCTTAGTAGAAATGCTGACTTTCAGACCGCTTTAAGTGGTTAAAGAACACCTGTAGGAGAAAATGTGCCCCATATGAGGGCTCTACTCAATAAAGCAAAGCCTCTGGAAAATGCAGTCTTCCCCGGTTCTCCACTGGCCGTTCCAGCCCTGTGTCCTCTGGAAAACCATCAGCATGCCCTTGCTTGCTTTTTATGCCGAAGCCCAAGCGCATCCATGCTAGCGAGCAGGTCCAGGTGCCACGAGCTTTGGGAGGACACATTGCCGGTAGGGCGTTGTGGAGGGAGACAGGGGAAGCCTATGGAGGATTCCGAGGTAAGTATCTAACTTTTTTACTTTCAAAATGTACAGGTTTTTTTTTGATTTAACATGTCATCTTTATTGAGATAATGTAGTGATGGTACATAATAGATGTTATCCGCACGCAGGCGGTATACTCATGGTAATGACAATTTAATGTAAGGATGAAAAGAGACATCAATGTTAAAGGTCATTGGAGTGATTGGCGAGATAAGAGAGTCCTGGAGGAGAGTTTCCTAAACAGAAGGATGGATTGAACAACAAAGAGACATGTTATAACATAACTCGAGTATAAAACTTAGTGAACAGTAAAAAAATATATACAGACAACAGCCGAGAACCCCATAGTCCCGCCCCCCGCCCCAAACGCCTCCAGTAGTGATGACAGTGTGAAGATCTGTAGACGGGTATTAGACTCTAGAACGAGTGTAGCGTGAGGTGGTCCAGGTGTCCCATATGTAATGAAATTTTTGCACGGACCCCCTGTGTAGATATATGGCTTTGTGGAAGGGGAGAATTTTATTAACTGATCTTATCCAGTCAGCTAGTTCTGGGACCTGAGGTTGTATCCAGTGTCGAGTGAGCACCTTACGGGCTATATGGAGGATATTGAGCAGGAGCAATTTAGTGTGTTTATTACGGATATCATGAGGAATTATGTTTAATAGGCAAAGTTTAGGGTCCAGGGCGACTGAGCAACCCATTTTGTCATTTAGAAATTTAATAATTTGTTGCCAGTAGATATTCACTTCAGGGCAGGACCATATCATATGGTAGAAGGTACCCTGGGTCAGAGCACATTTAGGACATAAAGGTGAATACCCGGGACGAAATTTGGCTAATCTAGTCGGGGTGAGGTAGGCGCGATGCAACACGTAGAGGCCAAGTAGTCTATCAGGAATGTGGGGGGAAACCCTAGCAGAATCCTCGAGAGCCTCCTCCCAATCTTCATCAGAGAGCTCCCCAAGATCCTGCTCCCACTGGGATTTCCTACCAAAGGCTCTACGGGTGGCTCCAGTTATCATTATGGCTGCATATAAAGCTGAGATTAGTTGAGTGGGAGAGGGGCCTGTTACAATATTTAATATACCAGAATCAGAGAGGGAAGAGGGTATTGTTGGGAATTGGGTTTTGAGGGCATGCGAGAGCTGCATATAGTAAAATTTCATGTGTATTGGTAGATGAAATTTAGTTGCCAGTTGCTCGAATGAGATAATGGAACCAGAGTCCAGGACCTGGTGTAGGTATATGATGTCGTATTCAATCCACAATCGGCTATTAGGAAGTTTACGAAGTTCAGGAAGGCCTCGATTTTCCCACAACGGGGTGAATTTCAATGGGGCATCTAGCTCTAGATATTTATGAGCGGTATCCCAGACTTTTAGAGTTTGACGGAAAGTTGTCGGAAATTGCTTGGTATGAGGAGATTTTTTAGCTCCAGTGGCAATAATACAGAGGGGGTCTGTATGACGAAGAGGGGGGGTGTCGTGCATTAAATTACATATACGGTTCCTATTAATTGTAAGGTCATAGTATATATGTGAAAGTTGAGCAGCCAAGTAGTATATATGACAGTTAGGAACTGCTAAGCCGCCTAAGTCTTTTGGATTTTGAAGAGTAGTGAGGGAGAGGCGATGTCTTGAGGAGCCCCAAATAAATTGAGTTAAAAGGGTGTTTATTTTGGAGAAGGTATCATATGGGAGGTATATCGAGGCATTCCATGAGACATAGAGTATCTTGGGGAGGAGAACCATTTTAAATAGATTTGCTCGGCCTGCCACATTTATGGGAAGTTTGGACCAGGCCTGAAATTTAGCTGATATGTATTGTAATAAGGGTGTCCAGTTTAGAGGAATAAAATCTTGTGGAGATCGGGAGATCTTAATACCTAGGTATGTAATCTCTGATGCCCATTGTAGAGGGGAGGAGGCCTGAGGCAAGGTTGGGGGAAATATGTCAATGGGGAGGATATAGGACTTGGACCAATTGATACGTAGACCGGAGTAATGACCGAAATTGTCAATGAGGGCGAGGGCACGGTGTAATGAGGGCCCGGGGTCGTTTAAGTATAAAAGCATGTCGTCAGCATAAAGACTAATTTTGTCTGTTATATTTGCTTTTTCCAGGCCACGGACGTGGGGATCTGATCTAATCAGAGCAGCAATGGGCTCGATCGCCAGATCAAATAGGAGGGGGGACAGTGGGCAACCTTGCCTCGTGCCTCTGGATATGGGGAAGGCATCAGAGATCCATCCATTGATTCTTATCCGGGCATAGGGATCAGTGTAGAGTAGTTTAACCCAGGCGATGAAACGGGGGCCAATATTATAACGACGAAGAACGGACAGTAAAAAGTCCCAATCAATGGTATCAAAGGCTTTGGCGGCATCAAGAGACACCACCACTCTGGTACCAACATTCTCGTGTCTCGTCTGCATAGCAAGAAACAATCTTCTGATATTTAAAGAGGTTGATCTACCTGGAATAAAACCAGATTGATCTGGATGTATTAGGGAGGTTATAACTTTATTAAGTCGTTGTGACAGGAGTTTAGCAAGGATCTTAACATCAGTTTGGATTAGGGAAATAGGGCGGTATGATTCGCATTGGAGGGGATTTTTTCCAGGTTTCAGAATTAGGATGATTAAAGCTTCTCTCATAGAGAGTGGGAGAGTGCCTGTTGCAAGGGCATTGTTATATAATTCCAGGAGTTTAGGGGCCAGTAGTGATTTAAATTGTTTGAAGAATTCCCCTGGTAGGCCATCAGTGCCTGGAGATTTGGAGGGGGGCAAAGAAGAAATGGCATCTTCAACTTCCTGAATTGTAATTGGGGCGTCTAATAATAGATGACTGGGTTCATCGAGGGAGGGGAGAGAGATATTTTCTAGGTAATCTGCAACTGAAGATGCAGCGGCAACGGAGGTCTTGGAGTATAATGATTGATAGAAAGAGGCAAAACGTTGTAGGATATCAGGAGGGGAGGAGAGAGTAGATCCTGTATCATCCTCTATTTTAAGAATAACCTGTGGGGCTGTCATTTCTCTGGATAGTTTAGCTAATAACGCTCCACATTGTTCACCTAGTTCATAGACTCTCTGCTTAGAAAATAAAATTTTCCGGTTTGCTTTAGCTATAAGGAGTTGCTCGTATGCAGCCAGTTTGGATCTGTAGAGATCATGGAGGGTGGGAGAGGGGTCAGCGGTAAAATCAGAGGTGACCTGTTGTAGTTCTAGAAGAACTGCACGTTCGTTTATGGCAGAATTTATTTTAATGCTTTTTATTTTGGAGGAGAAATGTTGTCTAGTGAATTGTTTAAATACTTCCCAGATCGATGCAACTGATGCAGAAAGACCTTGCAGGTCAAAGAAACTAGCAAGGGTCACATCGAAGGATTTTGTCTCAGCAATTTTGGATAGCCAGAAAGGATGTAAACGCCAGAAAGGTAATTTAGGTGGAAAAGACCAGTTGAGTTGGATAACATATGGAGAATGATCTGACATGGGAGAGGGGAGGAAGCGTGCTTTGCATATATTTGGGAGTAAAGAGGATGAGACTAGAATATAATCCAGGCGTGAGCAGGTTTTATGCGATGCAGAGTAGCACGAGAATGCCGGAGTATCGGGGTATTTCACTGACCAAGTATCGTGTAAGGATACATCTTTAAGAAGGGTCACCAGTTTGGTGTCTTTACCAGTGGGTGCAGTGGAAATAACTGGCTGGGGGATTTTATCGACGTTAGGGTATAAGACATAGTTAAAATCTCCGAGCCATATTGAGGGTACCTGAGGATAAAGAGCAATAAAGTTCAGTGCAAGTTTCAGGATTGCAAATGAAAACGGAGGTGGTATGTATACAGCAATGATTAGGACAGGAACATTATATAGTAAGCAGTGCATAAATACGTATTTGCCTTCGCTGTCAGTAGTTTGGTCTATTAGCTGAAATTGAACACTTTTAGCAAAAAGCAAGGAGACACCTCTAGAATGCGAAGTGTAAATGGAATGAAAGGACCATCCAATCCATGGGCGGCGTAGTGCCATATGGAGGGTGCCATCTAGATGTGTCTCCTGCAGTGCAATTATATCTACATGTTGCTTACGCAAAAACTCTAAAACCACCGTCCTTTTGACCCTATCCCTCATGCCCCTGACATTCCAGGTCAAAATGGACAAGGAAGTGCTAAGGGACTGCGAGGCAGGTGCCATATTGGAGGGAAGAGTGGAATATGCAAAGTATACATCCTAGCGGGGGGGGGGGGGGGGGTAGCGGGGTCCCGGCTGCAGGACATGGAATCGGAGAAGCTATGAAAAATATTACCCGGCTCATAGCCCAAAACATAGGGCCTGAGCTTTTTCCCATAAATGTGTAAAAACATATAGATAACACGTGTAACATGCATAATCCTAATGACATCAGGAGAAATACATGAAAAAAGAACATAACAGAAGAATAATAACACCTGTGGGTGCAACATCAAAATATGATGTCACATATAGCCTTGCTCTACACCTTACTTGGGTAGGCATTGTGCATCTAGGGGCAGACATAGCTAGTGTATTAGAACAGTTTCATATTTACCACATGCAGTACTTATATGAGTAGGTGAGATTGGAGTAAGGTTCTCGGCAGAGCAGCAAGTCATACCGGGTGGCGCAGCAAATGGTGCCATGATGTCATCTGGCATTGTACCATGTAAGCCCATGGACATTAGTGGATATATATGTCCTAGAAGTGGATCTTAATCTTCTGAGCTGGAATGAGGCTTGTACTTGTCAATCCAGGTGAGGACCTCAGTAGGAGATTCAAAGAAAAGCGTTTTTCCATCTGATATGACCCTGAGGCGAGCAGGAAAAAGCATGGCGTATTGTAGGCCCAGGTTTTTAAGCTTGCGCTTTGCATCCTGGAATTTGGCGCGTTGCTTCTGTGTTTCCACCCCAAAGTCGGGGTATATAGAAATGGAGGCATTATCAAGTTGAATGTTGCCTTGCTCACGGGATAACCGAAGGACGGTGTCTCGGTCTCTGAAGTTAAGGAGTTTAGCAATGAAAGTGCGCGGGGCTGCGCCAGGGGAAATAGGTTTGAAGGGTATGCGGTGGGCCCGCTCAACGGAAAAGGCCATGGAGAAAGAGTCCCTACCATATTGTGTGGTAAGCAGGTCTTCTAGGAACCGAGCAGGATCATTCCCTTCCGTTTTCTCCGGGAGCCCCACCAGGCGTATATTTGACCTGCGCAGCCGGTTTTCCATATCCTCCTGTCGGGCTATGATGGCTTTGATATGGCCCTGTGAGGTGCGTACATCAGATGGAAGTGCTTTGAGGTCGTCTTCAAGTTTGGAGATACGGGCTTCCGCGTCAGAGACGCGCTCGCGGAGGTTACGGACATCTTGGCGTAGAAGTTGTAGGTCTGCTTTGACCTCCTCTATTTTGGTGGTAAAGGTGTCTGTTAAGGAGGTTTGTAAAGCTGAGATGGCTAAGAGTATCGATTGAGCTTCAGGCGAGGATATCTGATCCGGCGGAGAAGCCGGGTCTTCCTCCGCGGCTGATCCAGCGCCATCTTGGTCTGCCCGGCGAAACTTATCCATCGGGCCTGTAATCTTCTCGGCGGTTTTGTCGTTCTTTTTTGGCCCCATACTGCCGGTAGAGGTGGCGGGTAGCTGTGCAGGGGGTATAATGTCCCAGATGCTGTAGGATATTAGCAGGATAAGAGCTAGTTTTACCCGTGAGGTGAGGAGCTCCGAGAAGTGCGACCGCTCACATCCTCGTTCCGGCCACGCCCCCCAAAATGTACAGTTTTACTTTAAAATCTCTTTAGTAATGATGTTCTTTTTGCATAGATATTCAGCGCTTGTATGTGCAACATTTAACCCAATAGATAAACTAATGTTCTTCTGCTGCGTTTATCTGTTGACAGTGTCTGAAATAACATTACAAAGTAACACCAATTCCACTCTGGGCGTCATAATTTTATATAGTAAGTATGCCTATGTATCCAGGGCACAGGGCTGCGATGAGCCCCCTGGCTTCTGGCTGCTTTCGCCTACAGAGATGGGGTTTTAATTGGCCATTTTGCTAAAAGAAAACATTGAATTTCCCATCACGTATACGAAAAATTTGTCACTGTAAAATGTAGAATAAAAAAAAAAGTTTTCTGCATTGCTCCAGTCTACAGTACAACAATATGATCTTGCCTCACTTGTAATGGAATTACTTTCACTAATGTCCTGTCCCTTCTATAAACCCAGCCAACCTGAACTTCTCTAACCTTTGCAGCAGCTGGGACTTGTAAATCCACATTAGCTGAAGAATTACCAGCAGTCTACAGCTTATTATGTTCAGCTACATCATCTTTCTGCTAAGCAAGTGCAAGATCAAACTTTACGGCCCAGTGCACACCAAAAACCGCTAGCAGATCCGCAAAATGCTAGCAGATTTTGAAACGCTTTTTCTTATTTTTCTGCAGCGTTTCACCTAGCGTTTTGCGGTTTTGTGTAGCGGTTTTGGTATAGTAGATTTCATGTATTGTTACAGTAAAGCTGTTACTGAACAGCTACTGTAACAAAAAACGCCTGGCAAACCGCTCTGAAGTGCCGTTTTTCAGAGCGGTTTGCGGTTTTCCTATACTTAACATTGTGGCAGAAACGCATCCGCAATCCAAAATCTGCAGCAGCCCGGGAGTATGCGTTTCTGCAAAACGCCTCCCGCTCTGGTGTGCACCAGCCCATTGAAATACATTACCCTAGCGGATCCGCACCCGCAAGCAGATCGCAAACCGCAGCGGAAACGCTCCGGTGTGCACTAGGCCTACTAGAGGAAAATATGCTCACCGTATTCCAGATTTAGGGCTCTTCCACCCCCTCACCCCACCTTTTCTCCATTCTGCTTTATATTATTTATACAAATATACACAAATCAAAGTTTGACGCAAAAGCCACAGTCTTGGACATTACATGTAGGTGAAACGCAATAGCAAAATCATTGTAGGATTCCTCGTCTCATTATCCCTATAATCTAGTCTCTAGTACATGGTGCCTGCAAAACCTTTTTTAAGGCATTGTTCAAAATAATGTGACATTATCTGCATGTTGAAATAATGCTTGCCACAGTATGTTTCCACTGTTATTGTTTTGCTCATGGCTGATGTGTTGGAGCTGCCATTTTGCTCATCATATTAGCACTGTGCATAGAATAGGGAAAATTCTCAACATAAAGTGCTTTGTTCAGTTTCTAAACACTGCTTTATTTGTAGAAGCAAGGCTTAAACCCACCTAGGTTTTCATCACAGGACCTGCATGCACAAAATAATGGGTATGTATCTGTGTATTTGATTTTCTAACTGGACAAAGTGTACTTTCACCTGTGGCGAAAATAAACACTTGTATCTATCATCCTTCTCCTAAAAAATGACTTTTTAAGATATTCCACAGTTTTATTTTATGTTTAAGTTTTTTAAGTTTTAACTGTTTTATTGTGTTTGCTCAATGACACATTCATTGAAGTATGCCAGAGCTAAAATATATGAACTATTGACCCTTGTTATCTCTTTCCTGCTGTCAGAAGCCATTTTCTTCTAGGAAAGTGTTTTATAGTTGGAATTTCTTATCAGTGAGGGTCACACTGTAGTCACTTCCTGTCTGATACATACCTGATATTTACCTCTTTCAAGTAGAGAAAGAAAAAAAGGAACACAGCATAGGTATTTGTGTGCTAGGCACTGTACATACCCATGTCTATCTCATTATGTCACATGTCACCTCAGGTATCCTTTAATGTGTGATGTGCAAATTATTTGTTGTATGATCGCTGATAAAAAAAACAAATGTCTCTCTGTGATGACAATAAACGTGGTAACATGGAGCCCTATAGCAATCTTCTTCAAGTCCATTTCCCATAATGCTGTTTACCTGTCGCCTAGTAGCGTGATGCTCTCCAGCCAGCCATATCAGTATGTGTATATGTGTTCCCGCCAAATCAGAATTGTGGAAGCCTCCCCACTCCACATGGTACGCATTGGTTAGCAGTGATGTCACTTTGATGGGCAGCACTTTAACACAGACATTTTCGGTGCAATCGCTGGAAAACGGCACTGTAGGTGAATGGCTTAGTAAATGCTACGCCTAAGTTATTGACAGTGTCATATAAGTAGAATATTGAATGATTACTACTTCAACTACAGCTACTTCTCTTCAGCCTTTAGTTTACCTTGTGAGGAGTCTGTGGTATCCCTGGGTCAGTTTAGTACAGAGGAGCATATATAGTATGACACAACATGGCTTGTGTCATGGGTGCCAGGATCTGTGTTTCTTCCAGGTGCCCACCACTGACACCAGGGATTGGGGGCACATTTTACACTGTGGGGGAGACCTGCCTACTTGCAGACCCATGCACATTCATTATTTATCTCTGTTTCAGTGTAGGTCTTGGTACATTTAAATTTACTCCGCCTTAGATAAGCGATCCAATTATTTGTATGTAGAACAGAGGCGCCAGCAGGATAAAAGTCAATAAAATGTTTAAAAATTGCTTGGAGGAAGTGGTGGGCTTGCCTCCCAAAAGCAGACATGAGATTCTGTCTTCATATAAATCAATACATTTCTTATACGGTACCCCAAAAACAGTGCAACGCGTTTCGCAGGCCCAGTCCGCTTCATCAGGCAATAAACGTGGGGACAAAACAGAATTTTGGCAAAAGCAGGTGTAGCGCCTCAGTACCTAATTATGTTTTGTTACATCTCATAATGGTGTTTGTTTAGTATCTAGTGCCTTATTTTCTTATTAAATGAGAGTTTTACTGCGCAGGCCTACTGCCTTTGAATTGTACTGGTAGGTTCTTGTACATTTGGTCCCGCCCATGAGTCATCATGACCTCATTACCACACCCATTTTTGCCACTACCCACCCCACTTGTTTGCTACTTTCTAGAGCCCAGGGGTGCCCCAGATCTTCCAGGATCCTAATAATGTTCCCGCTTCTTACAGAATGTGATTTAAAAATTCACCGCCTTTGAATATACAGCTTATGCACTGCTTTACCTCTTGTTTCCTCCGTATTCCTTTAGATTGTCAGCTCAGAAGGACAGGGATCTCTCCGTTTTGTTTCTAGTCATTTGAGGTGTATTTTGGTAGACACAATTTACAATTCGCTTTGAAATGTATGTTTACTACCAACTCTGTATTATTTCGTAGTGTCTATTGCATCCGTATTGTTTCTTATTTTGTACAGTGTCACAGAAGAAGATAAAATAGTAAATTATCAAATTTTTTGGACCATAAGGCACACTTTCTCCTCCTTAAAAGTGGGGAGAAAAAGTCACATCTTATTGTCTGAATACAGTCCCCACTGAAACAAACACCCACCAAAATAATTGACCACTGACCTGCCATGATGTCAGGGACTCCCTGTGTTGTACTCCCCATGCAGAGTACAGACTGCAGAGTGATCCACAGCGTTAGCTGCAGCTCACCTGCTCTGGTGCCCATAGCAATCAACGATGATTCCTCTCCCTCATGGCTTCCTCTTGTGTTGGCTTACTCCTGATTGCGTTATTACACATGATCAGCACTAGGGGGAGCCATGAGAGAGAGAAGGTGTCACTGATCACTGCAGGCGTCCAGGGAGTAGGTGAGCTGCCACTTCTACTGCAAATGAATCTGTATGAGGGAAGCACAGGATGAGAGGAGGTCACAAGGGGGACAAAGAAAGACATGTTGAAACACAGGAGGACACAAGAGGTACAGAGGCGGACACAAGGGGGGCAGACAAGGGCACAAGGGCACTGAGGAGGACACACGGGGACAGAGGAGGAAACAGGTAGACACAATGGGAATGAAGGAGGACACAAGGGGACAGAGAAAGACACAGGGCACAAGGGGAGACAGGAGGAAACAAGGGGGACAGAAAGGAGGAAACAAGGGGGACAGAGAGGAGGACACAAGGGCGACACAGCAAGACACAAGGGGACAGAGAGGAACAGAGGAGGACACAAAAGGTAAAAGGGGGACAAAAGAGGAACATGGGGAATATAATTACTGGGGGGAAGATCCACAAGATGCCCCAGCACCATGGACGCACCAGGTTTAGTATATTCTTTCCTGTTTTTTGTCCCTTTAAACCTAGGTGCGTCTTATGGTAGTTAGATTATTAATAAAATAAAAGCAATATTTTTGCCTTGCTGTTTGATTCCCCTTTTGGGGTATTTGAGTGTAACATATTGCAAGTGTATCGTTTAGGCAGTGCAAATGCTATGTTCATTCTGCTGTATTTTGTGTATATGTGGATTTTATGGCGTTGCCCTTGAATATAGTATGTAAAATGTATATAAACCCTTAATACTCTATTTACAATGTGCTGGCTAATGACTTTCTAGTTTACGATAATCTTGCCTCCCAGCAGCCTCTGGGCTCTGACTCATCCACACTCCTGTACATCAAATCCTATTTTAAAAGCATAGGCTTATATAGTCAGGTTTATATAGCTACCAAATGTATTCCAAATTGTTTTGCTGGCTACCAAAGCTCTGTAAACAGTTACGAGCTCTTCAGGTCCAAACAGATCCTGCCACACTTCTGCACTATAGCTGGCTGGACAAATTACCTGGTCTGCTGTTCCACACAAGAGGCTAGTTTAAATTATGATTTATTTGGTCTATGTCAGCTTGTAGCTTCAAGAAATTACTTCAGTTTATACATATGAGGTGAAAGGGAATCTGGTGCTAATGGGTCCTGCATTTTCATACCCATTGGGAGTATTATGTATGATACCAAGCCATTCTATTCCAACAATCTCTAGTGCTTATAATAAGCCCCTAGGTATAGACAGGAGGAGCACAGCTACTGGAGGTTCCATATAATGCATGCATGAAATAGAGGATGGGAGAAAAATGGGCACCGGGTGAAGCCGATATAAGTCTAAACAACAAATATCACTGTAAATTGGGCACCAAATGAAAATGAAAAATATTTACGGTGGTAATTACCATAATAAAACATTGTTGAATGTTAACGATATTTTACTACAGCTACACCTAACTGTACTCTTACACAGACCCCTCCCCCTCTGACGCTGAACCCTAAGACCCCCTTCCTGACGCCTAATCCTAAAAAAACCCTTCCTGACAGCTAACTCTAAGACTGATGCCTAACCCTAAAACCCCCTTATTGATGCCTAACCCTAAGACCCCCCCTTCCTGACACCTAACCCTAAAACCCCCCTTCCTGAGGTCTAACCTAAAACCTCCCTCCTAACGCCTAACCCTAAACCCCCCCTTCCTGATGCCTAACCATAAAACCCCCTTATTGATGCCTAACCCTAAAACCCCCCTTGCCTACGCCTAACCCTAAAAACACCCTGTAAATACAAAAGGAAAAAAAAATTCAAACACTATAACGTTCTACTTTTTAAAACGATAAAAACTTTTAAAAACAGTAGCATTCTAATGTTCTCAAAACGATAAAAACCCCCCTTCCTGACATCTATCTCTAAGACCCCCCTTCCTGACGCCTAACCCCAAGACCCCCCTTCCTGAAGCTTAATCCTAAAACCCCCCTTCCTGACGCCTAACCCTAAACCCCCCCTTCCTGATGCCTAACCCTAAAACCCCCTTGTTGATGCCTAACCCTAAGACCCCCTCTTCCTGACACCTAACCCTAAAATCCCCCGTCCTGAGGTCTTACCCTAAAACCTACCTTCTTGACATCTAACCTTAAGACCCCCCATTCTGATAACTAACCCTAAAACCCCATCTGGACGCCTAACCCTAACCCCCCCCTTCCTGATGCCTAACTATAAAACCCCCTTATTGATGCCTAACCCTAAAACCCCCCTTCCCGACGCCTAACCCTAAAAACACCATGTAAATTCAAAAGGAAAAAAAAAATCAAAAACTATAACTTTCTACTTTTTAAAACGATAAAAAATTCAAAAACAATAGCATTCTAATGTTCTCAAAACGATAAAAATTTCAAAAACTATAACATTTTAATTTTCAAAACGATATTTATTGGGTGCCCAAATTGCTGCTTTCGGCGCCCAAAAGCCAATATCTGCATTAGCCCCTATAGTGGCACCTAAATTGTCTATTAACCAGGGGGTGCCCAATTTCCTGGGCCTGCTTCCTCCATAAGACATGTGAGACCAGTCAATAAAAAGAATTCCCAATCAGAATTTGTGTTTTCTATTCCGGTAGAAAAAAAAAATTTAGGCGAGGTTCACAGTGGGTGTGATAGGAACACAATGAAAAGGAACTGAAAAGTGGCACCGCACTTTATCCACACGTCGTGTTGCATACCATGAAGCATACAGTCAATGAAAAGTATGCTTCACTTTCACCGTTAATGCATGTGGTTTGCGGTAACATGTTGCATGCAGTGCCGAATGGAATACTCTGTTATACTGCACTGCACCTGCCGCACTGTGAATGTCACCGAGGTGGTGCACTGCAGTATGGCAAGCCGCATTGCAATGTGCCAAATATGCTGCAATGTAGCCAAAATGTAATTGGCCATCTGCTGGCTGCTGTATGATATACTACTAATGTCACTGAGGCAACTTCTCATATTCTTTTTTTGTAGTACCTCCTAAACCTATTAAAGTAGACCTGAACTCAGGACTTCCTCTCTGTTCTAAAAGACAAATAACAGCATAATAACATTTAAAGAAAAACATTTCTTCATTACAGCTGATAAGAAATCCTACAATTAATCTGCAGTGTGTCTTATTCCTGCTTTCATGGAAGCAGATATAGGGTTAACATACTGTGTTTACAAATTATCTGTTCTGCCAAGGCACAGCTGAGAGATCAAATTACAGTTGTGATTAGTCACAGATAAGGGGTAATTAGACAGGCTAAACTCTCTAAATACATACGGGATGCATTTCACTATGTTTTTCTTTTGTTACATAGTTACATAGTTACATAGTTATTTTGGTTGAAAAAAGACATACGTCCATCGAGTTGAACCAGTACAAAGTACAACTCCAGCCTGCTCCCTCACATATCCCTGTTGATCCAGAGGAAGGCAAAAAAACCCTTACAAGGCATGGTCCAATTAGCCACAAAAGGGAAAAATTCCTTCCCGACTCCAGATGGCAATCAGATAAAATCCCTGGATCATTAGGCATTACCTAGTAATTGTAGCCATGGATGTCTTTCAACGCAAGGAAAGCATCTAAGCCCCCTTTAAATGCAGGTATAGAGTTTGCCATAACGACTTCCTATGGCAATGCATTCCACATCTTAATCACTCTTACGGTAAAGAACCCTTTCCTAAATAAATGGCTAAAATATTTTTCCTCCATGCGCAGATCATGTCCTCTAGTCCTTTGAGAAGGCCTAGGGACAAAAAGCTCACCAGCCAAGCTATTATATTGCCCTCTGGTGTATTTATACATGTTAATTAGATCTCCTATAAGGCGTCTTTTCTCCAGACTAAATAAACCCAGTTTATCTAACCTTTCTTGGTAAGTGAGACCTTCCATCCCACGTATCAATTTTGTTGGTCGTCTCTGCACCTGCTCTAAAACTGCAATATCTTTTTTGTAATGGGGTGCCCAGAACTGAATTCTATATTCCAGATGTGGCCTTACTAGAGAGTTAAACAGGGGCAATATTATGCTAGCATCTCGAGCTTTTATTTCCCTTTCAATGCATCCCAAAATTTTGTTAGCTTTAGCTGCAGCGGCTTGGCATTGAGTACGATTATTTAACTTGTTGTCGATGAGTACGCCTAAGTCCTTCTCCAAGTTTGATGTCCCCAACTGTATCCCATTTATTTTGTATGGTGCTAGACCATTGGTACGACCAAAATGCATGACTTTACATTTTTCAACATTGAATTTCATCTGCCATGTATGTGCCCATATAGCCATCCTATCCAGATCCTGTTGCAATATGACACTATCTTCCTGAGAGTTGATGATTCTGCACAATTTTGTATCATCTGCAAAAATAGCAACATTGCTTACTACTGCATCTACTAGGTTATTAATAAATAAATTGAAGAGCACTGGACCCAGTACAGACCCCTGTGGGACCCCACTGCTAACAGTCTCCCATTTTGAGTACGATCCATTGACCACAACTCTTTGTTTTCTGTCCAATAGCCAGTTCCCTATCCATGCACACAGACTCTTCTCCAGTCCTTGCATCCTCAACTTTTGCACCAGACTTTTGTGGGGAACAGTGTCGAAGGCCTTTGCAAAGTCCAAGTATATCACATCTACAGCATTCCCAATATCCATATTAGCATCCACTACCTCATAAAAGCTGAGCATGTTAGTCAACAGGACCTGTCTTTAGAAAACCCATGTTGATGCTGAGAAATAAGATTATTTTCTACTATGAAGTCATGTATAGTATCTCTTAGTAACTCCTCAACTAGTTTGCATACAACTGATGTTAAACTTATAGGTCTATAATTTCCTGGATCTCATTTTTTGCCCTTCTTAAATAATGGGAAAACGTGGGCTGTACGCCAATCCACTGGGACTCTGCCAGTTAAAAGAGAGTCACAAAAGATAAGATAAAGGGGTTTATCTATAACTGAACTTAATTCCCTCAGGACCCGAGGATGCATGCTATCCGGGCCAGGTGCCTTGTCTATTTTTAATTTATTTAGTCTTGCCTTCACTTCTTCCTGTGTTAAGTATTTAATATTACAGTTAGAATATCTTGTGCAAGAGTTCAGATCCACTTTAAGTTCATAGTGACAACATGCCTCTACCCCTCTACCCCTATCTTAGATGAGCTGCTGTGGCTGTAGTTACACCTAAGGCAAAGTATAATCTTACAAACACTGAAATGGTATGTGCACAAGCCTAGGCAGCTTTCACCAACAGCATCATCTTCTACAAGATACACAGTGGATTTTATCACCCCACACCCCTGATTGTAAAGCCCTGCTCTACTTCATCAATGTCCAGCTAAACTGTGCAATTAAATTCTCCATTCCTTTTGATTGAATGCTACTATCCCATAGACTCTCATCCAATCACACTTTCCTTTCAAGAATGAAACATTCAAAATTCTACTTAATCCTCCATTTTTTATAGAGACTTTCATCAATATTTATGAAATTGATTTTTGTTCTTGACATTTATATTTCAAGTGAAATACACGCGATCGCTGCTAGAAGCAGACTTTTTCTAAGTATATTTAAAAACTCTTACCGCAGTATTTTAATTGTAATTCAGTTTGCATGGTCAATTAACCTTCACAGCTCCCTGGAGGGAGTCTGGATTTTTAAAAGACACCACTGATAATTATAGTTTTCAGGAAGTATAATTAATTGACATTTAATTTGCAACAGAATAAACTTCATTGGAAGACATTTTCGCTGTAAGTCCTGCAGCTTACAGCAGGAGATATATAAGCATGTGTCTGAGTGTGTGCATGTACATTTACATGTGTGTGCAGTGTATGTGTGTGTGTGTGCAATCCTCTACATGTGTGTGTATTTATCTGTGCAAGTGTGTATGTGTGTATGTATTTACGTGTGTACGTGTGTGTGCCTGGTATGTGTGTGTGTATGTACTGTATGTGCGACTGTATGCACGTCTCTGTGTGTGTATACTGTATGTATGAGATTATGTAGGTGTACACGTGTGTGCATTTGCATGTGTGTGCATGCAGTGGCCGCTCCAGCTTCATATTTTTGGAGGGGCACAAAGAGATGACTGGCTGGTGGGGCCCATTTGGGTGATCAAAATCAATGTTTGTATGGCGAACTCAGGTGATAAAATTAAGGCTAACTAGCTCCTGGGGGCCACTCAGAGAGGCACAGTGATTCACGGTGGTGGGGGGGGGGGGGACACAGTGTCCCAGCGTGCCCCAGTGTAACAACGCCCATGTGTGCATGCCTCTATGTATGTATATCTATGTGTGTGTGTGTGTATATCTATTTGTGTGTGAGATGTGTGTGGGTTTGAATGTGAATTGTATATATGTGTGAGTATAAATATGTATGTTTGTATGTGTACTGTGCACTGTATGATTGTGTATGTGTGTGTATACATGTATGTGTGTATCTTTTGAAGGTCAATGTTTACAATGCAAGTAATGCTGAGTTGATGCAAATAGTATGCTTTTTTTTGCAAATTTGTACAGCTTGGAAATTGGCTGCTGCATTTCTTTAGTCGATTTTCAAGCTGTATATAAAATTATAACCAACTGTAAATTGGTAGCATTTCATTTACCATCGTTAGTGTGCATATTTGTGTATGTGTGTATATTTGTACATGTGTGCTTGATATGTAGTTTTGAATCTGCTTACATGTTGACCGACACAAAATGCAAACACTAGATGCATACATTTATACAGACCTGCTCAAATCCGGATCCGTGAGACATCCAGATAGTTGCTATCCGGATATCTCCCAGTTACCTATGCGGGGTGGGCGGGGGTCAATCTTACCTGTCTGACGTCTTCTTCGGTCCGTCCCTCGGCGCCTCCCAGGCTCCCACGATGCGGTCCAAGCGGCGGTCACGTGAGTACAAACATTTCCTCCTTCCGGGTTGAAGGAAGTGTTTGTAATCACGTGACGCGTGTGGAGCGCATCGTGGGAGGCGCCGAGGGACGGACGAAGAAGACGTCAGACAGGTAAGATTGACCCCCCCGCCCACCCCGCATAGGTAACTGGGAGATATCCGGATAGCAACTATCCGGATGTCTCACGGATCCGGATTTGAGCAGCTCTACATTTATATTTATATCTGATGTTTATTAAGGAAAATAAAACACTTAAAAATACAGTTAAAACGACCATAATTTAAATGAATATAGTTACATAGTTATTTTGCACAAAAAAGACATGTGCATCATTTTCAACTCCCCCGAGTCTCTCTGTACCTTAACCCAATGGAAGAGGATAACAGTTTCTCCTAGACTGGGTCAAATTATCGCCACTCTATACCCAGTAATTATAGCTGTCGATGCCCCTCAATGTAAAGAAAGCATTCAGGTTACTTTTAATTGCAGATATATCATGTGACATGACTACTTTGCATTGTAAGATATTCCATATCTAAAGCCCTCTTAGGCCTGGAACCCACTACAAAACGCTGTCGCTGGCGCTAGCGTTTTGTATGAGCGGTTTGCAAGCAATTTCATGAGCGTTTTCAGTAGCGATTTTAAAAAGTGTATTCAATTTGACAGCGGTTGTGTAGCGATTAGCGATTAGAGTTTTTCACTTTCATTGGTCCTTTCAATTAATTTTAATTTTCTTACAGTGTGCAGTAACTTTAAAACGCTAGCAAAATTGCTCTCTACAGGTTTTAATGAGCGATTATGCCAGCGTTTACATACTTTACATTGCAGAAATGCTAACGCTAAACGCAAAAAATGCTGCGTTTTGCAATTTGGTAATCGCAATCGCTCCAGTGGCATTTAGTCCATCCATTAATATCAGCTGAGTGTTTAGGGAAAACGTTAGCAGTTTGAATCACTCCCTAAACGCTCAGAAAATTGCTTTAGTGGGTTTGAGCCCTCACTTGTAGAGAAAAAAAAAAGGAATGGATAAGAAAGGGGGCAATATTATGCCCCTGTGTCCTACTCTACTACTCCATACACAGTGTATGCAGTCTTGTTCTTTGTACAGATCTAGGGATAAAAGCTCATTTGTCAAGCATTCATATTGTTCTTGGATGTGAACCAGAGATCAAAAGAACTAAAGATTTGATACTTACCTGGGGCTTCCTCCAGCCCCATAAGCTCTTCTGAGTCCCAGTTTTTTTATTTGCATCACATTTTTTTTCTCTGCTTTAGCTGCTGCTGATTGGGGTTGCCCCAGTTAGTAAGTCTGCTACTTTGTATGGTGCTACGTGACTGGCATTGGCAATATATGTGACCTTACATTTCTCACCTGTCATTTGCCATTTACCTGTTCATATAGCAATCTCAGGGGTGTCAAGCTCATATACACAGTGGGACAAAAACTGGGACCAAAATGCTGGCTAACCTCAATATCTAGTGGCCCCCCTCCCCCATACATTTTCCTGGTGTCTAATTGCCCCCTCCTTCCCCTATACAGTTTCCTGGTGTCCAACACCTCCTCCCTCCTCTATACAGTTCCCTTTTACCTAATTGCCACCCCTCTCTCGTATACAGCTTCCTGGTGTCTAGTGCCCCTCCCCTCCCCTATACAGTTCCCTGGTGTCTAGTGCCCCCCCCCTCCCTCCCCTATACAGTTCTCTGGTGTCTAGTGGCCCGCTCCCTCCATTATACAGTTCTTTGGTGTTTAGTGGCACCCATCCCCTTCACCATGTGGCTTCATAGTTTCAACACTTAACCATAAAGGCTTAGGGCTCAGGTGCTCAAGGGTCAAATACAATGCAAAGTGTGACATGTATGGTCTCAATCCTTCTGTAGTATGTCACTATCCTGATGAATGTTGAGAATTCTGCATAATTTTGTGTACTAAAAAAGGTCAGTGGCATACTGTAATAATCAGTGCCCCAAACCCCAAATTAGAACTAGTGGAAAATGATTAATTGGATTTAAATGTTGTACTAGAATGTGAAGCCAAACAAACATAGAAATATATTGTGATAACATAGTTTAACATTTTACCTTCTCACTAATGATGCACTAAGCTCAGGTTTGAAAAACAAGAGATTGTAGTCGATCCTTTCTGCATGTCCTGTAGCAAAACATTTTGGCTAGATACAGGGACTTAGATAAACCATGCCTGTGCAGCACAAAACCCTTCACATGTATATTCAAGGGGCCATAAAGGTTTCCCTGGGTTATCTCATTAGGGCTGACATAGTAGGTGATCGTCAGAATTAACATAATTAGTATAACAAAGAACAAAACCTTGTTTCCTTCTGCTAGGTACACACCATACAATTGTCTGGCAGATTTACCTGCCAGCTTGTTTTTTTGCAACATGTCCGATCTGAATTTCGATCGATTTCCGTTTACTTCCATGGAAATCGATTGGGAAATCAATCGGTAAATCAATCGACATTCAGATCGGACATGCTGGAAAAAAATTGATCTGTCCGGTAAATCTGCCAGAAAATTGTATGGTGTGTACCTAGCATAAATCTTTGTTTCCCGTGCAGTTATCCTACTTGTTTTTTTTCCCAAAATATTGTCATTTGAGTAAAAAATCACAAGTCCATTTTATAAAGAGGCTAACATTTCTTTCTGCAAAGTGATTTAATTTATAAGGTAGTGCTCTATAATTGATTTATTAATAGACTGCAAAGGGTAAATGGCTAAATACACTATCATAAAAAATTATCTTGCATTTGTAATTGCAAACATTTTTATAGTTTAATGCAATTAAAATTACCTTTCCTGTGCAACCTGCCGTGAACTGCTGGGTACACATAGTACGAGTTTCCGATCGATAGATGGATCTGATAGATAATATCTGGCATGTCTGAAATTCCTTCTGATCGATTCTGTGCTCGATTTCTCATAGAACTTAATGGAAATAGATAAGAAAAATGAGCAAAGATAAGAGAATCGAGCACAGAATCGAGCGGGAAAAAAACAATCGGGTGGAAAAATCGAGCGGAAAAACGTAACGTGTGTACCCAGCATTCGTTTCATGCAGTCATGGCAACAATCCACTGCTTGTCAGATGAATCCACTCCAAATTTTTACTGATGTATTTGCATCCTCATTTCAATTTGCAGTGAGTCCCATTTATAAAGGTAGGACTTTTCTCATCTACATTTATACTGTATATTCTGGCGTATAAGACTACTTTTTAACCCTTTAAAATCTTCATAAAAGTCAGGGGTCGTCTTATACGCCGGGTGTCATTGATGCCGGGTGATACGCCCTATCCTGTTACCGCCTCTCAGATCTCGCTGCTGAGGACTGTAGTGAAGCGGCGCAGGCGCACATGTGTGAGATATGAGAGGCAGAGAAGGAAGTAAACAGGATACAAGGGTGGGCCAGAAGGGTGAAAGAGGCGTGCTTTATGGGCACAGTGTGATCTATTCTTCCATACCGCTTTGATAAACAGGTAGAGAGGGAGAGCTGACCAATCCGCTTACGGAGGGGGAGAGTTTACCAATCCAACCAGTCAATCGCCTATATACTGGGTACCACATACAGTAGGATCTGTTCTTACCAGTATATGATGTTTTTTTTTTTTTTTTTTATTTGGTGTGTGTTATACAGCGAGTATATCCCAAACTCTATATTTTAACTGGAAAAGTTGGGGGGATCGTCTTATCCGCTCAGTCGTCTTATGCGCCGGAATATACGGTATTAAAATCCCATAGCTGTTATTCAATTCACTTTTTCTCCTAGGTGATATTTTCACACTTAATCAATAAAATGTCTTTTCAGCCACCAGCAAGCAATAAAATACTCAGAATAAATTTGACAGTACTTTTTCACCTGCTTTTTGATACTTTTTCGGCTGCAAAGTGCTGAAAAGTAATTTTAAATAGAAGATGAAAAAAATATCTCGACAGCAAAAAACAACAAAGCTGAGCGCCACTCAAATAACTATAAAATTGCAAAACTTTATTGATCAATGCATTACAGTTCTCCCAGAAGCAGCAAGCATCCCACCAAACACCCCCCTCTACCCCATAAAACCGCTTGATCAATAAAGTTTTGCAATTTTATAGTTATTTGAGTTGCGGCCAGCTTTGTTGTTTTTTGCTGTCGGAATGTGTATGCAGACCAGCCTTCCCTGACCTTCTAATCAGGTGAGCTAAATAGAAATGACCTGTGCACCGGAATTTCCTTTTTTTAAAAAAAAAATATCTCCTAGGAGAAAAATTGAATTGCATATGGGCCCACATGTCTGTTCAGAACTCAAATGTAAACACGCCCAACTACAATGTACTTTCAGGGTAGATGCTCTGCTAAGGTGAGGCACAGAGGAAAAAAAATGGTAAGCTGGTTTAAAATATCATGTTGTTAAATATTTGCAATGCATACAAATGTCCTGTAGAGAATGATTTTAATTTATTTTTCCTGTAAAAGAGAAATGATGTGTTAGCAACTGGCAACTGAGATGGTGTACTGGAACACTGGTGACCCATGGAAAGTGCAAAGCTGCCAATTATCCTAGTAAGAAACAAAAATAATGATTCTTTCAACACATCCCGAAAATAAGAAAAAGCGCAAGAGGGGTTACTTTGAGAAAAACCTTATTACAGCAAAGTCCCCGGTATCTGGCACCGGCAGGGATCTCCTGATGCCGAATACTTGTGCTTGCCGGTTGCTTGAACAATTGGCCGAGAAAGCACAACCCCCCCCCCCCCCCCCACACACACACACACACACCGTCTTCCGTGTATAGCTCCTGGCATGTCACCTGACCCACATTGGGTCATGTGACCTTGCCTGGAGCCAAGCACAGACGCCAGAAAGCCACTAGGAGCTACAGGAAGGTTAGAAGACGGCTCTGGACACCCATTGAGTATTTTTTTGCCCTCCAAAAAAAACCAAAGCATTGTCCCTGTTCGCCCTCAGGCATGCCAGCCTGAGTTCCGAATAAAGGGGACCAGGGCCGGCCTTAGGTTTCACAGCGCCCTGAGCGAAACCTGATTTTGGTGCCCCTCCTTCATTCTCTTCACATGTGAACACACACACGCGCCCATATGGAATTCACCTTCTCTCCTGAGTTACCTCCTAAGACGGTGGTTCCCAACCTTTTTGAAGTCGTGACAAACCAAACGCTGAAATCTCCATGACACATCACATACAAAAATACTAATAACCACAAAATGGATGAAGAGAGTGCATTATCCTGAACACACTTAAAAATTAAGCCGCAGTGCACCCCCCCCCCCCCTCAAAAAAAAAAGAAAAAACACCCTCAGACTCAGTAGAGGTAGGTAGCCAGGTATAGGTGCCCCCAGTACAGGATCTCATGTGTAGGTGCCCTCAGTATAGGTAGCCAAGCATAGGTGCCCCCAGTATAGGAAGTCAGTTGTAGGTCTCCCTCCATAGATAGCCAGGTGTAGGTGCCTCCAGTATAGGTAACCAAGCATAGGTGCCCCAGTATGGAAAGTCAGGTGTAGGTCTCCTCCCATAGGTAGCCAGGCGTCAGTGCCTCCAGTATAGGTAGCCATGCGTCAGTGCCTCCAGTATAGGTAGCCAGGAATAGGTGCCCCCTTGGAAGCCATCGCCCTGAGCGACCGCTCGGGTCACTCAGGTCAAAGGCCGGGTATGAAGGGGACTTTGCTGTATTTGTAAAATTCATAGGTGGCTGTACCTACAATCGATGAATAATTAAATAATATTGTAAAAACAAATGAGAAAACTTTGACTTATAATTCACCTTCTTGTAAATCACCCCGGGGGTGCGGGGGGGGGGGGGGGGGGGGGCTATGTACCGGAAGTTGGCAGACACAGAGCCGCGGAGCCCTAAGGGCTATTTACAAGAAGAAGACCCAACAGGTGAATATAACTTTATAGGAGAAGATGATCCAGTCAATATGTGTTACATACCGGAGTTTCTCTTTAACCTGTAGATGCACGCAGTTGAAACCTGTGCCTTGTTTCTTATTCCTGCCAGGGTATATATTTCAATCTCATGGCATAGCCCACCGCCATCACCCCTAAACTCAGCTGAACTCCTTGCACCCATCAGGAGCCAATTTTAATTTTAAGTTAAAAAGGAACTCCAGTGAAAATAATGTAATGAAAAAAATAGCTTAATTTTTACAATAATTATTTATAAATGATTTAGTCAGTGTTTGCCCATTGTAAAATCTCTCCTCTCCCTGAGTTACATTCTGACATTTATCACATGGTGACATCTTTACTGCTGGCAGGTGATGTCTGCGGAAAGAGATGATGCATTTTTGTCATTTGGAAGCAGCTGTTATTTCCCACAATGCAACAAGGCTCCCACAGTGTGATGTCAGCACCATGGTCCTGACATCACACTGTGGGAGGGGCTTCACCACAATATCAGCCACACAGACCCCCCTGATGATCTATTTGAGAAAAGGTAAAGATTTCTCATGGGAAAGGTGGTACCAGCTACTCATTGGGATGAAGTTCAATCCTGGGTTACAGTTTCTCTTTAAGCCAAGTTACTGCCTGTGCAGTTCTACGAGATGGGGGAGCGTGCGACGACTGCCGCCAGCTGGAGAAATGACGGGGTTGCCTAGCGGAGGATAGAATCGGCCTGGGAAGACAGCAAGGGAGCGATCAGCCTAAAAAGGGCTGTAGGAAAACCCAGGTATGTATAATTCTTTTTTTGGTTGTTGTTTCAGGTACACCTTAAATACTATGGCAGCAATATTCACTGTAACTGGCAGAAAAATACACAGCCGATTACCCAAGTTAGCAACACCAGAGAAGCCATCCTGAAAAAACAAGCTTTACAAAAACAGAGCAAACTGTACCAGATCAGATGACGCCAAAGCTTCTGGTCACAGCAGAAACATTTACACTTCACAAAAGAAATCAGTTAGTCAATGAAACAGTATCTGGCTTTGCAGCAGAGCTAATGAACCTGGCAGAACACTGAATTGAAAGATGGACACAGAGAGACATATTTGTAGGTGAATTATGCAGTGAACGCATACAAAAGGCTGCTGACAGAAGATAACATTACTTTTAAACAAGCTCTAAAAATTGCAGTAGCATGCCTGTGTAGTAACTACTGTGCAGAACTGTGTCTAAAGACTTCCTACAATTACAGAGCAGAAAAAGGTCAACTTCACCAAATCAGAGTGGGCTAAACAAACAACAGGAGACAGAATGGCCTGCAACCAAAATCCCACTTTAGGTGCAGAAACGTATTCCACAATCCAAGTTACTGCAGACAATTTCAAAGATGCTCCCTGTTGAAAGTGTAAAGAGAAAGGTTTCATCCAAACGGTATGATCAGGCTGCAGGAGCCATTCCCAGCTGGAAGAATCTTTCCATGATATCGACCAGGTAGAAAATGTTTACTTTGAAAACAAAAACCTAGGAGCAGCAGGTAGTCATGTGGATTTTCACGACTGACAACACAACAACAAAACATTTTTTAAAGTGCTTTTCTCACGTAGGATCTAAAGCACAGAAGCTTGTCTCAGATCAGTCCAGTTGCGGTTTGTGATGTGTTACTGGGGAATAGGTTATGTAATCATAAATGCCAGACTAAACAGGTGTTTTTCAGTTTTGATTTAAACGCTTCCAGGGTTGGACCTGATTGGGTGTTGCAACGGATTTCAAAGGGTAGGGGCAGCATGACAGATGACTCGGGCTACAAAGATTTTGAGTTGGACTCTGAGGGTGGTCAAGTTATCAGATTCTGTTGATCTGAGGTTGTAGGAGGCATGACACAATTGCAATAAATTCTTCAGTTAGCTTGGGCCAAGAGCATATAGAGATTTGAATGTTAGCATGCCTCTATTTAATAGGTTGCCAGTGAAGTGAGCAAAGAATTGGATTGGCATTCTTAACTTGCCTTTTGACTTTTTTTGGTTGCAGGTGATGCAAGTCTTTATTTAGACAGCATTGTAGTAGTCCAGATGTAATCTGATAAAAGCCTGAACTAGGGTTAGATTCTCTGAAGGAATTTTGCAATTTTTTTAATTGTAATATTTGCAATGTTCCATAGGTTAAAAAAGGAATGTTTCAGCTGAAGTGTGATTCCTGAAGTTTAATTCCCCATCAATCGGTATACCCAAGCTGTGCACATTACAGCTAATAAGAGTTCCCTACCCTCAGTGGTACTGACTAAGTCTGGAGCTGCTTCGCTGGTAAGCGCAAACCTCTGATGACAAGAACCTCAGTTATGTCATTGTCAGCAATTTATTTAAGCCAGTTGACATTCATCCACTCCTGAAGCTCAGCTAAGCATGTTTGTTTGTTTTTGGAGTGGGGTCTGTCACATTGGGTTTGATTAATAAATAGAGTTGGGTGTAATCTGTATAGCAGTGGTATGTCAGACTATATTTTTGTATGATTTTTCCAAGTGGAAGTTGTGTACTGCAAATAATAAATTACAGTGGGATGCGAAAGTTTGGGCAACCTTGTTAATTGTCATGATTTTCCTGTATAAATTGTTGGATGTTACGATAAAAAATCTCAGTTAAATATATCATATAGGAGACACACACAGTGATATTTGAGAAGTGAAATGAAGTGTATTGGATTTATAGAAGTGCGCAATAATTGTTTAAATAAAATTAGGCAGGTGCATAAATTTGGGCACTGTTGTCAGTTTATTGATTCCAAAACCTTTAGAACTAATTATTGGAACTAAAATTGTCTTGGTAAGCTCAGTGACCCCTGACCTACATACACAGGTGAATCCAATTATGAGAAAGAGTATTTTATGGGGTCAATTGTAAGTTTCCTTCCTCTTTTAATTTTCTCTGAAGAGTAGCAACATGGGGGTCTCAAAACAACTCTCAAATGACCTGAAGACAAAGACTGTTCACCATCATGGTTTAGGGGAAGGATACAGAAAGCTGTCGCAGAGATTTCAGCTGTCTGTTTCCACAGTTAGTAACATAATGAGGAAATGGAAGACCACAGGCTCAGTTCAAGTTAATGCTCGATGTGGCAGACCAAGAAAAATCTCGGATAAATAGAATCGACGAATGGTAATAACAGTCAGAGTCAACCCACAGACCAGCACCAAAGACCTACAACATCATCTTGCTGCAGATGGAGTCACTGTGCATCGTTCAAGCATTTGTGTAAAGCATCCGCACTTTACACAAAGAGATGCTGTATGTGAGAGTGATGCAGCGGGAGCATTTTCTCCGCCCACAGCACAAACAGAGCCGCTTGAGGTATGCTAAAGCACATATGACAAGCCAGCTTCATTTTGGAATAAGATGCCGTGGAATGATGCAACTAAAATTTAGTTATTTGGGCATAACCAGGGGTGTTATGCATGGAGGAAAAACAACACAGCATTCCAAGAAAAACACCTGTTACCTACAGTAAAATATTGTGGTGGTTCCATCATGCTGTGGGGCTGTGTGGCCAGTGCAGGGACTGGGAATCTTGTCAAAGTTGATGGATGCATGGATTCCACTCAGTATCAGCAGATTCTGGAGACTAATGTCCAGGAATCAGTGACAAAGCTGAAGCTGCGCCGGGGCTGGATTGTTCAACAAGACAACGAACCTAAACACTGCTCAAAATCCATTAAGGCATTCATTCAGAGGAACAAGTACAATGTTCTGGAATGGCCATCTCTGTCCCCAGACCTAAATATAATTGATAATCTGTGGTGTCAGTTATAGAGAGCTGTCCATGCTCGGAAGCCAGCAAACCTGAATTAACTAGAGATCTTTTGTAAAGAGGAATGGTCCAAAATACCTTCAACCAGTATCCAGACTCTCATTGGAACCTACAGGAAGCATTTAAAGGCTGTAATTTCTGCAAAAGGAGCATCTACAAAATATTGGTTTCATTTCTTTTTTTGTGGTGCCTATATTTATGCACCTACCTAATTTTGTTTAAACAACTATTGCACACTTTCTTTGAATCCAATAAATTTAATTTCCCTTCTCTAATATCACTTTGTGTCTCCTATATGATATGCCTTAATGGATTTTGAGCAGTGTTTAGGGTTGTTGTCTTGTTGAACAATCCAGCCCGGCGCAGCTTCTGCTTTGTCACTGATTCCTGGACATTAGTCTCCAGAATCTGCTGATACTGAGTGGAATCCATGCATCCCTCAACTTTGACAAGATTCCCAGTCCCTGCACTGGCCACACAGCCCCACAGCATGATGGAACCACCGGCGTACCTACCGGGGATGCGACCCCCTCAGCCGCAGGGGGGCCCGGGGCTGCTCTGGGGCCCGCTCACTGTGCGTGGGGGGAGCGCTGCTCTGGACCCCCCAGCAAGGTGCTCAACTGGCCGCAGCGTCTAATAGACGCTGCGCCAGTTTATTCCCCGCAGCCCCGCTCCAGTAGCCTGCATAGTCTCCGGCAGGCAGAGCAGGGCTACGGCAAGATGGCCGCCGAAGAAGCCCTGCACTAGAGACTATTTGTGTCTCTAGTACAGGGCTTTGGCAGCCATCTTGCCGTAGCCCTGCACTCTGCCTGTCAGCGCGGGAGATGTGCTGCAGGAGGACTCGGGGAGCTGCGAGCCAGATGCCGGGAGAGGAGGAGACTTCTGTCAGGTAAGTGAATTTTTTTTTTTTTTTTTTAACAGGTACATTTTTTTTCTAGTGTCTGCTGCCTACATTGTGATTTTCAGGTGTCTGCTGCCCACATTGTGATTTTCAGGTGTCTGCTGCCCACATTGTGATTTTCAGGTGTCTGCTGCCCACATTACGATTTTCAGGTGTCTGCTGCCCACATTACGATTTTCAGGTGTCTGCTGCCCACATTACGATTTTCTGGTGACTGCTGCCCACATTACGATTTTCAGGTGTCTGCTGCCCACATTACGATTTTCTGGTGTCTGCTGCCCACATTACGATTTTCAGGTGTCTGCTGCCCACATTACGATTTTCTGGTCACTGCTGCCCACATTGTGATTTTCTGGTGTCTGCCGCCCACATTGCGATTTTCTGGTCACTGCTGCCCACATTGTGATTTTCTGGTGTCTGCTGCCCACATTACGATTTTCTGGTGTCTGCTGCCCATATTACGATATTCTGGTGTCTGCTGCCCATATTACGATTTTCAGGTGCCTGCTGCCCACATTACGATTTTCAGGTGTCTGCTGACCACATTATGATTTTCTGGTGTCTGCTGCCCACATTGCGATTTTCTGGTGTCTGCTGCCCACATTACGATTTTCAGGTGTCTGCTGCCCACATTACGATTTTCTGGTCACTGCTGCCCTCATTGCGATTTTCTGGTCACTGCTGCCCACATTGTGATTTTCTGGTGTCTGCTGCCCACATTACGATTTTCTGGTGTCTGCTGCCCACATTACGATTTTCTGGTGTCTGCTGCCCATATTACGATTTTCAGGTGTCTGCTGCCCACATTATGATTTTCTGGTGTCTGCTGCCCACATTGCGATTTTCTGGTGTCTGCTGCCCACATTACGATTTTCTGGTGTCTGCTGCCCACATTACGATTTTCTGGTGTCTGCTGCCCACATTACAATTTTCTGGTCACTGCTGCCCACATTGCGATTTTCTGGTCACTGCTGCCCACATTGCGATTTTCAGGTGTCTGCTGCCCACATTACGATTTTCAGGTGTCTGCTGCCCACATTACGATTTTCAGGTGTCTGCTGCCCACATTGCGATTTTCAGGTGTCTGCTGCCCACATTGCGATTTTCAGGTGTCTGCTGCCCACATTGCGATTTTCAGGTGTCTGCTGCCCACATTGCGATTTTCATGTGTCTGCTGCCCACATTACGATTTTCTGGTGTATGCTGCCCACATTGCGATTTTCTGGTGACTGCTGCCCACATTGCGATTTTCTGGTGACTGCTGCCCACATAAGGATTTTCTGGTGACTGCTGCCCACATAAGGATTTTCTGGTCACTGCTGCCCACATTAGGATTTTCTGGAGTGTGCTGCCCACATTATGATATTCTGGTGACTGACTGCTGCCCACATTACGATTTTCTGGCCCACATTACGATTTTCTGTTGAACACTGCCCACGTTACGATTGGTGAATGCTGTCCATGTTACAATTTTCTGGTGAACGCTGCCCACATTACGATTTTCTGGTGAACTCTGCCCACATTACGATTTTCTGTCCCACATTACGATATTCTGGTGAACGCTGCCCACATTACGATTGTCTGGTGTATGCTGTCCACGTTACAATTTTCTGGTGACTGCTGCTCACGTTACGATTTTCTGGTGACTGGTGCCCACATTACAATTTTCTGGTGAACTCTGCCCACATTACGATTTTCTGGTGAACTCTGCCCACATTATGATTTTCTAAAGGCCCACATTACGATTTTCTGGTGAACTCTGCCCACATTACGATTTTCTGGCCCACATTACGATTGTCTGGTAAAATGCTGCCCACTTTACAATTAATTTACAGTGAAACGCTGCCCCATTACGATTATTTGGCACCTATGGGGGGGGGCCCCATCCAAATATTCGCAGGGGGGCCCAGTGATTTCTAGTTACGCCCCTGGATGGAACCACCACCGTATTTTACTGTAGGTAGCAGGTGTTTTTCTTGAAATGCTGTGTTGTGTTTCCTCCATGCATAATGCCCCTTGTTATGCCCCAATAACTAAATTTTAGTTGCATCAGTCTACGGCACTTTATTCCAAACATTATTCCCTTGACATTTTTTATCGTAACAACTAACAATTTATACAGGAAAATCATGACAATTAACAAGGTTGCCCAAACTTTCGCATCCCACTGTAGATAGTATTGAATCCTGGTACTCACCATATTTGTAGCAGGACAGGGTTGGACAGGAAAGACTCCAAAGCTATCTATTATGTTCTGTCAGCCAAGAAGGAGGAGAACCGTTGGAGGACTAAACCATCAATGTCACAGTACTCCTGCAACCTATTAAGCAAGATTTCATGATCATCTGTATCAAAAGCTACTGCAAGATCAAGCACAATTAGGATGGAACACATGCCAGAAGCTTATTGGTCTCCACCATTACTGCTATGTGACAGGTAAGATGAAACTATTTCTACATATAAGGAATGTACCTGTTAACAGTGAAAGTGCCGCCGAGACCCGGGCAGAATCTGTCACTTCCGGGTCTCGACGCTTGTTCCCCGTTGCCGGCCCTGCCAGTGACTCACAGTTCGCACAAGCTGATAGGCGGAGGGTGGCGTTCGCAGTGCGCCCTCCGCAAGAGTAAACAATAGTCAACTGACCCGCTCAGCTGATTGGAGCGCGGTCAGCTGATCTCTTCCTGTCAGGGTTTTGCTGTGTGATTGGTTGTGTGGAAGGTGGCTAGCCACTGATTGGAGAATGATTGATATTTTAGTGTGCAGAGTGCTCCCAGTCATCGCCCATGATAAGCATAGCTTTGGTTAGTTGCTGGGTGCGCGCTCTGATCATTGTTGATATTCTGGACTTCGACCTCGGATTGTATTTGACTACTCTGTTGTGTTTAACCTTTGCTTGATTCCTGGATAACCCTTTGCTTGCTGCCTGGACTGACCTCTGCTAAGTTACTGGATAGTCCTTGCTTGCCGCCTGGACCGGGCTTGGACTGTTATTGGATAATCCCTGTATGCCACTACTCTGGACGATAAGTATAGGGTCTACTCTCCTTATCAATCAGTTAACAGTGTGCATATACTCTCGCATAACTTGTTATTTCATCTGGAACTTCTGTTAACTGTTCACATAATGTTGCATGCAGACTTAAGGAACTGTATCATACTACATCCATTATCATCTGTTGCTATTCTGCATGCAAGTCTACGGGAACTGTTTCATAACTCTGATCAAAATTGCTATTGCTGTTGAATAGTTTTGCATGAAGATTATATACTTGGATTGCTCTGCCTGAACTGTGTATGTGATACTGCGGAACTGTGTTACTAGCCTCAGTAGTGGCCTCTGGTGGTGTATCTGCCTACTCTGTCAGCTTGTATGCCTTACTCGCTTAAAGGGAACCTGAAGCGAGTAAAATTATTTAAAACAAACACATGACGTAGCTGCAAATGAATATTACATACAGGATCTTCTCAAAAAATTAGCATATTGTGATAAAGTTCATTATTTTCTGTAATGTACTGATAAACATTAGACTTTCATATATTTTAGATTCATCACACACAACTGAAGTCATTCAAGCCTTTTTATTGTTTTAATATTGATGATTTTGGCATATAGCTCATGAAAACCCAAAATTCTTGTCTCAAAAAATTAGCATATTTCATCCGACCAATAAAAGAAAAGTGTTTTTGAAACAAAAAAAGTCAACCTTCAAATAATTATGTTCAGTTATGCACTCAATACTTGGTCGGGAATCCTTTTGCAGAAATGGCTGCTTCAATGCGGCGTGGCATGGAGGCAATCAGCCTGTGGCACTGCTCAGGTGTTATGGAGGCCCAGGATGCTTCGATAGCGGCCTTAAGCTCATCCAGAGTGTTGGGTCTTGCGTCTCTCAACTTTCTCTTCACAATATCCCACAGATTCTCTATGGGGTTCAGGTCAGGAGAGTTGGCAGGCCAATTGAGCACAGTAATACCATGGTCAGTAAACCATTTACCAGTGGTTTTGGCACTGTGAGCAGGTGCCAGGTCGTGCTGAAAAATAAAATCTTCATCTCCATAAAGCTTTTCAGCAGATGGAAGCATGAAGTGCTCCAAAATCTTCTGATAGTTAGCTGCATTGACCCTGTCCTTGATAAAACACAGTGGACCAACACCAGAAGCTGACATGGCACCCCAGACCATCACTGACTGTGGGTACTTGACACTGGACTTCAGGCATTTTGGCATTTCCCTCTCCCCAGTCTTCCTCCAGACTCTGGCACCTTGATTTCCGAATGACATGTAAAAGTTGCTTTCATCCGAAAAAAGTACTTTGGACCACTGAGCAACAGTGCAGTGCTGCTTCTCTGTAGCCCAGGTCAGGCGCCTTTGTCGCTGTTTCTGGTTCAAAAGTGGGTTCATGCTTACATCTGCTGAAAAGCTTTATGGAGATGAAGATTTCATTTTTCAGCACGACCTGGCACCTGCACACAGTGCCAACACCACTGGTAAATGGTTTACTGACCATGGTATTTCTGTGCTCAATTGGCCTGCCAACTCTCCTGACCTGAACCCCATAGAGAATCTGTGGGATATTGTGAAGAGAAAGTTGAGACGCAAGACCCAACACTCTGGATGAGCTTAAGGCCGCTATCGAAGCATCCTGGGCCTCCATAACACCTGAGCAGTGCCACAGGCTGATTGCCTCCATGCCATGCCGCATTGAAGCAGCCATTTCTGCAAAAGGATTCCCGACCAAGTATTGAGTGCATAACTGAACATAATTATTTGAAGGTTGACTTTTTTTGTTTCAAAAACACTTTTCTTTTATTGGTCGGATGAAATATGCTAATTTTTTGAGACAGGAATTTTGGGTTTTCATGAGCTGTATGCCAAAATCATCAATATTAAAACAATAAAAAGGCTTGAATGACTTCAGTTGTGTGTGATGAATCTAAAATATATGAAAGTCTAATGTTTATCAGTACATTACAGAAAATAATGAACTTTTTCACAATATGCTAATTTTTTGAGAAGATCCTGTACTTACCTCATTGTCAGTTCCTCTCAGAAGCTCACCGTTTTCTTCTTACAGTGATCCCTTCCAGTTCTGACAATATTTTGTCAGAACTGAAATATACCAGTTGCTGTCAGTTACAACTGAATGTGCAAGGTAATGTCCATGTTTCCCTATGGCTCAAGTGGGTGTTATTACAGTTTAACAGTGTGCTGACCAGGAAGATTTTATGGGGTAATGGACATTTTTAAAATGGAGGACGGAGAATTCCATTGATCACAGGGGACAAACTGGATGCAGCAGAGGAGAAAGAGATTGAGGAGTAGAGTACACGGGAGGTAAGTATGACCTGTGTATGGTTATTTTGACTTTTTATTTTCAGTTCAGGTTTTCTTTAAGTCCTAATTAGGGCCAGCTAGTGGTGTGGCAGGCAGGGACAGTTAGGTGTAAGTTAGTGTGTGCTAGGCAGGGATACCTAGGTGAAGAGCGAGACCTATAGCTTGGGCATACACACTGACTCCTCAAATTATATCACCAAGCCTTACACTATGAATCTAATTAAGTGATAATATTAATATTTTATATCTATGGAAGAGAATATCAGTGGACAATAACTTTAGGAATCTAACAATTGCAACTCCACCTCAGTGGAAATGACACAAATATTTAGAACTCAATAATGAAATGGATCAGCCAGTTTTGAAAGGTCTCCTCCTATTCTTGGGTTGGAAACCCCCATCCTTAATGGTCTGTGGCTGTATATAGATGATGTACATGAAAAAGGGTGCTACGGAAAGGACGGTGCCAGAAATAGCCGCTAGTAGAATGCTGGTAAATTTACTTGTGGTAATTCTGTGACATATCGGTATATTTTACCAATATTTTACTATTGCTAAACCTAACCCTATTCTCACACAGAGCTTGCCCACTACCAATGCCAGACCCTAACCGCCACCTCACCGATGCCTAAACATAACGCCCACCCAATAATGCCTAACCCTAACCAATCCCCTCACCAATGCCTAACCTTATCCACCACCACCGCAAACCCATCCGATACCACGCTCATCACTATAAACAAATAATATCAGGCACCATGGAAGTTTGTGCGCCTTATAGGTGCCCATGTTAATATCTGTACGAGGGAAATTAGGGCACTCTCATTTAAATGACTCCTGAGGTGAAGAAATAAATCTATTTTTACTTACCTGAGGCTTCTTCCAGCCCCTAGAAGTCATAGGGGTCCCTGGCCGCAGCTCCAGTCCTCCCCGGTGTCCCGCTGGAAGCCTGTAGCTATTACCGACCCATCGGCAGGTAAGTGCTTCTGTGCCCAGTACTCGGCCAGTGACGTGGGTGCTAGTGTTGGGCGAACAGTGTTCGCCACTGTTCGGGTTCGCCCGGATTTTGGCCTGTTCGGGTTCGGTTCGGCACCCACCGAACACCTCATGGTGTTCGGGAGGGTGCTCGGCCACGCTGCCCGAACCCAAACAGGCCTTCTTTGTTCGGCCGAACACAGCCGTGTCCGGCCGAACAAAGCCCCCTATAGGGTCCCAGCATAAATGGAGAGCATGCCCCGAGCGCGGGGGGGGGGGGGTCGGAAATGCCCCCCAACCCTCCCCGCTAAGCTCTCCCTTCTGCTGGACCCCATAAATTTAAATAGAAGCCCCCCCAAAGTACCTGGCAGGAGGAGGGCAGGAAGCGGGCAGCCGGAGATCGTAGGCGCTAGTATCATCTGGTACCTCCGCCCTCTCTCTGACGCACTTCCTGTTTACATTTGTAAGTCGCGTCAAGATAGAGCAGAAGTACCGCGATGACGCGTACGAGGGTACGTGTCATCATGTAGATGACACGTACCCTCGTACGCGTCATCGCGGTACTTCTGCTCTCTCTTGATGCGACTTACAAATGTAAACAAGAAGTGCGTCAGAGAGAGGGCGGAAGTACCAGATGGTACTAGCGCCTACGATCTCCGGCTGCCCGCTTCCTGCCCTCCTCCTGCCAGGTACTTTGGGGGGCTTCTATTTCAATTTATAGGGACCAGCAGAAGGGAGAGCTTAGCGGGGAGGGGTGGGGGGCATTCCCCCACCACCCCCCCACCCCGCGGTCAGGGCATGCTCTCCCTTTATGCTGGGACCCTATAGGGGGCCCCAAAGGGAGATATTCGGGGGGCCCATTAACTTGCATTGGGTTCGGGGTTCGGCCCGAACATGCCGAATATCGGGGGCATGTTCGGCCGAACCACCCCGAACCCGAACTTCTGGATGTTCGCCCAACACTAGTGGGTGCGTACTGCATGGGCACTTGTGCGCATGCATAAGCGTCAACCCACCGATGGGTAGGTAATAGTTACAGGAGGCCAGCAAGACACCAGCAAGGACCAGAGTTGTTCCAAGGGACCCAAATGACTTCTAGAGGCTGGAAGAAACCCCAAGAAATTAAAGATAGCTTTAATTCTTCGCCTCAAAGATGTAATGCCCCGGTGTTGCATTGTTTTATGGTGTAATGTCTCCCCGTCTATCATATAGCACTGCGTAGCATGCTAGCGCTTTATAAATAAAGTTTTAATAAAATAATAACTTTTGCAGTTCTTCAGGTAATACAAGTTTGCATTGTACTGCATGATAGGCGAGATCTCTTTTGTTCATGAAATAATGGAAAGGAATTGGTCTGAACAGAAAAAGATAGCAGCTATTCTGCAGGAATGGAGCTTCTGTGCAGTATCTCAGAGGAAATACATTTGGGCTGAATCCCAGATTGTTCTCTGCAATACTCCGGGTGAAGAGATTGTTTGTTCTGCCGCGCCGGCGTTTCAGAATGAAGCTCTACAGCTTGTGTGCCCGTTATCAGCTAGTGCTGTCACATTACCAGCATAGCTATTATTTCACTATCATCTCCCACGTCCATCAAAAGATCCATATAACAGTATGAGCCCCGAGCTTTCCTTCTATAACCTTGTAAGAAATTACCAAAGTATCATCTGACAGTGTTTTTGAAATCACTTTATTTATGCTATAATATTTTTAGCAAAAAAAAAAAGCATCTCTATTGATTGAGACTACAGAAGTTCCATTATCTTCAGCTATCAGTGGAAACAAAAAGAAGCTGCTAAATCAAAGGATCATTAACATAGGAGGTTTATAGTGAGAGTGGGAAGTCACTTAGTGCACAATACACAAAAATATGGATTCCACAGTAACCCCTCCCACCAGCTGTCGGAGCATATACACAAAAAGGGCGCTGGGGAAATTTGGCAGCATGGTACAGCCGCTCGTAATATATCAGCAATTCTGCCGTAGTTTCTTACAACGTTATATGGTACAGACGCTAGTAATATATCAGCAATTCTGCCGATTCTCTACTACTGGGTTCCCTTACTTTCACACTAAGGATAGGCTCTGGGTCCTATAAAGCCTTCCTGTTCCTCTCACTGTCCGCTCTTCCAGGGCTGTCACCCCCATTAGTAGTGTATGACCAATGGGTAGAATACTGCTCTGTGCCACCACAGGAGTTTTTCGGGAGCTAAGTGCTCCCAAAGATGGGTGCCTCCATACTACGCATGTGCATGGACTCGTGCCTACGCAGTACAGAGCCACCCATCTTTGGGAGCACTCGGGCTCCCAAAGCCTCTTGTGAAAGCAGAGAAATGCAAAAAGGATCCGCAAACCAGAGCAGGTTGAGGTAAAAAAAAGGCTGAAATGTTTATTTGAAAAATCCACAGACAAGGCAATAAAATCACAGGATCAACTAACGCGTATCGGGCCTACCATCTGCCCTTAATCGTAGTTAAGAGTGTACCTGTGCGAGAGGAAATTTATGTGAAGCTAGGGGAGAGAAAGCTCCACCCCCAGGAACACACAAGCCGCATCTTAAAGAGACATATATATCCCCAAAGAATACAATATAAAAATACAATAATGACATTGAAAATATGACATAGAAATATAAAAATGTGTTAAGAAAAAGTTGTCACTGACAAACCATGGAGGTAGAAATAGACAGGAGAGGAGAGAGGACAGCAGCGGCAAGTCACATAGATTATTATCTAAGCACAACATGTATAGTTATGGAGAGGAAAAGGGCCTCAATGTGTATACACCAGGCTCAAATCCCATCTCCTATTTAAACCTTGTGGTATACGGGTGCCTAGCCTGTGAATCCAAAAGGCTTCACGTTTTAAAAGCAATCTCTGCAGATCGCCTCCCCTGACTGGACAAACCACCCGCTCCACTCCCTGAAAGGCAAAAGAAGAGAGATCTCTCTCATGTACTGTTTCAAAATGTTTAGAGACCGCAGATTTGCGAAAAGTGTTCCAGTTAGTATCACAATAATGTTCCGCTATGCGGGCTCTGAGGTGACGAGTAGTGCACCCCACATATTGTATACGACATGTCATGCAAGAGATAACATAAATCGTGTATTTAGTGTCGCAGTTAACATACTGCTTAATAGGAAAACTTTTGTTATGAGCAAAGGAGAATATCGAATTACTTTTTTTGTGACACTGACAATAATTACATGTGGAAAACCCGCAAGGATAAGAGCCCACTGTGGCTAGCCAGGTCGGGGTGCGGGAAGAGGAGGGAGACCGGAAAAGGCTGGGTGAGAGAATGGACCCTAGGGTACGAGCCCTCCTGGCAGAAAAACGACATCCTTTATCCAGGATAGTTTTGAGTTTTGTATCCGGATACAGCACAGGAATATACTTTCTGATAATGCTTGTGATTTTATTATACTCAAGGCTGTAGCTGGTGACAAAAGTGACCCGATCCTCTCCGGCCTCCCTCGCCACCCTATTCCTCAATAGATCTGGCCGTGGTCTATTTGTACCCTTTTGGCGTCCCACAGCCAACTGTCTTCTAGTATAGCCTCTTTGTTTAAGCCTAGTCTCCACCAGGCTACACTCCTGCTCTAGATCCACTGGGTCTGAGCAGTTACGTGCAGCCCTGATGAATTCCCCTGTAGGGATAGCATTTAGGGTATGTCTAGGGTGACACGAGTTGGCAAGCAGAATGGAATTGCCCGCAGTGGGTTTCCGAAAGGTGCGGGTAGTGACTGTATGTAATGAGGGATTCCCTGTGAGTGTAAGATCCAAATAGTCAATTTTGACCGGATCTGAGTTCATGGTGAATTTTAAATTAAGGTCATTATTATTGACATAAATCAGAAAGTCCCCCAGGAGAGCGGGAGGACCCCCCTACACCAAAAGTAAATCGTCAATAAACCTGTCATACCAAATGATATGGGAGGCATAGGGGTTATCATCTCCAAAGATGCGGAGCTCCTCCCACCACCCCATGTAGAGGTTCGCAAGGGAGGGGGAAAATTTTGCCCCCATGGAAGCTCTGCATCTCTGGAGATAAAACCCCAAATCAAACATAAAATAATTGTGCGTGAGGAGGTACCCCACCGCCCTCCCGAGGAAAGCTTGTAGGGGCTCGGCAAAAGAAGAATATTTGCGGAGATGGAAATCCATGGCTTTCAAAGCTAAATTATGTGGAATGGAAGAATAAAGTGATGTGACATCCATAGTCACCCACAGGAACCCGTCCTCCCAAAAGAAGCTATCAAAGCTTGAGAGAACATGACGGGTATCCTGCAGGTAACCCGGAAGTCTAGTGACAAGGGGCTGTAGATGTGCATCGACCCACTCACCCAGACACTCACCCACGGAGCCAATCCCGGCCACAATTGGCCGGCCCCGCGGGGGAACGTCCGGTTTGTGGATCTTCGGGAGATGGTGGAAGACGGGCACAACCGGGTGCAATGGATACAAGAACTCTGACATCCGTTTAGTTAGTACACCCGTGCTGAGCCCGAGGTCCAGCAGCACCCGAAGATCCTGCAGGAAATCCTGTGTAGGATCCCGGAGTAAGGGCCGATACACATCCACATCCTTCAATTGTCTGAGGGCTTCCGCTCTGTAGTCCAGCGCATCCAGGACCACGACCGAACCTCCCTTGTCTGCCGAACGTATGACAATGTCTTTATTACTTTCCAAAGTGGCAAGAGCGTGTCGCTCGGAGACTGAGAGGTCGGAGGGGGCCCTGGACGCCCTGGACAACACGGTCAACTCCCCCTCAATGAGATCCTGAAAAGAATCCAATTCAGGAGACCTGGCATTGACTGGGTAGAAAGATGGATTGGAAATTCTAATTGGAACCACCTGTTGCAAACCCACTCCGTCTGGTTTATGTTCATCCAAATCCCGTAGTGCACTAAGGGTCCTAATGTCCTGAAACGAGGAGACATCCTCAATATAATTCTGGGACAAAGGAGTCATGATCCTCCTTACTGTCTTGTGAAAGCAGATTGGACCAGAGGTGACATCGCGGAAATGAGGGAACCATGAGAGTAACGGCAAGGCTCTATAGAACCCAGAGCCAGCTCACCATAGGTGAGTTTCTTTTTTTTCACTTCAGACTTGCTTTAAGCCTAACACTAAGCCCCCTTTCTACTCCTAATGCCACTATCGACTTTAGAACGCTAACATAAAGCTTTCAAAGCTAACACTAACCTACCCCTACCTACTCCCAAAACTAATCTACACCTACACCCTGTTTCTAATTAACTTACCATGCCGCCGATAACTTAACCGCAATCACTGTCGCCCCTCCAATTCATCTACAGTCGGCACCTGCTGCAACCAAAATGTCCACTGGGCGCCGCTATCACTGGAAATTCTATCTTGTGGTCTAAGTGGCGCACAAGTTTCCATGCAGTTACTGGTGCCCAAGGCACACTAGATGTGATCATCTCATGAATATCTAGTGTGAGTTGTGGAAAGAATTTTATAATTAATCTGTTAACCTATGTGACTATATAGTCCACATGCACAAGATTAGATTATTGTGTTAGAGTGACACTTTAAGTTAACCAAGGAGTTATCACGATATCACTGAATATATGTTTTGAACCATTCACTGTGCACAGCTTTCTATATTCCTTCACAGTAAAAGACCAGAACAACCTTCAAAACCTCCCCCCAGTGTCATTCTGTGCCAGGCGCAGAATGAGCAGGTTGAAGGGGCCAGTCTAAACCAGTTTCCTGAAGGTGAGAGAAACGAAACAGGAAACTGGTGAACAGAAGATTTCTTGTTCCTGTTGACTTCTAAATTATTTATGAAGGACACAGAGGAGGACCGGACACACCCAGAAGAAGAAACTGGACATTGCTCATTGGACTTATGGGATTACAGACTGTTTGGAGGGAGGAATATATTAGCATGTTAACTGGGGTATAAAGATCAGCAGAGGAAGGAAGTCTCTACCCTTTTGTGACTAGCCGGGCTGCAGCTAGCCTGTTTTCTCCTTTACTAAATGCTGGTATATAAAAGGGTCCTCAGCTGAGTGAATAAAGATTTCATTTTCATTGGCACGAAATGGAGGAGTCTCATTGAGTAAGTTTATTTCCTTTAACATCTGGTCTGCATCGAACCGGAAAACCTATAGTCACAGAGAGGTGAGGCCTAGGAACGCGTTTGCGACTGGCGAATCTGATAGTAAGCTGGTGAAAGCCCACCGGGATTATATTTCCTTTAAAAAGGTGGCCAAATGCAAGATCTAGATCTCACGTCTTTGTGACATACGGTTTATTTCGAACCGTGAGACTTCTTCAGCCAAGGTCGGTGAAATCGCCTGCTTAGGATTCTAAAACAAACTTCTCGGGTGTCCTGAAAGCTTCTTAAATTGTAAGTACTACCTTTTATTTCTGTAACTTCTCATACATAGGGCTGCGCAAAATTAGAGTATAAGTTTTGATGTGTTGTTATATTGTTTTGCATGACACAATCTGTGGTCAGTTTCCTGAGCTACTGTGTGCCTCAGCGGAATTGTAAGTTTTTGCAATAGAACACAGCCGCGTAACAGGCAGTAATATCGGAGTGGATCTAGATCACAGGTTGTTTCTGTATTTTAGTCAGGGGTACCCTCATGCAGAAGTTCATCACACTGAGTGAATCCGGTCTCCGCTGCAGCTCCCGACGGGCAGATACGTAGTTCTGCCAGGTAGAAACGTAACTCTACAAATCCATCTCAGGGACGAGACCGCTGACATTGTAATTCTCAAAACAAGTGTATGAACGAGGGAGGTTGAGAATGGGGCAAGGTACAGGCAAAATTAAAGCAACTGATGATGAATATGTCATGCGCAGGAGGAACAAAAGCTGGGTAAAATATTGTAGCCTGTGGAGGAGTAAATTTGGTTTTTCGGGACACCTTCACCCTGACGGGTGCAAGAAACTCGTTTCTCAAATTAAATGTGAAGCACAAAGTGACAGGAAGCTAGAAGGTCGGTTTGGCTTAGCAGAAGCTAAAATATGGCTAGAAGAGGCGCATAAGAGGCAGAAACAGGTGAATACATATTGGTTAGGAAAAAAGAACAAAGACCTGGAAGTGGTAACATGCACTCCACGCCAAGACCCCAAGATCCCTCCCCCAGCCCAGGGCCAAGCCGTACCAGTCCTAGACCAGGCTGAGGCCCTCCCACATGACGCAGATGGGGCCCCACAGGGAGGTGGAACTAAGCAAAAGGAGGAAGGGGGGGCCACGGGAGGTTTGGAGGTAGGAACAGATAGAGAGGGAGTGCTGACGAGAGCCAGCAAAAGGAAGATAGAGGGGGAGGCAGGGGTGCACGTTTCACAAGTATATCCACCACTACCCCCACCATATGTGCACCTGCGGGCTACAGCCCCTGCCTATGAGGCAACTACTATGCCCATGATTCAGATGCCAAACCCTGCGGGAGGTGAGGCTGTGAGAGTTTATAGGCCATGGACAGATAACGATGTGAAGGAAGCTCTACAGGGCATACCCTCACATCGTGAAGACATAGATACATGCATAAGGGATATGAAAAACCTCCGTATCAGCTACGGCCTAGACGGGTTGGAATGTGAGAGGGTCCTTAGAGGGAAGTTCCAAACAGACTGGCACATGGTAGCTGGTACCTGGAACCCCTTTGATGCAGGAGATCCAACAGGAGATCCACCTGTTCCCCCTAAACCTCTGGTCTGGGACAGCGCTGATCTGATTCAAAGATATGATGCTGTACTCGACAGGGCTAGGGAGAAGTATAAGACGTCACCTGATTGGGGCCAGATTTCCATCATCACCCAAAAAGATGAGGAGGGAGTGGATGAGTTAGTAGCCAGGGTAGTGGAGATTTTCAACAGACATAGTGGCATAGCTCCCCCTGCTGACCGAACAGTAGATTCCCCATACGAACAACAACTTAAAATTGCTGTACACAGAGCTTTGAAAGAGGATGTGGCCAAGTTTGTGACAAAGCATATGGTTAACCATAGAACTTGCAGCCTGAATGATTTTCTAGAATATGCCCGGCATGCTGAACGTGTTATCAAAGAAAAGGTAAAGAAGGGGAAGAAAGTTGCCACAAATGTTTATGATTGCAGTGATGAGAATGGTTGTTATGTGAATGATAATGGGCATTTCACACGCCCACGAAAGCGCAGATCTAAGGATTTTGAAGGTCGCAGAGAACGCGGAGAATGTTTTGAATGTGGGTCGAAAGATCACCTGGCCCGGCATTGCCCCCAGAGGGCCCGAGGTCAACAGCGACAAAGTATGGTTAAGGGTATTAATTCTGCCCTAGTTGAAGGCAACTGAGTAAGTGAATTTATTGATGAAAATAGAATGTTACGTTGTGGTGTGTAAGATGTGAAGCTGGGAATTCTGAGCTCTGAAATCTAAATCACCAGAGCTCCCAGGGAAAGTATCCAGCTGAGGAGGAGGAGGGGGGCTATAGGAGAAATCCACAAGTTATGAGCTGCTGTTTGTCTGTCTGTTTGTTGTTTGTGTAGTTTGTACAGTATACAAATGTCTGTACAAGTTTTATACTCTGTCTGTTTGATGTTTGTCTGAAGATTGAGAATTTAAAAGTGATTTTAACTGTTGCAGTTGTCTGTTTGTGAATGTTATTTGGGATGTGTTTGTACTGTTAAATTCTGTGAAATTTGAGTGGAGTTTCTGTCTGGAATCTGTGAGAAGGTATGAGTCACGCCCACATTTCTGAGGAGGGGGCAAGAGTCCTCATGGACTACAAATTCCAGCTAGATGATGAAACTGATTTCAGCCTAGGTGTGTGTGTGTGTTGAAGCGGAACAGGGTGATTTAAGAGAATGCATGTTGCAAGATGAAAGGTTTGTTTGAAAAGAAGTTAATATATATATTTGTTTTGAAACCCAGAATGCGGGATATTAAAAAAAAAAGAGAAACCCCGCAGATATTACTTTCAATTATAAGAGTAAATATGATGATTTTTGTTTTTTGCTTCTGGGAACAATTGATTGCTGCATTGCTGTAGTATGTGGGTCATTGTCATCGATTGATTGGCCGTTTTGATTGACACCTGATTAAATTTTTTATAATTCATGGATATGTTAGAAGGAGTTCAGTAAAATGACTTTCATAGAAATATTTTGACCACAAAGCCTTGTCTGATGGCGACTGCAGAAAGGGATGCATGATTGTAGTTCTCTGCCAAGAGCCCAACCCCACCCCCACCAGCCCCATGAGCCCCACCCCACCCCCCACCAGCTCCATCCATCAAACCCCCCCCCCCCCCCACCCCGCCTATGCTGCACAGCCAGTTTGCTTGGGCATTTACGTCTTTACTGTCCAAAAACGCTGCACCACCCTGGTCCCCTGTACTTTGTTGTTAATTGACCACAGGATGTTTTTTCCCGTCCGCATGTGCCAGTGACTTGTCCGCAGGGCAATTGACGAATCCCTGTGGATCAGTTTTATGTGCACAGGAGGGAATACACCAACAGGTCTTACAGTAGTGAGCTGAAGAACATCGTAGAATAGATAAGCTTCTATCTGCGTCTTTGCTCAAGCTGTGTGTTTATCACTTACCCTACGCCACCCTGTTATATGGGATCCCGTCCCCCACTGTTTTCACTACCAGCCTGTATGCTTTCCCATCATGCATACGTCTGCGGCTTAGTGGCGTCCGCAGGGTTAGGTGTCAGCAACTGAGGAGCCCACCCGTCCCACAGACCATGGATGTTCTCCGGGCTCCCACAACACTGGCCATTCACATGTGTGCAACATCCCAATCCCCTCATCTCCCGTGGCAACGACTTGGCAGTCCTGACATATGCAACTACAACTCCCTCTGCTGACTTGCAGTCTAAGACTTTACCTACAGGTCGCTCTGTACATTGCTGACCTACTAACCTTCCTTTGACTGATTTTGTCCAATTTATTTGTGGTGATGACACATGAGTCTTACATGTGTCAACAGGAGGGATAGTGGCTAAATTAGAATAAAACCACATAGGAACATTTAAGCCATTGCAAGAGGGCGCACATGGGCCCTCCGAATCCAGATTAATTAAAAGATCCAGAGCCACAGCTTGCTACGAACATTCACATGAAGCTTCGGTGGCTTTTGAAACAAAAGAAATGTTGTTTGAATCTTGCTCAAGAAGAACGCTTAGCGGTCATTTCCTTTTAAAACAGTAGCCAGATCCAATCTGTTCTTGATAGTTAGCACCACGGGGTAAAGAGGGGCGGAAATTTGAGATCCTGAGGCGACGGGAACATTTGCCTGAGCCTCAGTGCGACCACGATCTCAAAGGCTGTGGGAAGATATTAGAGGATTCTTCCTAAGGCACAGGTGTAGTTCTTTATCTTGAACCATGGTGAAAAGGAGATAAAAAAGGGGGAACAGATACCTAAAAAGGCTACATAGGGGAAGTTGGGTTAGAGCCATAGCATTTTTAAAGAAGAAGAAGAGCCCTGGAATGACAATGACAATACGACCTCCATTGAACAGCAATGACAGGATAGACAAAGAGATTACTGACCCATCCCCACCGGACAGTATTAACAAGATGAACGTGACAACGTTTTAGTGACCGGTGGAATTTTTAATTTTTGGATTACTTTGGCAATTTTTACTGCAAACCGAGTGAATGTACCGAGTGAATGTGTCTGACTGTATTATGTGTGCAGCGGCTAGACCGCAGATTGCTCTGGTATCAGTAGTGGCGAGTGGGTTTGAATTAGAATGTATGATACAAAGTATGATAAGTGTGAATCAACCACGGAACTGTACCACAGAGAGAGTCCGTATGAAGGTACCAGGCATGCCGCAGCGTGCATTTGCTACAGCCAGCAATCTTACGTGCTATAATAGATCTGCCCCCAGTAACCATCCAATGATCAAGTATTGTGGAGAAATAGTGGAAATAACCAACGATAAAGGGTTGAGCCTAGGAACAAAATGGCAGTTAGAAGATACATGGTAGACTTGTGAACCCAACAAAGCAGAATCATCATTGCCACCAGAATGGAAAGGGTTGTGTGCCCCTGTCTGGATGATAGAACATGTCACTATATTGCCCTATGAGTCCTTTAAAATTTTGGTGGATAAAAAGGTACACCGGAGTAAAAGGGAGGCACCAAAAGGGAGTTTGGACCCATATGTATATATTGATGCGATAGGGGTCCCCAGAGGGGTGCCAGACGAGTTCAAGGCTAGGAACCAAATTGCTGCAGGGTTTGAGTCCATTTTCCTATGGCCAACAGTTAACATAAATGTAGATTGGATTAATTACATCTATTACAATCAGCAGAGATTTGTTAATTATACTAGAGACGCTATCGAAGGTTTGGCAGAGCAACTGAAAGCAACATCATTAACAGCACTGCAGAATAGAATTGCATTAGATATGCTGTTGGCAGAGAAAGGGGGTGTATGTGAATTTTTTGGGGAACAATGTTGTACCTACATTCCAGATAATACATCCCCTGATGGAAAAGTGACAGTGGCTCTTCAGCAGTTAAAAGACCTATCCGAAGAGCTGAAACGAAACTCAGGTGTTTCAAACCCAATAACAGACTGGTTACAGAACTGGTTTGGAAGCTGGACTTCATTTTTTCAGAGTTTTGGTATCGCATTCCTAACTGTTCTTATGGTTCTGTTCCTGCTAGCCTGCTGTATTTTTCCAATGCTGAGAACATTTTTTGCAAGGTTGATAGATAAGCATATGAGTATTACTATGTATGCAGCCTTAGCACAGCATGATGAAAAAGCATACAGTGATTTGGGAGGAGATTATGATGGTATGCTGGAAGGAGATGGCCAGGCCAACGTGTGAAGCAATAATTCCAGCTCACGGCCAGAGCCTGATTTTTGTTTTTGAGCATTTCACTTCTATGCCTTGACTTGCTGTAGTGCATACCCATTTGCAGCAAAGGGGAGTAGAAGGCTGTGTTTGCTTGAACCTCTGACCCCTGTAGTGGAGACACATTTGCAGATACCTGAGGCTTAAGTAAGCATAAGCATAGAAATGTGAATGTAAATATTTCTTTTGATATTCATATATAATCAAGCCACAACCCACAGTATTAATTATAAACAGGAGGGAAATGTGGAAAGAATTTTATAATTAATCTGTTAACCTATGTGACTATATAGTCCACATGCACAAGATTAGATTATTGTGTTAGAGTGACACTTTAAGTTAACCAAGGAGTTATCACGATATCACTGAATATATGTTTTGAACCATTCACTGTGCACAGCTTTCTATATTCCTTCACAGTAAAAGACCAGAACAACCTTCAAAACCTCCCCCCAGTGTCATTCTGTGCCAGGCGCAGAATGAGCAGGTTGAAGGGGCCAGTCTAAACCAGTTTCCTGAAGGTGAGAGAAACGAAACAGGAAACTGGTGAACAGAAGATTTCTTGTTCCTGTTGACTTCTAAATTATTTATGAAGGACACAGAGGAGGACCGGACACACCCAGAAGAAGAAACTGGACATTGCTCATTGGACTTATGGGATTACAGACTGTTTGGAGGGAGGAATATATTAGCATGTTAACTGGGGTATAAAGATCAGCAGAGGAAGGAAGTCTCTACCCTTTTGTGACTAGCCGGGCTGCAGCTAGCCTGTTTTCTCCTTTACTAAATGCTGGTATATAAAAGGGTCCTCAGCTGAGTGAATAAAGATTTCATTTTCATTGGCACGAAATGGAGGAGTCTCATTGAGTAAGTTTATTTCCTTTAACATCGTACCACCCAAAGTCATTGGCCTCCCCTTCAGCAATCTGCTGCACTGGATCCGGCTCACATGGCTGGTGTTGTAGTTCCATTAGAGTCCCAGCTGCGGGGCACCTCCTGCTCAGCCCCACCTCCCCTCCCTGAAGAACTTGACAGATAGCTAAGCTGTAATGTGCAACAAAGGTCAGCACCATTGTTTTATTATGCAATAAAAGAATAAAAATAATAACAGTGGAATCGCAGTTATACATCTCGTCTAGAACATAATAAATTACAAATACAAAAGTACATTACACCAAGGAAGGGTGGATATTGTATTATAGAACTGGCACATAACTCACATATTTTACAGTCAGAACAAACACACATGAATATGTGTATAGATATGGGCAGCATGGTGGCATAATGGTTAGCACTCTTGCATTGCAGTCCTGGGTCCCTGGTTTGAAACCCAGCCAGGGAACTATCTGCAAGGAGTTTGTATGCTCTCCCCGTTTCTGCGTGGATTTCCTCCAAGCACTACGGTTACAGGATTGCACCTAAAAATTGGTCCTAGACTATGATACATACACTACGCGGTACATAGACCTAGTTGAACTCGATAGACGTATGTCTTTGTTCAACCCAAATAACTATGTAACTATGTAACTATGACTATGGTAGGGATTAGATTGTGATCCCCTCTGAGGGACAGCTACGTGAGAAGACAGTATACTCTGTACAGCACTGGGGAAGATGTCGGTTATACATATTGATACTAAATCTTAAAAATAAATAATAATATATCGTAAATAGTGCTTGTTAGAGGATAGTAAATCAACATACACATAATGCATCAGGTTATGGTCACATGGGAAATCGAACAATTATTTTCACTAAGAAATAACTCAAACTTAGTTGAGCAACATGCTCATTAACTATACCATTAACAAGTACCTGTTGTCTAGGTGTCTCGTACCTGATGTACCTGATATCTTGGTAGACTTGTCTACACTGTATCTTGGGATTCTAACCAATTTTTCCAGATCTTGGTGAACTTTACTGAGCACTTATAATGAGAATACAGCACCTTTTCAAACTGAGTGACTTTGACAATGGGACAATTGAGATTGGTCTGGGGAGAACCACTTACCTTCCAAGCAAGGAACAGTGATTTGCACAGGAATAACCTCTGATAGGGTTGTCCGTCAACTTTTTCCATTAATCCAAATACACATAACTTGGGATCTAAGTGCAAATGTATACCAGTTATCTTGGAAAGTGTTTGTATCACCTCCTGCCAAAATGCCTCTAAAACAGGGCAGAACTAAGAAGATGAACACAATTAGCATACACAAACACACACACACACACACACACACACACACACACACACACACACACACACACACACACACACACACACACACACACACACACCACACACACACACACACACACACACACACACACACACACACACACACACACACACACGGCAATTATCATCATCTTCTAACTGTTAGGCAAACATAGAGGCCAGAGACCAATATACCTGAAGAATATTATATAATTGGATTAGGCGGTTGTGTGGTACAGGATAGTCTGACGACTGACAGAAATTTAGACAGAAATTTAGAAGCCCTCCCACTCATCTGTATCAATAGATATATTGCTTTGCTAAAACCTCAAAGTTTTATTCCATCTTCTTTAAAAGACTCATATTCATAGTGAACATTAACTAAAAGTCTATATCCTCCCCCTCATGGTTCAGCCGACTCTTACTCTTCATGACCACGAAAAAAGTCCATGTACTCAGTAGAAACATAGTAGTACACAGTCCAAAGATCCGATTGGTTCCACCAAATAACTTTAGCTCTTTAAAATGTAGCTACTTTATTCAATGATTAACCCATTCAGGTTCCGTCGTTTTCACGTGAGAAATGTTCACCTCCCATTCATTAGCCTATAACTTTATCACTACTTATCACAATGCACTGATCTATATCTTGTTTTTTCAGCCACCAATTAGGCTTTCTTTGGGGGGTACATTTTGCTAAGAGCCACTTTACGGTACATGCATTTTAACAGGAAGAATAAGAAAAAACGGAAAAAATTCATTATTTCTCAGTTTTCAGCCATTATAGTTTTAAAATAATACATGCCTCCATAATTAAAACTCATGTATTGTATTTGCCCATATGTCCCGGTTATAACACTATTAAAATTATGTCCCTATCACAATGTATGGCGACAATATTTTATTTGGAAATAAAGGTGCATTTTTTCCGTTTTGCATCTATCACTATTTACAAGTTCAAAATAAAAAAAATATAGAAATATTTCATCTTTACATTGATATTTAAAAAGTTTAGACCCTTAGGTAAATATTTACATGTTTTTTTTTTTATTGTAATGGTTTTTTTTTTTTTTATTGTAAACATTTTATTTGGGTAGTTTTGGGAGGGTGGGAGGTAAACAATAGATTGATAATGTAAATGTGTGTTAATTAAAAAATTTTTTTTTTTACAGGTGTAGTATTACTTTTTGGCCACAAGATGGCGGCCATGAGTTTGTTTACATGACGTCACTCTAAGCGTAACACACGCTTAGAGTGACTCATCGCAGAGGGAACGGCCAGAAAAGGCGCAGCTTCCGAGAGAAGCTGTCGCTTTTTCAGCGGGGGAGAGGAATCAATGATCGGGCACCATAGACCAATACATTGAATCCCTGGCTACCGAATCCGCGGCCGGGAGTGCGCGTGCACGCGCGCGGACGGCCGCGGGGGCGCGCGGTAGCGCGCATGGTTCCTGGACGTAGAAACTACGTCCAGGAACCAAAATAGGTTAAAAAATAGCAAATAGTAGTTGTATGATCACATCTCTTGTTTTTGCCTCACGCATGGTGCATGTCTCACACTACAGTTGCTAAAATAGTAGTATGCTGGGTCTGAGCTGACATCTTAATGTGACATCTGTATGTAGTTTACTATTGTTACTAATCTAAAATTAAAGCTGAGATGCACATAAATACAAGTTTACTGGGTTCTTTTCCGTTAGCCGGGCGCAACTAATAGGTGTCGCTAAGACTCCGTTAGCCGGGCGCAACTGAGCTAAGTAATGTAGAATGTAATCTCCCTCGCCAGCGATTGCTGCCAGCAGAGTTACAGCTTTCCTTACTATCCATAGCGGCCTCGAGGGGGAATAGTAATTAACGCCGCTGGGATTTTGCAGGCCGAGGGGAATTACATTCTACATTACTTAGCACCACCTAGTGGTTGCGCCCGGCTAATGGAATAGTACCGTTTACTGTATAAGAGAATTGCATATGCATATATATTGCTGTTTGTGATCATGTTGGTGTCCCAGGCAGGACCATACCACAACCATTACCCAAGCCACTATTACCGAGCAATTACTCATGTACATATTGTTCAATTTTTATTACCATCTGTTATGGCCACCATCGGAGAGACAGAAGGGACTCCCATAACCAACATTGGCACTGTGGTTCCAACCAAAATGAACACTCCTACCTTGCTCCTGGGCTGGTATACTGTGGTAGGTATATGTCCTGATGCTTCAGTGCCACTCATTCAGCCAACTATGTTCAACTTTGCTGCCTGCCGTCTCCTGGTCTCCTCCTCCCTATTGTCTATCCAGCCACCAAAGATGCAGGCAAAGAGGGTTGAAGGTGGAAAGAGTGTTTTAGAGATCAGTAAATGATAATCAATGAGATTGCTAGTGATAATAATGTGTGAATAAGATTAAGTTGGGTGCTGGCTTATCTAAAGGTTATTAATATTATTACTATACATTTATACAGAACCAGCACATCTTCTGCTTTGCTGTCACAACAAGTCCCACTGCTAATTGTCCCTTAACAGGGCTCACAGTCGAAGCTCCTGTCCACAGTCCATGTCCAGTTGTAGGGAAAATCAATTTACTTACCCATATATTGTGAGAGGAAACTCTTGGAAATGGGAGAACCCACAAACTCAATGTTTGTACTTGTACTACTATAGTTCAATAGTAGAATTCAAACTCAGGACTCTAGTGCTGCAATGTAAAAAAACTTTCCACTTATTTACCAAGGCTACCCATTCCACCCAAAGAGCATATTTCAGGCAGTCATCTGTTTCACTAATGCTTCCTGGTGATTTCCCATTATTGAAACCTCTTACTGCAATCAGGCTTCCCAATATATGGGCATCTGCTGTCCATGGTGCTGATTCTGCATATTAGCAGAAAAAGCATTGCTAGGTATGAGTCTACTGTTGCACTAAGACAGAAGGTGTTTTCAATTATTCAGTCGTATGTGAGCAGGAAAGATGTCAAATATGAATAAGCAAATATGCTTTTTAATGAGGGGGCTTTGTAAGTTTTCATCTTCCTATTTTTTTTAATACAGAATGGCTGTGGTATTGTTGCTTGAATATTGCACAGTTCTGTTTCGGGGCTGTTTGGCTGAAAAGTGCAAAATGTTCAGAATTTGAAAGGTTTTGAATCTGAACTTCAAAGAGGAAAAATTCCAGTTGTTTGTTCCCTGGAGTGCATCTACCAGTCAAATGCAACAAAATGCCCCAGAAAGCCCACCAATTCTTGAGGAACATGTGATTTGAAAAGAAGAGGGGGGGGGGGGATATGTAGAGTTCTGCTTTTTTATGTCACAGAAACAGTTCTCCACACTGTCTTATGGTGAGTGATGTACCCGGGCTGCCACTTACAATCCCCCCCTATGTAATTGTGCGCTCTGGACTTCTGGTCACACAAGAAGTTGAGGACAAAGCAATTCAAATGTTAGTTTTGAACCTCAACACTCCAAAAGTGCCAAATATGGTTATAAACACAACTTAACCTAAACTTTTGACCCCAGAGACTAGATGAAAACAAAATGATAAGCTGTATATCAGGTGTTCGTATAATATTAGGAGGCAGTGACCAGACAGTGTTTAATGTTCCACCGCTCCAATCTATTCTTGAACCATTGACATTTTTTATCTGTCCCTTGTGCTCAGATGTGTCTCTCTGCCATGCAAGAGTGATATGGTTTATAATAAGTTATCATTGACAGTTATGTTAAAATACCTCTGAAGAAAAAAATGTCAATTGCAGCCCTGGATTTTTAGCCTATACACATGGTTACCTCATCACATCACATCACATCATGTTTAGGTATCCTTTATCAAAATTGTTTGTTTTGAAAAGCATTTGAAAATGAATTACCTTAATAATCTCTATAACTCTGGTCCCCCATTGCCACTCGTGGACCCTATAAAGATTAAAAACAAGAGCTTGTTAGCAATATGATTGGGGTTGTATGCCTCCTTAAAGGACTTACGAGGCCTGTTTGCTAAAAAAAAAAAAAAAAGAAGATAGATACCTGTGCCAGTTTGTGAGGCACGGAGGACGCCGTCCGCGCCCTCCGTGCCGTTCCGCCGGGTCCCCGCCGCCCCACCGGAGCTGGCCGCGGCTGCGCAGTCCACATAGCCGCGAGTGCGGCTGTGCAGCTCTAAGGCCAACCCCCCGATCCACGCTACAGGAAACAGCCTGTTACATGGATCGGGGGGTTGGCCTTAGAGCTGCGCAGCCGCACTCGCGGCTATGCAGACTGCGCAGCCGCGGCCAGCTTCGGTGGCCATCTTTGTGAAGGCTGGAGAGACCGACCCGGGGCGTGCGGTCGGGGGACTTTCGGGGGGATACTAAGCGGCGGGGACCCGGCGGAATGGCACGGAGGGCGTGGATGGCGTCCTCCGTGCCTCACAAACGGACACAGGTATCTAACTTTTAAAAACATTTTTTTAGCAAACAGGCCTCGTAAGTCCTTCAAGCATGAGAGCACTGAGCAGCACCTGCACAAGTACAGCCACGCCTGCCCAGTAGCACGGCCACATTCTTGCCAGAAGAGGAGTGTGGCCCCAATCAGCATGAGGGTCTCGAGCAGTGCCCAAGGACCAAAGGACAGTGCAGGAAGCCTCTTCAGTGCTTTTCAACCTGTGGTACGCGTACCAGAGGTGGTACTTTCTTACTGGCTAGGTGGTACGTGGTATGCTCTGGGGAGATTAAAATGAAGTGTGAGCTGGTCAGGAGATCAAAAGAAAAAGTGATTTAGGGCTGGTCCAGTGCCTGGTGTAATTAGGTTTGTTTTTGTTTAAGACAATGTAAAGCCAAGTACCCATGGGGGTACAATTGTAGCTGTCGCCGCACACGGGAGCGTGTGCGCGACAGTTCGGCGGCAGTTCGGCGACAGCTCGTCGCCAAATCCCTCTGCATCCACACGGCAGCAGAGGGATTAGCAATGCGGCGGAAGCTGTCGCCGAGTTTCCTCCCCCCCGCCGGAAGCTCCGTGTGGTGTGTATGGGTAGCTGTCGCTAGCCCGCATACACATGCGGGGCTAGCGACAGTTCCGGCGAGGTTGCGGCGACGACTGTAGCCGGCGATTGAACATGTCAATCGCCTGGCGACAGCTCCGACGGGCGACGGTTCGGGGCGCGCGCATCATACACACGGGGGAACTGTCGCCGCAACACGCGCGTGCCACGCGGTTGCGGCGACGGCCGTCCCCCGTGAGTATGGGCCTTTAAGCACTAGTCTAGATAATAAAAGTGCAATTACAGAGCAATGAGAGAGCAAGCTGGTAAATCTACACAGCATGATACAGAGTTTGCCTGGAGGGTCTGTGGGAAAAAATCTGTCTGGTCTCTTCCCAATGTTATAATGACTGCATGTGTGGATAAGGTTGAAAAGTTTTTGACAGTCCCTAGACTCCAGGAGGGCTACTTGTAGCTTGTGTGAGAGGCTGGCAGTGACAGGAGTCATATTATAGGCAAGTAGCCTCTGTGTAATGTGGGACTGCAATACAGCTCCGCTCCATCTCAGACTATTCTCAGTCTCCCTACACTCCTCCTCTTTCTGGGCTAGTGCAACGCCAAAATCGCAATAGCAATCACTAGCAATTTGCGAGTGCGATTTGTGAAGCAATTTTCAGAGCGATTTTTGAATGAATCGCTCCAAAAAATGTTACATGCAGTTTTTTTGTGATTTTGATAAAAACAACAATGCTGCTGTGAGAACACCCTCATAGTGTAACATTAGCCAATCGCTTTTCAAATCGCTGGTGATTTGAAAAATGCTCAGAAGCACTGTTGGTGTGCACAGCCCTCCCTCATTCACCTTTGTTTCTCCCATTTCCCCTAGTGCTGACTGTGTCTTCTTGTCATACAGGAAAGCTAAATAAAAGTGCAATTCTGGTGAGGCAAATATCTGCTTCCCTCTTTTTCAGCTTTTCCCCCCCTCTCACCTCACTGTTTTCCCCTTCTCTGCATAAGTATTTCTACGCCGCCAGTGAGCTGGGCGCAGGGTGAGCCGAATGACGGCTCTCCCTGCTGCCACTAAACTCCCCGGCGACGTTAAATACTATTCCCCCTTCGAGTCTGTACTTTACCTGTCACACTATCCCTTGAATTTTCTTGCTGTATTTCCACATTGGCACCCCACGTGACTACTGGCATATACGATGTGTGGTGCGCGTGTGACGTCATTTGGGCTGATGCTTTCATAACAGGCTTCTAGTTTGTGTTTTCCCCCCAGGCCAAAAGGTCCCAGTCCTCCCCTGGGGGGAAGGGAGATGAAAAATAAAGTGTCTGCCAGGGTGGTTGAGGGGAGATAAGGAAAAGTGAGGGAAATAGGAGGAGAGCAGCAGGGTCTCCAGGAGTGTTCCTTCCTTTCTCTGGCTGGTTATTTGCCATATCGTGCAGCAGGAGGGGTTCGTACGTGCCGTTCGTGAGTGCCCCGACAACAAGGAAGGCTGCAAGGTAATGGAGAACAAGTTCTATATTTCTATATATAGTATATTTGGAAACATTTAAAAAATGCATAATTATATTCCTGGTTGGACCTGATTCTAAGGCACAACCAAAAGGAAACCATGATCAGTGTTTCACCATGTTCATAGAAACAATTCTTATCCTGTGACCTAGTTCTAGATCAGGGCTTTAGAATCTACAGTGTGGTCAGTGCACTGTGGTATAAAGTTTAAGGGCAGATGCACTGTGAAAAGATAATGTGTATTGGGGATAATGTATATAGGGCTGTATGGAAGATGAATACCTCTACTAAGGTGGCACCCTGTGTCTTTTGCTGGCAAATGCTGCGCCAGCACATGCGTAGTAGTGCACAACTTGCTGAGAGAGACCTTTCAGGAATCCCCCCCCCCCCCCCCTTAGAAATCCTGGGTTTTTCCCTGGAACCAGCACTTAGCCCGGGTGTCCCAAAACAATTCACAGCTATGCAAGTGTGTGTGTGTGTGTGTGTGTGTGTGTGTGTGTGTGTGTGTGTGTGTGTGTGTGTGTGTGTGTGTGTGTGTTCTGCATATTTATATCCCTTCAGATTGTAAGATTGCAAAGACAGCCCTTCTTGCTACATAATTTGTTTATTTGGTATGATCTGAAATAGTCACTAGCTAGCACAGAAGTACTTTTATAAGTTGCTTTTTTAAAAAAAATGTTTTACCTTGGTACAGCATATACGGTATCCAGCACTTGGTGTAGCAAAACCATGCATGCATGTACGTATATATGTGTATGGATGGAAAACAGTTCAATGTGGTGGTCCCCAGTTTGAATCCCAGCCAGGGCTTTATCTGCACAGAGTTTGTATGTTTTCCCTGTGTCTGTGTGGGTTTCCTCTGTGCACTGCAGATTCCTCCCACATCCTCAACACATACTGTTAAAGGAACATTTTCAATGTTTGCCTTTTTTTCTGATCCCCTTTAACCACTTCACCACTGAGGGGTTTTACCCCCTGAGCACCAGAGCAATTTTCACCTTTCAGCGCTCCTTCCATTCATTCGTCTATAACTTTATCATTACTTATCGCAATGAAATGAACTATATCTTGTTTTTTCCGCCACCAATTAGGCTTTCTTTAGGTGGGACATTATGCCAAGAATTATTTTTTCTAAATGTGTTTTAATGGGAAAATAGGAAAAATGTGGGGAAAAAAATAATTATTTTTCAGTTTTCGGCCATTATAGTTTTTAAATAATGCATGCTACTGTAATTAAAACCCATGAAATGTATTTGCCCTTTTGTCCCAGTTATAAAACCATTTAAATTATGTCCCTATCACAATGTTTGGCGCCAATATTTTATTTGGAAATAAAGGTGCATTTTTTTCATTTTTGCGTCCATCCCTAATTACAAGCCCAGAGTTTATAAAGTAACAGTGTTATACCCTCTTGACATAAATATTTAAAAAGTTCAGTCCCTAAGGTAACTATTTATGTATTTTTTTTAATTGTAAATTTTTTAATTTTTTTTTAATTACAAAAAAAAAAAAAATGGGGAGTGTGGGAGGTAATGAGTTAATTTTATGTGTAAAAGTCATTTATTTGTATGTGAAAAATGTGTAGGGTGTAGTTTACTATTTGGCCACAAGATGGCCACAGTAACTTTTTGTTTTAATGTGACCTCCAAGCTTCCTTCCGGAAGCTTGGAGGAAGTATAAGGAGGCTGGACACGTGAGTTTTTTCTCACAATGATCGCGCTGCCCATAGGAGAGCAGCGGATCATTGCGGGGCTTAGATCAACGAACGGGAATGGATTTTCCCGTTCATTGATCTCTGGGCGAGCGGGCGGCGGCGTGTTTACTAGCGGCGGGCGGCGTGTTTACGAGCGGGAGCGCGGACAGCGTCAGGAACGCGGAAAGTACGTATTTCTCCGTCCCTGGTTGTTAAAGGATGGAAAAAGGGGCGGAGAAATACGTACGCGCGGGGGTAAAGTGGTTAATAGACAGAAGGAAGTTAGTAATGACACATAGATTTTTTTTTTTTTTTTTACTTCCAATGTCACTTGATCAGATCTTACATATGCAGTGCTAGGAGTGGAGTCACTGATGGGTGACTGCTCTGCACAGCAAGCAACAAGATTAGAAGTTCTCTGCCCTGTCTCCTGCTTGGATAGACAATTCACACTATGATGGGGGCTGGCAGCTCTATATAGATATTCATTGAATGGTTTACCTTGTACTCATACTGTGCTGCATGATCTGGTCTTTCTTGTATTCCCGTATTGTCATATTGCTGTATGTCACCCCTAATATTGTCTGTAACCTAAACTAATGTCCAGCGCTGCATAATATGTTGGCGCTTCAATAAATAATAATAATCATAGCATTATTATTATTAAATGTACATATTTTGTTTTTTTTTACTTATTGAGTTGTTAACATCTTGCGAAATCACAGGTGGTACTTGAAAAATTTCATGCGATAAAAGTGGTACAATTTCTGAAAAGGTTGAAAAGCCCTGCTCTATATGATCCAGCGGCTTCCCTCTCCTTAGATAAGTACTGTATGTGTTTCTGAAAAGCTTTGTGTTCTCTTTAAGGAACTGGCCTTACTTTTGAGTGGGATGGACTGTTTTTTATATAGTAGTATTGTGGAAAGATAATGACTTTCTTAATTCGAGTGGATGTTAGCAATGTGTTATATTTCTACTGCCACTTTGAGTAGAGTGAATATGGCCTTTTTTCTTTTTTTTGACCCAGATGAACCTGCAGAGTATTTAAATAATCCTACAATAAATCATTGGGATAAAGATTCGGACAATTTGAAACTAATAAATAGTCTTAGGAAAAATAAAAAATGTAATGAAACGAATCTGCCCCATCAGTTTAGGAAATCAAATCCCACTTCTCAGTAATTGTCTCTAGTAATGATAAGAATTTTGTTTTAAAGATAATCTTTAGGATCACTAAGACAGCCTGATTTGTTGTGGATTTGCCTTTCGTGTGGATTTAGAGTTTGCTAGATTATTACATTATTATTCATTATTACAAATTTGTCAAAGTTAACTTTAACTTAACCTATTCTCGATACACTTTTACTATTCTGACTCAGTGAGGTATGGAAGTAACTGTGTCAGAAATAAATAAAAGAAACTATATATGCAGCAATTTTTGCTCTCTTTTTACATTGAATGCCTAAAATATTACAATTATCTTTAATTGATTTAAGGACTAGTTTAATTACAAAATAAAGCATGTTGGAAATAAGGGACATATTTGTTGAGAGTGATTTACATCAAGTCAATTAAAGTCTTTTTCCACTTCAGTAGCAAAGAGTACGCATTCTACTAAAGGCCAATGTAAAAACATACAAATAAGAAGTACATTTCTTCCTGAGTAAAATGAGCTATAAATTACTTTTTTTAGTAGAAATCTGACTGAACTGACAGGTTTTTGACTAGTCCAACTCTTCATGGGAGATTCCCAGAATTGAATTTATTATTTACAAAAGCACTCCCTGGAAAGGTTCTATACAAAGATGCAGGACTTCCCCCCCCCCCCCCCACACACACACACACGTTGCACACTATTCTGGCAGTTGGACAGAGCAACTGCCATTCACTAAGTGCTTTTGAAAATAAAGAAAACCCTGAAAAACCCCCATGAGGAGATGAGCTAGTCCAAAACCTGTTAGTTCTATCAGATTTCTAATACCTACTGCGAGTGACAGCAACATAAGAGAAAGGTAATTTATAGCACATTTTACTTATAGCACAATTTACTTTTTATTTCTGTGTTTTGATGTAGTGATCGCCATAGTGGTCCTTTAGTAATATCTTGAGGATATGGAGGAAATTGATTGATGATGTTGACTAAGATTTATAGTAAAATTTTATGTCAGTAGAAAAGTGAGAACTTCTGGAAAGTTGTTTCTGAAATAATTAATAATAACTTTAGCAAAACCATCAGGTTAGTTGGATTTTCCACTGGGGAGCAATGTTATATCTTCCTCTAATTCATAGTCTTCTATGTTCTTTTGCAAGAGCTCTATCTGAGTTGCTGTTTGTGAAGCCTGTCTCAAAATACACTCTGATCTTCTGTATACTCTTTGATTTCTAAGAGTCAGATTCATTATTTTTCAAGCTGTAAATGTTAAGAGTAGCGATCAATAAGAAACGTCTTGTATTTTAGAAGCAGAGAAGACCAGTTTATCCTTGTTATCTTATAGCTGGGATATGTTAGACGAGTCATACATTTCTTTGATGGTATAAGCAACTTTCCATGTCTTGATTCAGTATACCAGTGTTGAAATTTCAGAAAACAGAACATCTTATTGCATATTTTTTTTTCCAACAGGGCTTCCAATTACCTTTTGAGCCCAGGTAGTTCTTTAAAAATGTAACTAAAGTTTGTTTGTGGGACAATAAGACAGACATTTTATCCATCAGACTTTATAAAGTGGGCCACCATTCATTAGAATTTTCAATAGAAGTTTGAGTTTTCATTTAAAAGAACAACCTTTAAAGGGATACTGTAGGGGGTCGGGGGAAAATGAGTTGAAGTTACCCGGGGCTTCTAATGGTCCCCCGCAGGCATCCTGTGCCCGTGCAGCCACTCACCGATGCTCCGGCCCCGCCTCCGGTTCACTTCTGGAATTTCAGACTTAAAAGTCTGAAAACCACTGCGCCTGCGTTGCCGTGTCCGCGCTTCCCCCGAAGTGACCAGGAGCGCACGGCGCAGGCACAGACCATACTGGGCCTGCGCAGTACGCTCCTGGTGCCATCAGCGGGAGTGAGGACACGGCAACGCAGGCGCAGTGGTTTTCAGACTTTAAAGTCTGAAATTCCAGAAGTGAACCAGAGGCGGGGCCGAAGCATTGGGGAGTGGCTGCACGGGCGCAGGATGTCTGTGGGGGACCATTAGAAGCCCCGGGTAACTTCAACTCATTTTCCCCCGACCCCCCTACAGTATCCCTTTAAATATTTCTATTGGTTTCTTTATTTTTAGCTTAATTGTGTTTGAAATAAAAGTTTGTTTTCATAGGTCTGGTGGTAGCAACTGTTTGTGTTACTGAGTGGTCCGATTTTGGAAAAGGAGTGTTATCACTATCAGATGAATTAATGGAATTATTTACAACTAGTAAAAAAGCCTGCCCAATAAAAAATGGGCGCTAGGCTACGGGCGCTCCCCCTCACCCCCCTAGCAACGCGAGCACAGAGGTGTCCCACTCACCCGTCCTCCACCGCTGTTTGCAGTATATGCACACAGGGAGATGTTGCTTGCTCTGCTGTTAGAAAAAGCTGTTATTTCCCACAATGCAATGAGGTTCACAGACAGCAAACTGTCAAGTCTGGAAGCAGGGGCACACACACACACAGGGACAGGACGCAGAGACACAGGGGTTTTATTATACAGGATTGAATTAATCCATGACTGGGAAACATTCAGATTTACAAAATAAAAAATGGGCTATGTGCAACCAGAATGACAAACTGGGAATTATATTATGTAACTCTTTGCCATAGAAAAGCATCTTAACCCTTTAATTCCCTCTGGTCGGACTAATCTTTTCTTGCTCCATAAGGGCAAGGACTGGCAAGTAAGGTGGAGTCCTCAGGATGGGGATTCTCTCCTTAGTAATACCAACACACATAGCTTTTAACATTAGAGAATACCTTACAAAAGTGAAGTAGCAAGCAAACTCTACAACCCTCCTTGCAAAGCACAAAGCACACTTGTCCTATTTATTTTTAAGGACGGTTATTTCTCATCCTTTGCACCCAGGAGGAGTTGGGGTAATAGTATGATGGGAAATTATGGTACTAACTGGACACTCCCTTTTTAAGCAGGTGAGCAAACCACTCCCACTCATGTAACCACTCATGCTAATTGGCTAACATTGGATAGTAGTCTGTGTTCTTTTTTTTTACGTCTTTTTTGCTCAACTACTATACTGCCAATGGCCCCACCTATTATGAACCATGTTATATGTAAAATATAATTTCAGATTTTCCATGACTATTATTAAAATGTTTTAGGGAAACTCCTCCAAAATGACTGTTCATTCTTTAACCATTTCAGCCTGCAGGTATTTTTCACCTTATGGACGAGAGGAATTTTCACCTATCAGCACTCCTCCCATTCATTCCCCAATAACTTTATCACTATGTATCACAACGAAATGATCTATACTTTTTTTTTTCTGCCACCAATTAGGCTTTCTTTGGGTGGTACATTATGCTAAGAATTATTTTATTTTAAATGCAATTTTATGGGAATAATAAGAAAAAAATGGAAAAAAATCATTATTTTTCAGTTTTCAGCCATTATAGTTTTAAAATAATTCATGCTACCATAGTTAAAATCCACACATTTATTTGGCCATTTGGCCCAGTTATTGCAACGTTAAAAGTATTTCTCTAGTACAATGTATGGTGGCAATATTTTTTGGGGAAATAAAGGTCCAATTTTTAAGTTTTACATCCATCACTCATTTTAAGCCCTTTATTTAATAATTATATGCCCTCTTGTCATAGATATTATTTTTTTCCCCTTAAAGTCAGTAGGTGTGTTTTACTATTTGGCCACAAGATGTCCCTGCTGAGCAAAAAACCTATTAGCGTACTATGTACGCTAATAGGATACAATGTATCACTACATTGTAACTAGGGGAAGTGACGTAGGCTTCCATTGGAAGCCTCCGATCACAGTGGCGGTGGGGAGTTTATGAATGGCAACGTTGTTTCCATTCATAAGCTTAACGATCGGCTGCGGAAACCAGCAGAAATCAGCGGCTGTATGTAAAGAATAAACACTGTTTTTGAGCAAAAACAGTGTTTATTCTCGGCGGACATGCTCGGATTGGCACAGGGGACTTTTGTCCCCTGTAGCCAATCCTCCCTGCTAGCAGCAGCAGCGCGATCACAGGCATCTGCCCGCAGGATGGCTTGCAGACCCCCCAAACTGCAGGGACGTGACTAGCGCGTCCCTGAAGCTCACGTCTGCGCGGCTGAAATGGTTAAAGAAAGGTACTTTTTTTAGAGATTTCTATGAGACTGTCAAGTTGCTGTTTATTGAAAAGGTATAATTTAGGCTTTAACAGAAATGGCAGTAATAATGTAAAATCGACTTTAGTTATTGGAATGTCCTGGAGGAAAAATGTTACGGCAAGAATACAAATTATGATCATCTTCGGATCTGAACCTTAACAGAACATCCAAACTCCACAAACTAAAATAGTGATTTTAAACCTTACTACAGCTCTTACCTTTTCTCAGTGGTGTTTACCAAATACTCCCCTGTTCAGGTTAATGGCATCTACCCCTGAATGCATATACAGTGGGATGCGAAAGTTTGAGCAACCTTGTTAATAGTCATGATTTTCCTGTATAAATCGTTGGTTGTTACGATAAAAAATGTCAGTTAAATATATCATATAAGAGACACACACAGTGATATTTGAGAAGTGAAATTAAGTTTATTGGATTTACAGAAAGTGTGCAATAATTGTTTAAACAAAATTAGGCAGGTGCATATATTTGAGAACCACAAAAAAGAAATGAAATCATTATTTAGTAGATCCTCCTTTTGCAGAAATTACAGCTTCTAAACGCTTCCTGTAGGCTCCAGTGAGAGTCTGGACTCTGGTTAAAGGTATTTTGGACCATTCCTCTTTACAAAACATCTCTAGTTCATTCAGGTTTGATGGCTTTCGAGCATGGACAGCTCTCTTTAACTCACACCACAGATTTTCAATTAAATTCAGGTCTGGGGACTGAGATGGACATTCCAGAACATTGTACTTGTTCCTCTGCATGAATGCGTTAGTGGGTTTTGAGCAGTGTTTAGGGTCGTTGTCTTGTGGGAAGATCCAGCCCCAGCGCAGCTTCAGCTTCATCACTGATTCCTGGACATTGGTCTCCAGAATCTGCTGATACTGAGTGGAATCCATGCGTCCCTCAACTTTGACAAGATTCCCAGTCCCTGCACTGGCCACACAGCTCCACAGCATGATGGAACCACCACCATATTTTACTGTAGGTAGCAGGTGCTTTTCTTGGAATGCTGTGTTGTTTTTCCTGCATGCATAACGCCCCTTGTTTTGCCCAAATAACTCAATTTTAGTTTCATCAGTCCACAGCACCTTATTCCGAAATGAAGCTGGCTTGTCCAAATGTGCTTTAGCATGCCTAAAGCAGCTCTATTTGTGCTGTGGGGGGAGAAAAGGCTTCCTCTGTATCACTCTCCCATACAGCATCTCCTTGTGTAAAGTGCGCCAAATGGTTGAACGATGCACAGTGACTCCATCTGCAGCAAGATAATGTTGTAGATCTTTGGTGCTGGTCTGTGGGTTTACTCTGACTGTTCTCACCATTCGTCGCTTCTGTTTATCTGAGATTTGTCTTGGTCTGCCACTTCAAGCCTTAACTTGAACTGAGCCTGTGGTTCCATTTCCTCAATATGTTCTTAATTGTGGAAACAGACAGCTGAAATCTCTGTGACAGTTATCTGTATCCTTCCCCTAAACCATGATGGTGAACAATCTTTGTCAAGCTCCGACTCCAGGCCTGTTTTGACTGCACAGACTGGAAGGCCCTGGAAGCGCCAAACTTGGACGATTGGGCAGATAACGTTGCCTCATACATCAGGTTCTGTGAGGACTCCTGTGTACCATCCAGGTCCTTCAAGGTCTACCCGAATAACAAGCCGTGGTTCTCCAACAAACTACGGCAACTGCGGAGGCACAAAGAGGCGGCACACAGATCCGGCAACCAAGAGGATTACAGGAGGGCGAGGAACGACCTTAAGCGAGAACTGAAAGCCGCCAAAAAGGAGTACGCTGAGAAGTTGCGGCACAACCTGCGCTCAAATGACCCACGGGCTGTATGGAAAGGGCTAAAGGCTGCCACAAACTACAAGCCTCCCCCCTTAACAGGCACCACCCAGCACTGGACTAGCGGAGGATCTTAGTAAATTCTACTGCAGGTTTGAGGGTCAGGCAACACCTGGGGAGCACCTAGCAACAACCACTCCCCCTCCGGGCCCTACAAACGAAGCCACAGACCAACTCTCCCCCTTGGTGGTGGAAGAGACCGAGGTCCTGCGCCTCCTGTCATCACTTAACACCAGGAAAGCCTCTGGCCCCGACGGCGTGTCCCCTGTCTGCCTGAAAACCTGCTCTCAGCAACTTGCTCCTGTCCTCTCCTCCATCTTTTCTAGGTCACTAAAGGAAGGCAAGGTCCCCGCATGCTTCAAAAAGTCCACTATCATACCGGTCCCCAAGAAGCAGGGTGTTTCCGACCTTAACAACTTCAGACCTGTGGCACTGACGTCCGTCATAATGAAAACCCTGGAGCGTGTGGTCCTATCCATCCTGAAACTCTCCACCCTGCCCCTCCTCGACCCCTACCAGTTCGCCTACAGGGCAAACAGGTCCACGGACGATGCCATAAACATATGCCTGGAGCTCATCTATGATCACCTTGACAAAACAGATGTGTATGCCAGAATACTACTCCTGGACTTTAGCTCGGCTTTTAATACCATCTGCCCACGCATCCTCCAGGATGATCTAACTGCACTTGGTGTCCATCCCGGCCTACGCCTGTGGATCACAGACTTTCTCACCAACAGGACTCAAGTCGTCAAGTTGGACAATATCCACTCAGGGGTAGTGACGACAAACACTGGCGCACCACAGGGCTGTGTCCTGTCACCACTGCTGTTCTCCCTCTACACGAACAACTGCAGATCCGAGGCAGACTCTGTTAAAGTCATAAAGTTTGCCGATGACACCACCATTGTCGGCCTGGTCACCAAGGATAATGTCCAGGAGTACTGTCAGCAGGTGGAGAGAATCTGCCAGTGGTGTAAGATGAACAGTCTAGTGCTAAACACAACAAAAACTGTTGAGCTGATCATAGACTTCAGGAAGGCTGCTTCCACCCCACCTCCCATCTTCATCGACGGCATGGAAGTTGCGAGAGTAACATGCGCTCGTCTTTTGGGGACCACCATCTCCAATGACCTCAGCTGGAGAGACAATATCACTGCTATCCAGCGGAAAGCCCAGCAGAGGCTCTACTTCCTACGCCAACTGCGGAAATTCGGCATGGCCCAGGAGGTCCTAACAAGCTTCTACACCGCCACCATTGAATCGATTCTCTGCTCCTCCATCCTGGTCTGGCATAACGGCGCCAATGATAACGACAAGTGCAAACTGCAGAGGGTCATCAGGGTGGCGGAGAGGATTATTGGGAGACCCCTCCCCTCACTTGCCCACCTTCACAACTCAAGGCTGCAATCTAGGGCACTGAGGATCGCAAACGACCATTCCCACCCAGGAAACCGCTACTTTAACCTGCTCCCATTGGGTCGGAGGCTTCGGGCCATCTCAACAAGGACTGCGAGGCACATGAATGCATTCTTCCCCTCGGCTGTCAGCCTCCTAAACTCCCTCCAAATACTCCCATCAGCACTACAACCCCATCACGGATCACGATCCGAGCTGTGACACTGCTGAACTGATCTGTCCGTCCCCCAAGTCTGACTAACTCTACGTAAGACAGGACCTGAGGGCGGACAGGAACCACAGGATGATCTGTCCTGAACGAACACTGTAAATGGTTATCGTTGTTCCTCTGCTGATGTTCCTGCATGCTGTGTACCCTTTATGTATGTCTTCTTTCTTTTTTTTTGAGCGATGTATCGTGCCAAATCCAATTCCGAGTATAACCCTGTTATGCTTGGCGAAATAAAGGATTCTGATTCTGATTCTGATTCTTCTGGTCATTTGAGAGTTGTTTTGAGAACCCCATGTTGCTAATCTTCAGAGAAAATTAAAAGAGGAGGGAAACTTACAATTGACCCCCTTAACCTCCCTGGCGGTAAACCCGTGCTGAGCACGGGCTATGCCGCCGGGAGGCACCGCTCAGGCCCCGCTGGGCCGATTTGCATAATTTTTTTTTGCTGCACGCAGCTAGCACTTTGCTAGCTGCGTGCAGTGCCCGATCGCCGCCGCTACCCGCCGTTCCGCCGCTATTTGTCGCGCCGCAGCCGCCGCCCCCCCAGAAACCGTGCGCTGCCTGGCCAATCAGTGCCAGGCAGCGCTGTGGGGTGGATCGGAGTCCCCCTTGACGTCACGATGTCGATGACGTCGGTGACGTCATCCCGCCCCGTCGCCATGGCGACGGGGGAAGCCCTCTAGGAGATCCCGTTCTTTGAACGGGATCTCCTGATCTCCGATCGCCGGAGGCGATCATGTAGCGAGACTTCGTCTCGCTACATGAAAAATATATATATTTTTTTTTAAAACGCATTTGCTGCCCCCTGGCGGATTTTTAGCAAACCGCCAGGAGGGTTAAATACTCTTTCTTATAATTGGATTCACCTGTGAATGTAGGTCAGGGGTCACTGAGCTTACCAAGCCAATTTTAGTTCCAATAATTAGTTCTAAAGGTTTCAGAGTCAATAAAATGACAACAGTGCCCAAATTTATGCACCTGCCTAATTTTGTTTAAACAATTCTTGCGCACTTTCTGTAAATCCAATACACGTCATTTCACTTCTCAAATATCACTGTGTGTGTCTCCTATATGATATATTTAACTGATGGTTTTTATCGTAACAACCAACGATTTATACAGGAAAATCATGACTATTAACAAGGTTGTCCAAACTTTCGTATCCCACTGTATTTGTCAGGTGTAACCCATAATCAATTCTGGATGCATTGTATGCATTTATTTCTTATTTTAACTAGCTAAAAAATACAAATTCAGGGTTGATTAATGAACTCTAATTTTTAAATGTCACAAGTTACTATTTAGAATTGACTGCAGTTCAAGCACACCCCACACAACACAAGTACTGCATGTTTAAAATCCATTCATTTGGAACATAAAGCCTTGTATTAATATATTGCCCTCTTACTAGATTGTGTAGTTTAATGCCTAGACTCTTAAAGAGGAACTGTAGTGAAAATAACATAATGAGTAAAATTGCTTATTTTTAACAGAATTCATTTATAGATTATTTAGTCAGTGTTTGCCCATTGTAAAATCTTTCCTCAACCCTGATACACATTCTGAAATTAATCTCTGGTGGTGACCTCTTTAGTTCTGCCAGATGATCTGTACGGAATGTTTGTTACTGAGAGTTCTATGCACAGAGGGAGATATTGCTCGCTTGGCAGTTGGAAAAAGCTGTGTAAAACCTTTCCTCTCTCTGACTCACATTCAGAAATGTATCACTGGTGGTTACATCTTTAGTTCTGACAAATGGAAAAAGCCATTATTTCCCACAATGTAACAAGGTTCACAGACAGCAAACTGTCAGGACCTTGGTCGTGACATCACACTGTGGGAGGGGTTTCACCACAATATCAGTCATACTGATCCCCCTGATGATCTATTCTGAAAAAGATTAAGATTTCTAGTAGGAAAGAGGGTGTCAGCTAGTGATTGGAATGAAGTTCAGTCCTTGGTTAAAGTTCCTCTTTAATGTGTGGTACAGGATGTACCCCAGGGGGTATTTATTTAGGGCTCAGAGGATACTTGATTTTGTCAAAGTAAAACCATTATAGTAAGTTCTAAGAATACCGAGCTGGAGGGGGTAGCGGGCAGCAAGGGGGTATTGGGCACAGTGGCAGGGAGGGGGGTCGGACCCCCCTCCCTCACCTAGGTCCCCCGATCTGCCCCCCCTCCAGCTATTAAGTACGGAAGCAGCGTAGTGAGATTAGGCAGTACCAGCGAGCGGGGATGACTCACCTCTTCCACATACCAGCGTGCGTTCCCCGCTCACTGTTGCTGCCTGATCTCACTACGCTGCTGCCGTACCTAATAGCTGGAGGAGGGGGGGCTGATTGGGGGACCCAGGTGAGGGAGAAGCTGCCTGATCTCACTACACTGCTGCCGTACTTAATACCTGGAGGGGGTGCGCAGATCAGGGGACCTCTCTCCCCACCACTGTGCCCAATACCCCCTTCCTGCCCGCTACCCCCTCCAGCTCATCGGCCCTCCACACCCACGGCTAGGCAGGTATATCAATCTAATCTATATTGGGGGCATATACCTATCTAATCTATTATGGGGGCATATACTTATCTATCCCGCTGATACTTGATGAGATAACGTACAAGTGTATACACAACCAGTAGTACGTAAAGCGTAGTCAGGGTCAGGCCGTAGTCATACACAAAGTCAGAGGTATCGAGGTACGAGTAGCAAGGCAATATCGTAGTCAATAAACAGGCAGGGTCATACACATAAGTCAGATGTCAGTCGTATTGTAAGGATCAGGCAATAACGAAGTCAGGGACAGGCCGAGTTGAACACGTGTATCAGATGGCAGTGGTACAGAAGGACAAGACAAGAGCGAGGCCAAGAGGCAGGCAAGAGGTTGGTACACAGATAAATATACAATAAGATGTTACTTCAAAAATATTACGATAATATATAATAAGATTACAAAAAGCAAGACTGACTAACTAGAGTACATATATATTGTACGTCTACACAATATATTAACGTAGCTCTCGAAACTCACTGACTAGGCCAAGAACCAGCGAACTGATTAGTATCAAGGCCAACGAGCATGTGAATACTCTGGCCTTAAATACCCAGTAGGCAGAGCACAAGCCCAGCCCCCAGAAATGACAGCACCTCCTGCAAAAAGGTGTCAGCTGATGACATCACCGCTGACACCCCATCAGACACGCCTCCTCAGCCTATAAAGACAGCTCTGAGCTGCGCGCGTCCTGCCAGAACCAACAGGTCGACCAACATCTATAGGGGAGCCAGGGATGCCATCATTCTGATTCACTTCTACAGGGGAGCCGGGGATGCTTTTGATCAAAGAGGAAGCTTCCTCCAGCTGCTCCAAACTATCAGAGCAGCTTGCAGAGACCACACACAGGTAAGTTTGTTACACTATCTAACCTATACTGGGGGCTTATACCTATTTATCCTATACTGGGGGCATATACCTATATAACCTATACTGGGACAAATATACTACCTACCTATTATGGAGACACCTACCTATCTAACCTATATGGGGGCACCTACCAATTTAACCTATACTGGGGGCAACTATATGGGCTACCTATACTGGGGGTATCTATAGCTGGCTACCTATACTGTGGGCACCTATACCTGTCTCCACGTTGGGGCGCATTTTACGCCCTCGCCCTGGGTGCAATTAAGCCTAGAAACTGCTTGTATTTGGCTCCATCCAAATAATGTTTTGGCTATGCCCATTTTTCACCTCGTCGCTTTGTTTTGAAGTGTGGCTACCCACTTTTTGACACAGCACGCTTCGCGCGGCACTTCTTTCATGAATTGGGGACTCAAGTTATGGATTGCTTGGGGCCACCAAAACCTTAGCTGCACCCCTAAACCTATATACGTGTGAAAAATAATAATTATTATTTATATAGCGCTGACATCTTCCACATCACTGTACAGAGTATATAGACTTGTCACTAATACAGGAATTCTGGTAAGTCTTTTTTTGCAGCATTTCTATAACAGAGATTTGGGTTTCATTTAGCCCCTGATTTGCCATCTTGTCCTGTCAGCCTAATGAAAGAGCTGACCAAAAACAGAATCCAGGCAGCTTGCCCACTAAAAAAAAGCATGTCCCTGAGCTAAAATAATGCTTAGCATCCTCCTAGTAATCAAAACTTGTCCTTGCAATCTGTGCTTCCTTCCTTGTTGTCACTATGCTGCTGAACAACAGGAGATCTGCCTGCCAATCCAATGATCTACATTAGCAGCACTGCTTGCATATGCATGCAAGACAAGTTCATTACAAGCCATCCTATCCTCTTCACACTGAGACAGCTGATAGAAATACCGCAGCCGTTCTTCCCTGAGCCCCCTGCAGCAGCATCTGCCTCCTCCTCCTGCTCCACGTGTTCTGCTAGCTATAACCAACCCACCCTCCTCTGCCGCCCCGGCTCTGCTGCTCACACTGGGCTGCTAGTTGTTAGTTGCAAGGACGAGAGCTAGCACAGATCAATGCTATCTATTGTCTCCTCTTCAAGCACTGCACGGAGGAACTGCAAGAAAACAAAACAAAAGCAGGTATTGCTGATGGTCTGCTTATGCCATTGCCATTCATTTCTGTATCACATATTTTTCTCTACAGTTTTTTTTAGCATGAGAAAGTACATTGGTTGTTTATTACTAATTGTTACCATTAATTTTATTATTATTTAAACAGATGTCAAATGAACTCTGTTTTATGCCCAAACAGCTATATTTTATTTGATTTGCAGATATTAAAGTAGCTTCCGTATTTAAATAGTGATTTTGAAATCTGGAGGGTTATTTTTAAAGTTAAGATTTATATAGTCATTTATTGTTTTTATTATATTATTGTTGTTGTTATTATTATTAGTCACAAAAATTATAAAGATATGGTGTTCAGGAAATCCAATCTACAATAAGCCTGTGTGCAGTGTGGGGTGTGGGGGAACAAGTGCTTTCAATGACAATGGAAAAGGATCTGTAAAGTTGGGGGACAGAGGTTTTTTTAGGTGGTTATTTGGTTCCCGCAATTTGCCTCATTTATTAATAATCTTGTTGTTGTTATGATTATTATTCTATCACAGTCACTTGTACATGCTCTGTATGGGACACGGTGTATATTTCTATTGCTTTGGAGAATAATGTACCCTCTTTCTCCACCAGCCCAGCGTAATGCAGAACTCATATGAGTTCTATGGAACCTGTCTGATTTGATGGATTTGTAGAAGTCTTGTAGATGGCTGGGAGATGAGATCTGTTTTGCCCTGATTTGATTTTAGATGCGGGGTGGGTAATGAGGTTACGGAAAGGCCATACAATGGGGCAGAGGATTTTTATTATCCATGAACACTTTCTTGTGGTCCTTCTTTCCAGCCAGATTTGTAAATTATTTACAAACACTTGTCAGTTGAAATGGATGCCTCCAGGAAGCTCGTTGATGTGATTTTACCGTCTGATCTGTTCCATCCTCCTAATGGGTTTAATGTAGACCCTGTGAATCAATTACAAGCTTTTAAAGTGAGTGTGTATTCCTTTGTGACAGCCGGATTATAGGCAGCACTTCAAGCTTGCCCAAACATCTGATGGAGAGCTTGTGCCTCTCCCGCTGCATGGAAAGTGATTAGGACCACTTGGCAGGTTGGAGAAGAATTCTAATGGTCTTGCAGAGCTTAAATGAAACTCATCAACAAGCATAGTTAGAATAAACTAATTACAGTGAATTAAAGTGGCACCTTAGGGTGGCTGTTGTGTGGGCTTTATGAGAAGGAAAAGTCCTCCAGTTGTCCAACTCAACATTGCTGACAAGTCCGAGTCTCCAGCTTGTTCAACTCTGGATTATTTCTGGATTCAGAATCTGCCTTCCTGGCATCCTTCCATCTAATAAGTCAATGGAGAAGATTGAGAGAAGAGTCCCCATTGGATGAAAGAACACATTCGGGTTTTGAAACCAACTGTTTGACCAAAGCCAACTAGGGTGGAACATATAGGAGACTCAGACCCAAAACATCTCCAGGATGGTTGAAATGGAGATAATTCATTTATTCTGAAAAAAAATTATCTTCAAGAGGAATTCATGGAGCATGTGATGGTTTTAATGGTTGATTGGTAGGTCTCTGAGCAGCTGGTCTCAATCATGTGATCATGTCTTACTTCTGCTTCTTGTTTTATCCTATAGAGGGAGCAAAAGTGAGACATAATTAGATGATCGCCACCCGCTGGTCAGCCTTACAAATGAATCACCCAATAAAATCACATGGTTCTCCGTGAATTGGTCGAGAAGTTTTTTCTTAGAATTCAGAGATCATCTCTGAAGTGTTAGTAATGGGCATGGGCATTGGCATGATTGTCAAGGCAGTAAACATGAAGGTTAAGAAATTAATGTTAGAATTAGAGAGCTTTAAGGGGTTAGGGATAGGGATGGTCAATGAGATGTAAATGGTTGGGAGTTGATGCAGGATTTTTCAAATTTCCCATACAAATTAAACAACTTGAAGATGAGCCAATCAGTTCCCACCAAGGTGGAATTTGATTGGTCCATTTTCAAGATGCATATATTTACATACATAATTTGCATAATCCTGCATCAACTTAGAACTATTTGTAACTCATTGACCATCCTTAGTTAAGAATAGTTCAATGCTGGAGGAAAAATAGCATTAGGCCACATCACACAGGTAAGTCTGCTGCACTGATATGACATCACAGCATGTGTCTAGGTTCCTACCTGTCGCCTTTGCTCCTAAAGTTGGCACTAGAGTTACACTAGTAGCAGCAATAATGTATCAGCAGCAGCATCACACCTCAAACAAGGTGACAGCATCTAGAAATAGAGTCTTTTTTATAACAATGCCAATATGCAAACCAGTAAAAATAGTATTAATTTTCATGGTGCTTCGTTCCCTTTAACCATTTCAGCTCGCGGGTATTTTTCACCTTATGGATGAGAGCTCTCCTCCCTTTCAATCCCCAATAACTGTTATCACTACTTATCACAAAGAAATTATCTATAGCTTGTTTTTCCACCACCAATTAGGCTTCCTTTGGGTGGTACATTATGTTAAGAATTATTTTATTCTAAATGCATTTAATGGGAATAATAAAAAAAAAATTGAAAAAAAATCATTATTTCTCAGTTTTCGGCCATTATAGTTTTAAAATACTACATGCTACCGTAATTAAAATCCACACATTTTATTTGCCCATTTGTCCCGGTTATTGCAATGTTAAAATCATATTCCTAGTATAATTTATGGTGACAATATTTTATTTGGAAATAAAGGTGCATTTTTTCAGTTTTACATCCATCACTAATTTTTAGCCCAGAAATTATTAATAATATGCCCTCTTGACATACATATTCATAATTTTTATTTCCCAAACACAGTAAGTGTCATTTTACTATTTGGCCACAAGATGTCTCCATTGAGTGCTTCCTATTTGCGTACAATATGTACGCTATAGGAAGCAACATTGTTGCTACATTGTAAGTAGGGAAGTGACGTAGGCATCAATAGATGCCTGTGATCACGGTGGCCTGCGGGGAGATTAATGAATGCGAACTGTGCTCCCATTCATAAATCTAACGTTCGGCGGTAGTATTCATAAATCTAACGATCGGCGGTGGAAATCAGCGGCAGGAGGAAGCACAGTGGCTCTATTTAAGAATAAACACTGTTTTTGAACAAAAACAGTGTTTATTCTTGGCGGAAGAGAATGGACTGGCTCAGGGGACAAGTAACATTTATATTGCACTTTTCTCTTGGCGGACTCAACACGCCAGAGCTGCAGTCACCAGGGTGTGCTCAGTAGGCAGCAGCATTGTTATAGAGTCTTGCCCAAGGTCTCCTCCTGAATAGGCACTGGCTTAATGAGCAGGAAGAGCAGAGAGTGGAACCCAGGTCTCCTATGTCAGAGGCAGAGCTATTAACCATTATACTAAGATGTGAGAGGTCCAGAGCCTGGGTGTGAGAGGTCCAGGCCCACCTGCACTCCCCTCCAGGTATCACGTGTTGGCCTTGGGGCCCCGGCCAGTGAGAGAGGTCCGGGGCCCCTGGCCATCGTGTGAACCAATCGTGTGTTTTTAAACATTATACCATCCAGCCAGCTTTGTTTTAGGACAGAAACATAGCTATATTTTAATATATGTGGCTTCCTTACTAATGTGAAAAATCTTCCATTCAACAGCCACTGTGATTATTCCTTTTTAACAATTTTCTTAATGCATCAGAAAACATCAAGCTGGAATAGCAGATAGATGAATATTAAAAATATGATTCTAAGTGAATTCAGAGGAGGATTTTTTTTAGTGTATATCATACAAATAGAGGCCCTTATTCAATTGCCATTTTCTCCTAAGCTTCCTCCTAGGAGATCATTTTTCATCTTCTCTTTAAAATAACTTTTCAGCACCCTACAATTGGAAGAAATACAGAAAAGTAGGTAAAAGCTACTGTCAAAATTATGTTGAGAATTTTCTTCCTGGCTGGTGGCTAAAAAGTCATTTTACTGATAAGAGGGGAAAATATAATCTAGGAGAAAACTTAGGTGGAAAAAAGGGAATTGAATAAAGGCTATAGAAATGTTCTCCATTTACAGGGTGACTATCTCCCCAATGATAGTCACCCAGTCCTGGCAGTGGAGATCCAAAGGACAATGGGTCAGGACCTCTCTCTAGTCAGCTTGAGGTCATTCATAGGGTTGCTCTGGAAGTCTATATCCAGCCTCTTTCTCAGCTTGGCCAGATCACAAAGATATCAAGAGTGAATTGTAATATCATTATAACATATTGAGGTTTTAATTTGTGTAGCAGAAAATTACATTTTCCTTGCTTTACCAGAGAACTGGACACGTAGTGCTCTAAGTCCAGAGAAACAAAATTCTGAAAACCACAAACATCCTGTAATCCTTTCTAACTCCAGAATGTCCACTCCAGAGTTCTCACAAATGCTAGTTCAAGTGACTCAGCTTTTGGTGAGCCCAGCTTAAATCCTCCTAAGTAATTTTCTGCCAAGAGCCTGACTTTCCATAAAAATGGGTTGGATGTTCAGATGTGTGCAAATAAATGGAGTTTTAATCTACTAAAATGGCTTCTGATGTAAAAGAAGAAAAAAACGCATCTACTGCACTTAAAGAGAAACTCCAACCTAGAATTGAACTTTATCCCAATCAGTAGCTGATACCCCCTTTTACATGAGAAATATAATGATTTTCACAAACAGACCATCAGGGGGCGCTGTATGACTGATTTTGTGCTGAAACCCCTCCCACAAGAAGCTCTGAGTACCGCGGTACTCTGGGCAAACTGCCACAATGTAACAATGTTCACAGACAGGATTTAGCTGTTTACAGCTGTCTCTAACAGCCAAAACAGCTAGGAGCAGCTACATAACCTGCCCACAGTAAAAATGTCACCATGTAATAAATGTCAGAATGTAAATCGGGGAGAGGAAAGATTTTGCAATGAGCAAACACTGACTAAATCATTTATACATAATTATGGTAAAAAATGAAGCACTTTTTTTACTACATTATTTTCACTGGAGTTCCTCTTTAAGCCTCGTACACATGCCTGACAAGTCAGCTGAGGTCTCTAATAATGACCACTCTAGCTGACAATCAGTCGTATGTACCCAGCCAGCAACCCCCGACCCCGAGCAATCCACCGGATGGATCCGCTTAACTCCAGCGACAGCGATCCCCTGCAGATCCCATTGTTTGCGCCGGTCCCCCACCAGCCACGTGATGTCACGCACCCGCCGCTTGTCATCCCTCTGTTGCCCTCCCACATAACAGCACAGTGCATTGTCAGCTACATAGCTGTGCAGCCCGGCTCAGCGATGTCTCCCAAGGGGATCAGGTCCTGATTTCTGACAGGACCTTTTTCATTGTTGCATTGTCTATTTTCAAATGCTGATCTACAAAAGTAGTGAAGAAAAAAAATCAAAAGCATGACGTAGGAAGTTATTGTTTGCTGATTTATAATTCATGTTGGGTGACTAGATGTTTAGGAGTGACTTCCACACAAATATGCTTATGCTAAAAGGTGACCATCCATCCTATCAGAGACTTGGGAGGTACAGTATGTAGGTGAATTCCAGGTTATATGGTAGTCTTTTACCATCTCCACCTATCAGGGACGGATTATCATAAGGCACTGTAGACAAGTGCCTACAGGCGCCTGATGATGGAAAGGCGTCTCACTCCCCTCCCCGAGTGCCTCCCTCACTCCTTCGCTATGCAGAGTCCCATGCAGATTTAAAAGGAGAGGTTATTCACCCTGCTCTCTGCATTCCACTGACAAGATCTCCCTTCAGTCAGGGACACCTCTAGCTACTTAATACTGAGGGTACCTATGTTTACCTAATACTAAGGGGCACCTATGACTGGCAAGGGAAGTAAGGGAGAAGTGACAGCTCATAGGACAGCCAGCACCCTTGTGGTGCAGTTTGGTGGGGGTTTGTAGGTTCGGGCAGGGCCAAGTCTAGGGTGCCAGAACATCTGTGCCTATAGGCTTCTGTGATGTAAATCTGGGCCTGCCACCTGCCATCTGAGTTCAACTTCAAGATCATCTTAATGGATAATTTAGAGAGATGCCAGAGACAATGGAGACATGAAAAGTAGTTTGTAGCATAACAATATGTATAATTGGCTGATACAAGTCACAGTAGTCCAATGTCATCAGATACAGCACAAGGACTACACAACATTGGAAGGAAACCAGTAAGGGCCCGTTTACACTTAATCAGTTGGTATGCGTTAGTGCGTGTTAGTATGCGTTAGTGCGCGTTGGTATGCGTTTCTTCAATAGCAGTGCATTGGGAAGAAGATTTCAGTTAAAACGCGTTAAGTGTAAAAGAAGCCATAGGAAAACATGGGCATTACTTCAAAAATCAGTTTTCTTTCCGTTTTAACTGAGAGCAACTGATTAAGTGTAAAAGGGTCCTAAGGGATAGGATATGCATTGTAACAATACTTGGTGCACCTAAACTTTTAACAAGGCCCTTGTTAAACATGTAGGTGCACCAAGCATCTAACTGGGTTTCCTCCCACACTACAGTATATGTTTTATAATCTTTACATGAGAATATCATGCTCTCGCTCTCCCCACTCCTGCCCTCTTCACTATCTCCTGATGCTGAGAGTCTATTGGCCCTGTCTCCATGTTGGTGATTGCTTGGCTGACTTCCACATGACCAGTGGCGTAGCAACAGGGGGTGCAGAGGTTGCGACAGCACAGGGGCCTTTGGGCCAGAGGGGCCCTTCCTCAAACACAGTATTGGCTCTCTATTGGTCCTGTGCTGGCAATAATCACTTCTATAGATGCTTTGAATAGTAGCAATCATTAACAAGCTGCCCCCATCCCCTTCTTATACCTCTGACACTGTGGTTGTCCTGTGCAGATTTTGGTGCGCAGCATCAATTGTTATGTATAGAATGCTTTGGGGGCCCAATGTAAAACTTACACTGGGGCCCATAGCTCCCTAGCTATGCCACTGCAGTCAGACATCACATGGGCACACTCGTGTACTGGGGTTGGAGCTAGGAGGCTGATGAATGGCTGGATCTCTGTCACCCTCCCAGCCTAGGTAGAAGGCCAGACAGACAGGAAGCAGGAAGCCTGCCAGTCTTGTGTAGCAGAGATATGATTCAGGCAAGTGGCCACTAATAATGATGTGAGGATGTGGGCCGCTTGCAGGCAGTTAGTTTTTTTGTTATTGAACACACAGACTAGTGTTGGGCGAACATCTAGATGTTCGGGTTCGGGCCGAACAGGCCGAACATGGCCGCGATGTTCGGGTGTTCGACCCGAACTCCGAACATAATGGAAGTCAATGGGGACCCGAACTTTTGTGCTTTGTAAAGCCTCCTTACATGCTACATACCCCAAATTTACAGGGTATGTGCACCTTGGGAGTGGGTACAAGAGGGAAAAAAATTTAGCAAAAAGAGCTTATAGTTTTTGAGAAAATTGATTGTAAAGTTTCAAAGGAAAAATTGTCTTTTAAATGCTGAAAATGTCATGTTTCTTTGCACAGGTAACATGGTTTTTACCGCCAGGCAGTCATAAATGTAATAAAGAGAAGAGGTTCCATAAACAGGGACCGGTAACGCTAACCCAGCAGCAGCAGCAGCACACGTGATGGAACAGGAGGAGGCGCAGGAGGAGAAGGCCACGCTTTTTGAGACACAACAACCCAGGCCTTGCATGAGGACAAGAAGCGTGCGGATAGCATGCTTTTTACCGCCATGCAGTCATAAATGTAATAAAGATAAGAGGTTCAATAAACAGGGACCGGTAACGCTAACCCAGCAGCAGCAGCAGCACACGTGATGGAACAGGAGGAGGCGCAGGAGGAGAAGGCCACGCTTTTTGAGACACAACAACCCAGGCCTTGCATGAGGACAAGAAGCGTGCGGATATAGCAGCAATGCTTTTTGCCGCCATGCAGTCATAAATGTAATAAAGAGAAGAGGCTCAATAAACAGGGACCGGTAACGCTAACCCAGCAGCAGCAGCAGCACAGAGCACACGTGACGGAACAGGAGGAGGCGCAGGAGGAGAAGGCCATGCTTTTTGAGACACAACAACCCAGGCCTTGCATGAGGACAAAAAGCGTGCGGATATAGCAGCAATGCTTTTTGCCGCCATGCAGTCATAAATGTAATACAGATGAGAGGTTCAATAAACAGGGACCGGAAACGCTAAACCATCCCAGATGTTCATTGGTCATGTTACTTGGTTGGGGTCCTGGAGTGTTGCGTAGTCATTTCCAATCCAGGATTGATTCATTTTAATTTGAGTCAGACGGTCTGCATTTTCTGTGGAGAGGCGGATACGTGAACCTTGCAGGCAACGGCATTCTTCAAGCTTCGGGTTATTTTGCTGACCACGTGCTCATGCAACTCAGGCACTGCAGAGCGCGCAAAGTGGTAGCGGCTGGGAACCACGTAACGTGGGATGGCCACTGACATCATGCCCTTGAAGCTGTTTGTCTCCACCACTCGATATGGCAGCATTTCGCAGGCCAGAAGCTTGGCTATGCTGGCTCTTACTGCCACGGCCCGGGGGTCATTTGCTGGCAATTTCCTCTTGCGCTCAAACATCTCCGAGACAGACAACTGAACCGTAGGGCTGCACAACGAAGGGCTGTTGGTTGTTGTGTTTGATGAACACTGGGAGACCTCAAGAGCACTACTCCGGAAAGTGACAGTGTCAGCGTCATCTGATTTTTTGGAATGTTTTGAACCACGCAATGGCTGGGCTACTGCTGCTGCTGAGGCGGGTCTGGTGGTGAGTCTGGTGAACCCAAGGGAGGCAGTGTTGCTGGTGGTACCCTGTCCTGCCGCGTTTGCCCACAGAGTGGGATGTTTGGATAGCATGTGGCGGCTCATGCTGGTGGTGGAGAGGTTGTTAATACTTTTCCCCCTGCTCAGGCGGGTCTTGCACACCTTGCAAATCGCCATGGTAACATCCTCAGTGCAGTCTTCAAAGAAAGCCCAGAATTTGGAGCACCTGCCTTGCTGGCGATTTCTGTTTGCGCCTCTTTTGCCTCTCACTTGAACTTCCACGCTTGTGGTGCCTGAAATTGCGCGCCGCCTACCTTGTGGCACAAGGCGAACTCGTGCAGCAGTGGGTTCTTCAACAGACTCATCTGTGCTGCTGCTACGACGGCGATGTTCTCGTTCACAAACAAAATCTGGGTCTATGTCCACATTGTCCATACCCTCCTCTTCCATCTCCTCAAACTCGTCATATGTCATTGTGGGGGGCCGCCGCCGTGGAGTACAGCTCCCCAGCACAACCGTCAGGGGAAACACCTCTTCCCTTGCCCCTCCCTCTTTCACCGGATTTCTTCCTCATTTCACTTATCCTTACAGTACACGCTGACTGGCAGCAGTACAGTGGCAGTACAGAAATGCTATACAGTGGTGGGTGAGCGGTGTACCACTATTGCCAGCAGCGACACAGAGCACAATGCTATACAGTGGCGGGTGAGCGGTGTACTACTGTTCCCAGCAGACAAAGAGTGGCAGTAAACACAATGCTATATAGTGTGGCTGAGCCGTGTACACAGAGTGGCAGTAAACACAATGCTATATAGTCTGCTATATAGTCACCCCGAACGGGGTGATGTTCTGCAGCACCCGAACAGTGGCGAACACTGTTCGCCCAACACTACTGGGAACGCAGATTTTAGTACCTAAACACACGATACAACATGTTTTCCGGGGTCGGACTCTGAGGCACATACAGATGGTCCCGATCATCATCCTCATCATACAACTCTTCTCCTGAGTCTGACCCACCCACCACCTCTGCCACCCCAACATCCCCAGACACAGTCACAGACCCCTCATCGTCCTCAACATTAACTTGGGATGCTGGCCTGAGCCCGACCTCCTCCTCCACATCAGGCCCCATCATCCCCTCAATGGCAGCCCTCATTAATCGCTCTGGCGCCGGACCGATGGACACAACGTTCTCCTCCGGGGAGGGCTGCTGCTGACCACTGGCTGCTGGGGTGGATGTTATAGCTTGCGTGGGGCGTTGGCTGTTGCTGTTGTTGGGAGTGCTGCTCACAGCGGAGGTCTCTGAGGAACTCATGGTGAGCTCATATAGTGGTTGACGGTGAGTGGAGTATTACTGATCCCAGCAATATACACACTGACTGGCAGAGTACGCAATGCTATATAGTCTGGCTGAGCCGTGTACACAGAGTGGCAGTGAACAATGCTATATAGTCTGGCTGAGCGGTGTACACAGAGTGGCAGTACACACAATGCTATATAGTCTGGCTGAGCCATGTACACAGAGTGGCAGTAAACAATGGTATATAGTCTGGCTGAGCGGTGTACACAGAGTGTCAGTAAACAATGGTATATAGTCTGGCTGAGCGGTGTACACAGAGTGTCAGTAAACAATGGTATATAGTCTGGCTGAGCGGTGTACACAGAGTGTCAGTAAACAATGGTATATAGTCTGGCTGAGCGGTGTACACCGAGTGTCAGTAAACAATGGTATATAGTCTGGCTGAGCGGTGTACACAGAGTGTCAGTAAACAATGGTATATAGTCTGGCTGAGCGGTGTACACAGAGTGTCAGTAAACAATGGTATATAGTCTGGCTGAGCGGTGTACACAGAGTGTCAGTAAACAATGGTATATAGTCTGGCTGAGCGGTGTACACAGAGTGTCAGTAAACAATGGTATATAGTCTGGCTGAGCGGTGTACACAGAGTGTCAGTAAACAATGGTATATAGTCTGGCTGAGCGGTGTACACCGAGTGTCAGTAAACAATGGTATATAGTCTGGCTGAGCGGTGTACACAGAGTGTCAGTAAACAATGGTATATAGTCTGGCTGAGCGGTGTACACAGAGTGTCAGTAAACAATGGTATATAGTCTGGCTGAGCGGTGTACACAGAGTGGCAGTACACACAATGCTATATAGTCTGGCTGAGCGGTGTACACAGAGTGGCAGTACACACAATGCTATAGAGTCTGGCTGAGCGGTGTACACAGAGTGGCAGTACACACAATGCTATGTAGTCTGGCTGAGCGGTGTACACAGAGTGGCAGTAAACACAATGCTATATATAGCGTGGCTGAGCGAGGTGCACAGTGGCAGTACACACAATGCTATATAGTCAGGCTGAGCCGTGTACACAGAGTGGCAGTACACACAATGCTATATAGTGTGGCTGAGCGAGCGGTGTACTACTATTCCCAGCAGACACAGAACAGTAAACACAATGCTATATAGTGTGGGTGAGCGAGCGGTGTACCACTATTCCCAGCAGACACAGAACAGTAAACAGAATGCTATATAGTGTGGCTGAACGAGCGGTGTACCACTATTCCCAGCAGACACAGAACAGTAAACAGAATGCTATATAGTGTGGCTGAGCGAGCGGTGTACCACTATTCCCAGCAGACACAGAACAGTGAACAGAATGCTATATAGTGTGGCTGAGCGAGCGGTGTACTACTATTCCCAGCAGACACAGAACAGTAAACAGAATGCTATATAGTGTGGCTGAGCGAGGTACACAGAGTGGCAGTAAACAGAATGCTATATAGTGTGGCTGAGCGAGCGGTGTACTACTGTTCCCAGCAGCGACACACAATGACTGGGGGGGACCCTGGCTAGCGTGGCTGGAGAGCGAACTACCCTGCCTGCCTACCCAAAGCTAAACCCACAGAGAAATGGCGGAGATATGACGTGGTTCGGGTATTTATTTACCCGAACCACGTGACCGTTCGGCCAATCAGAGCGCGTTCGGGCCCGAACCACGTGACCCGTTCGGCCAATCACAGCGCTAGCCGAACGTTCGGGGAACGTTCGGCCATGCGCTCTTAGTTCGGCCATGTGGCCGAACGGTTTGGCCGAGCACCGTCAGGTGTTCGGCCGAACTCGAACATCACCCGAACAGGGTGATGTTCTGCAGAACCCGAACAGTGGCGAACACTGTTCGCCCATCACTAACACAGACACAGACGGCATCTACAGAGACTTTGAACAGGGAAGAACTAGGTAGTTGTAGCGTTTTTGTAGTAAATTAAGATTTCCTTGTTTCTGAATCAGTGCACAAAATTTAAATTAAAAAACATCCGTAAACATTGTAAACCAATTTTTCAATAAATATAAATGTTGGCACTTGACTTGGTCTAAGTTTTTCTTTTCGGCCCACTGTCTATTTGAGTTAGTATGAGGATATGGAGTAGCCCAAACCCTAGCAGAATTGTCACATTTTCACTACTTACTATAAGTGACAGGGACATAGGGGAAAAAGTAATTTGTAGTGCAGTTTACTCAGGGAGATGCAATAGTTGTCTTTTAATGACCATAATAATAACCCTGTGTGGGGGAGAAGATTTTTAATGTATCATGTAATTTATATTACCAATAAAAAAATGTTTACACTCTTGTGAGCAGCCATATTATATTATTACTTCAGGAGTGTATTCAGTTAACTTTCTCTATATCAGTGCCAGCTTCTCATTTTCTCCACCATGCACCACTTTTTTGTCAGGATTAAAAACAACCAATCTGAGAAAAAGGTCTTTCGGGGATCAGAGATACAGTATCCCCACAAGTGTATATATTCTCTCCACATAAAGGCTTCCTGGGCCCATTATGCAATTTACTTTTTCTCCTGAGTTTTCTCCTCGGAGATAATTTTTCAACTTCTATTTAAAATAATTTCTCAGCACTCTGTAATTAAAAAAGTATCAAAAAGTAGTTGACAACAATAGTAGAGTTCAAAAAGTAGTTGAAACATTACATTTTATTGTCACATTTGAAAATATCACCTAGGAGAAAACTCAGGAGAAAAAGTTAATTGCATATGGGCCCTAATGTGCTAATAAACTACACGCAGCCAATGCCCAATGGCCGAAAGCATAAAGTGCTTAAAGGGACACTTAACTAAAAAAAAAATGAGTTTTACTCACCTGGGGCTTCCAATAGCCCCCTGCAGCTGTCCGGTGCCCTCGCCGTCTCCCTCCGATCCTCCTGGCCCCGCCGGCAGCCACTTCCTGTTTCGGTGACAGGAGCTGACAGGCTGGGGACGCAAGTGATTCTTCGCGTTCCTGGCCATAATAGCGCCATCTATGCTGCTATAGCATATATCATATACCATATAGCAGCATAGAGGGTGCTAATGTGTCTGGGAACGCGAAGAATCACTCGCGTCCCCAGCCTGTCAGCTCCTGTCACCAAAACAGGAAGTGGCTGCCGGTGGGGCCAGGAGGATCTGAGGGAGACGGCGAGGGCCCCGGACAGCTGCAGGGGGCTTTTGGAAGCCCTAGGTGAGTAAAACTCATTTTTTTTTGTTTGACTTAAGTGTCCCTTTAATAGTGCTATACAGAGTGCATAACAGTGTATGCAAAAAACATCAAGAATAATGCCACTGTTAGTGTTAACTGTCTACCATATATAGCCCTACAAGCTGCGACGCACATCATCTCCCTCTCGCATCATCGTGGTCTTTAGCGCAATCTTTTTTATTTTTTTACCCCAAAACAGTGTAGAGAAAATTGTGTGCATACAAAATTAGCATAGTATATGAACAATTAAATACAAAGTAAACAGTATATCAAAAAATGAATATTGTTAACAGTAACAAAATGATGCAGATTATACCGTGTCAAGTGAACGGAGTAATTTGCAAGATGCCATGAAAGATCAAGTGGTGCTAGTGTGGCTAAGGTGACCCACGGGGAAACCTCATAGGGAAACTTCAATAGCGTGATTGGTTGCTGTTTCAACAGTTATCCAATGAAAGCACTCCTCTAGACATTTTAGGTGTCAGATAGGTTGTAATAATAACTACACCCACACTATTTAGCCAATTATAACAATAACAATAACAATAATATTTCTATAGCACTTTTCTCCCTGGGGAATCAAAGCGCTGTGACCCTGCATTATGCAGTCTCAAAGGCTAGGGAAAAGAGGTGAGTTTTTAGCCTTTTTTTTAAAGCTGTCCTGAGAAGAAGCCTCTCGTACTGATTGTGGAAGTGAGTTCCATAGAGTAGGGGCTGCATAGGAAAAGGCCCGGGCACCAAATGTTAAGTGTATCCTGGGAATAACCAGCTTCATCTTGTTGGCAGAGCGGAGGGTGCGTGGAGGGGCATAAAGTTCCAATAGATCCGCTATGTATTTGGGTCCCATGTGGTGTAGAGCCTTGAATGTCAGCAGGCAGATCTTAAAATTGATTCTCCATTTTACTGGCAACCAGTGAAGAGTTTGCAGTACTGGGGTGATGTGTGAGCTGCGGGGGGCATTGGCTAGGAGTCTGGCTGCAGCATTCTGTATTATGATGCTTTAAAGAGAACTAAGCACCCTTTCTTTCATTGGCATTTCTCCTGGCATAGAAGCTGCCATGTCCCCCCCCCCTCCCCTTCTCACAGTCTTTATTTACACAAGTCAGAGTTGCTATTTTCACACCATGCCTCTGGATAATATCTTTGAGGAAACTGTCCTTATTACCCACTCCCTCTGTTAATGAAAAGTTAATGTTTACTTGTTGGTAATGAGTGCAATAAAACAATTAGCTTCCTGCTGAAGTAGGCTAATAAAACTTAATTGCTAAACTTTGAATGTAACGTAAAGGTAAAATGGAAGTTTGTTTTTCAATAATGAAGGATATTGTTGGCATACATTTTTCATGTGCTATTGAGATGCCCTGGGTTCTAAAAATGCGCTTGGTTCACTTTAAGTTTTAGGGGGTGCTGTGATTGAAGAATTGTTCCCTATGAGGTTTCCCCGTGGGTCACCTAAACCATACTAGCTCAAAACTGTGCAATAAGATCTAGGAAGGTGCAATACTACCTGATAAAGGTGGGTGAAGTGAAGTGTGGGATGGAGGGTATGACTTGTCTTTTCCATTCAGCAATAAAGGGACGTTCTGGTGACAAGCATTTGCAAGCAATAACTACTGGTAATTGAGCTGAGAAGAGGGTTTCAGAGATAAATGTCTCATCAGCCAATGGCATGCCTTCACCAGTGATGATACCAAGGATACAAAAGTGAAGTATTTAGGGTAACCCATTTTATCATGGATGACTACACACCAATCTAACCAGTCTCTCTGACACACCGTAGCCATTAGCCAATCAGAGATCATGATGTGCCATCTTATCTAGAACTACATGGGTTAATAATCTTCTGTTTCGGTGCTCCTATCCATCCTATCACTCCCTGCCCATGGCAGATAATTTACAGGCCACAGTGAGTCTCTTCACTTCCATTTATGTGTTGACACGACCCACTTTATTAGCGTGGATGAACAACACTACAGTATTAGTAATCAGGACAAGTATTTATCCTGTTTTTAATTTTAAACCTGCATCATTGGGGTGGGCGGGTCACGGCTTGTAGAGTGTCTGTTGCCAGGTCAACCATGTCTGTGAACAGAACAAATGTTTATTGTATTTTAATGTGGTATATACTGAGAATAATTGTAATATCAAAACTATTCTGATATATTTTTAGTGGTATAGACATATAACAAACAGTATCAGGTGTTACTTACATCACAGGGGTATACTGTATATTTAGTACATACTGATTGTTTTATATCTATATACATACAGGTATCATTATTCACGTTAATCACCTTATTTAAGGGATAACAGCCCAGGCTTTCATCCATTGTGACACAGAGCAGCAGGAACCTGATGTGTGATAGTATAAAACAATGCATATAAAGTCAGTAATTCCATGTATATCTGACTGCAGATATGAAAGCCCTTATCTCCCTCTTCAAGGATAGTAAATCAGGCTTCAGTGTGTGGTTGTGTGAAGAATAACAATCAGTATCTATTTTTCTTAGAAATGCATGAAACTGTTGAAGGCTTTCTTTTTACATCTGCTATTGGGACAGTTTTTTCTATGTAGAGACATATAGCGGACCTCAACTCAGAACTTCCTCTCTTCTCTAAAAGATGTGCAACCAGAGCCAGGACAAGGTCTTCCAGCACCCAAGTCTGAGATACCAAAGTGCGCCCCTACATCCCTCCCACTCCAGCCGTCACACACTGATTGCTATCAGACTAAGAGGTGCCCCAGGGCCCCCAACCCCACAACACCTTAATCTCTAGTTATCTGGCTTTAAGTCACTGCCATGTATCCCCTTTTCTTATTTCTCTCTGCTTCAAACACAATAGGTGAATGATAGCTGAGTGAGTTGTGCGCCCCCTCCTACACTGCGCCCTAAAGCTGGAGCCTCTCTCACCTCTGCCCGGCGCTGTGTGCAACAGCCTAATACCCTTCAAAGTGGACCTAAACTCATGCACAGGGCAGAAGGAAAACATAGATAAATGCAGCCTGTATGTATTTAGAGAGTTTAGCCTGTCTAATTCCCCCTCATTTGTGTCAAATCACAAACTTGATCTCTCCCCGTGTCACCTGACTGCCACGGCAGAGATGGCAGATAAGCTCATTTGAAAGCACAGGCTGTTAACAATATGTCTGCTTCCATGAATCAGGAAGTATACATCCTGTGTTAACAAATCAGCTGCTCTGCTGTGGCAGTGGAGATTCCTGAGCTGACACAGCTGAGAGATCAAATTACAGTTGTGATAAGTCACAGATGAGGTGGCATTAGACAGGCTAAACTCTCTAAATACATACAGGGTGCATTTCTCTCGGTTTTCCTTCTGTCCTGTGCAAGAGTTCAGGTCCACTTTAAGGAAAGGCTTAAAGTCACATGATACTATACTGTTCCTAGGACTGCACTGCTAATGCCACAGGATGTTAACAATATGTCTGCTTCCATGAATCAGGAAGTAGAAACACTGCAGATTTATTGTAGGAGCAGCTGTAACCAAGATTTTTTTTTTCTTTAAGGGTTTTTATGCTATTGTGTATCTTTTAGAGCAGAGAGGACGTTCTGAGTTCAGGTCCACTTTAACCTCTTGAGGACCATGGTGTTAAACCCCCCTAGTGACCAGGCTAATTTAACCTTAATTGGCCACTGCAGCTTTAAGGCCAAGCTGCAGGGCCGTATAACTCTGCACACAAGTTATCCCACCCCCCTTTTCTCCCCACCAACAGAGCTCTCTGATGGTGAGGTCTGATCGCCCCCCTGTGTTTATTTTTTTTTTTTAATAAATATTTTTTTGGGTTTTTTTTGTTATATTTTTTGCTATTTTTTTTTTCTAAATCCTCTCCCTCCCCCCAGCCGGCCTATCACAGTGATCGGCTGTCATAGGCTTCTGCTTATGAGAGCCGATCGCTCTCTTTTCCCCCAGGGGGACAGCCGTGTCACACGGCTGTCCCCAGTACAGCGCTGCTGCTAATCGCAGCGCTGCACATGTAAATACACGGCGGTTTCGCGATCGCCGCTCGGAGACTGAAGGCGGAGCTCAGCTCCGCCCATCAAGCGGGAGATGCGCGCAGCTGATACAAATCCTGCAATAAATCTGCAGTGTGTCTTCTTCCTGCATTCATGGAAGCAGACAAAGGAATAACATCCTGTGTTAACGAATTAGCTGCTTTGCCATAGCAGAGGAGATTCCTGAGTTGACACAGCTGAGAGATCAAATTACAGTGGTGATAAGTCCAAGATGTAGACAGGCTAAACTCTCTAAATACATACAGGATGCATTTCTCTCTGTTTTCCTTCTGGGTTGTGCAAGAGTTCAGGTCCACGTTAAGGTTTCATTGTAGCTGGCATGAGCTTGGTGAGTTACATTTTGAGCATTTATTTTCCTGTAGAAAATGTGTCCCTCTCTGTGTGTGGGTAGCCATAGATGGGCACAACTCCCTGAGAACAATCTGCACACAGCAGGGACCCGAAGATGTGACACACTCAAGATGAAAGCGCCCTTTTCATCTTTGTGCAGAAAAGAAAATGATGTTCTTCCGTAGCAAAGAGAATTTTTGTAAAGTCTCTTTGTGCAATAATGGTATCCGTGTATGGCTGAATGCTGTAAGTGGCTCTTAGTTATATAGAAATACTGGTAATATGGTGAGGCAGTACCGCCATAGTTGTTGACACTTGAACCCCAAATCTCCTTCTTTAAGACTGTTCTTAGGAGCATAGTGCAGTGCGCACGAAACGTTGCACCGCGATGCGACGATAACGGCGCATCCGATGCGCCTATAAGGTCGCATCGCGGTGCGACGTTTCATGCACACCGCACTATGCGCATGCAAAGTTTTGCGCACGGGACTTTGCGCATGATCTTATTGTCAAAACGGTGCTAACCTAGTTAGCATCCTACTTATCACGCCGAAAGTCTTTAAGTGTGCTTACTAGGTTAGCACCGCTTTGTGAATCAAGCCCCAATTCTCACATTTGTCCCGGTTAAAACAAAACCAAATGACAATGATGACAAATACAATGGAACTTACCATTGGATGTCAATCTTTCTGTTTAAATGAAGCACATATTTTATTTTGGAGACAGACTGTTAAGACAATGGTCAAGCAACTGACCATTCTATCAGATCAGGTATCATTAACCAGTTCACCACTAAGGGGTTTTTCCCCTTATGGGCCCGAGCAATTTTCACCTTTGAGCGCACCTCCTATTCATGCTTCATTCACCAATAACTTTATCACTACTTATCACAACAAAATGATCTAAATCTTGTTTTTTTTTTCATCACCAGTTAGCCTTTTTTTGGGTGGTACGTTTTGCTAAGAATTGTTTTAATTTAAATGCCTTTTAATGGGAATAATAAGAAAAAAATTGAAAAAAAGTACATTTGTCCCGGATATTGCAATGCTTAAAATCTGTCCCTAGTGCAATAGTGCAATATATTATATTTTATTTGGAAATAAAGTTGTATTTTTTCTGTTTTGCATCACTAATTACAAGCCTTTATTTGCAAAAATAAATGTAATATACCCTCATGACATACATGTTAAAAAAAAGCGGAGTCCCTAAGGTAACCATTTATGTATTTTTTATGTAGTTTTATGTAATGTTTTATTTTGGTAATTATGGGGGGGGGGAGTAAGGAGTTAATTAATGGGGCACTTTATTTATTTGTATTTAATTGTATTTATATAGGTGTAAATGTATTTATTTATTTATTTGTATTTATGTATAGTTACATAGTTATTTTGGTTGAAAAAAGACATACGTCCATCAAGTTCAACCAGTATAAAGTACAACACCAGCCTGCTCCCTCACATATCCCTGTTGATCCAGAGGAAGGCGAAAAAACCCTTACAAGGCATGGTCCAATTAGCCCCTAAAGGGAAAAATTCCTTCCCGACTCCAGATGGCAATCAGATAAAATCCCTGGATCAACATCATTAGGCATTACCTAGCAATTGTAGCCATGGATGTCTTTCAACGCAAGGAAAGCATCTAAGCCCCCTTTAAATGCAGGTATAGAGTTTGCCATAACGACTTCCTGCGGCAATGCATTCCACATCTTAATCACTCTAACTGTAAAGAACCCTTTCCTAAATAAATGGCTAAAACGTTTTTCCTCCATGCGCAGATCATGTCCTCTAGTCCTTTGAGAAGGCCTAGGGACAAAAAGCTCATCCGCCAAGGTATTATATTGCCCTCTGATGTATTTATACATGTTAATTAGATCCCCTCTAAGGCGTCTTTTCTCTAGACTAAATAAACCCAGTTTATCTAACCTTTCTCGATAAGTGAGACCTTCCATCCCACGCATCAATTTTGTTGCTCGTCTCTGCACCTGCTCTAAAACTGCAATATCTTTTTTGTAATGTGGTGCCCAGAACTGAATTCCATATTCCAGATGTGGCCTTACTAGAGAGTTAAACAGGGGCAATATTATGCTAGCATCTCGAGTTTTTATTTCCCTTTTAATGCATCCCAAAATTTTGTTAGCTTTAGCTGCAGCTGCTTGGCATTGAGTACGATTATTTAACTTGTTGTCAATGAGTACTCCTAAGTCCTTCTCCAAGTTTGATGTCCCCAACTGTATCCCATTTATTTTGTATGGTGCTAGACCATTAGTACGTCCAAAATGCATGACCTTACATTTGTCAACATTGAATTTCATCTGCCATGTATGTGCCCATATAGCCATCCTATCCAGATCCTGTTGCAATATGACACTATCTTCCTGAGAGTTGATGATTCTGCACAATTTTGTATCATCTGCAAAAATAGCAACATTGCTCACTACTGCATCTACTAGGTCATTAATAAATAAATTGAAGAGCACTGGACCCAGAACAGACCCCTGTGGGACCCCACTGCTAACAGTCTCCCATTTTGAGTACGATCCATTGACCACAACTCTTTGTTTTCTGTCCATTAGCCAGTTCCCTATCCATGAACACAGATTCTTCCCCAGTCCTTGCATCCTCAACTTTTGCACCAGACTTTTGTGGGGAACAGTGTCGAAGGCCTTTGCAAAGTCCAAGTATATCACATCTACAGCATTCCCAATATCCATATTAGCATTCACTACCTCATAAAAGCTGAGCATGTTAGTCAAACAGGACCTGTCTTTAGTAAACCCATGTTGATGCTGAGAAATAAGATTATTTTCTACTATGAAGTCATGTATAGTATCTCTTAGTAACCCCTCAAATAGTTTGCATACAGCTGATGTTAAACTTACAGGTCTATAATTTCCTGGATCAGATTTTTTGCCCTTCTTAAATAATGGGAAAATGTGGGCTGTACGCCAATCCACTGGGACTCTGCCAGTTGCAAGAGAGTCACAAAAGATAAGATAAAGGGGTTTATCTATAACTGAACTTAATTCCCTTAGGACCCGAGGATGCATGCCATCCGGGCCAGGTGCCTTGTCTATTTTTAATTTATTTAGTCTTGCCTTCACTTCTTCCTGCGTTAAGTATTTAATATTACAGTTAGAAGATTGAGACTCTTCTGCCTCTGTAGTTTGCAACAGTGCTGTTTCTTTTGTGAAGACAGAAGCAAAGAAAGCATTTAATAACTCTGCCTTACCTTGGTCATCCACCATTGAGTTCCCATCCTCATCCTTTAGGAGTCCTATACAGTCAACCTTTGATGTACTTGGAAAACTTTTTTGGGTTAGATTTGATATCCTTAGCGATTTGTTTTTCAGCTTCAATCTTTGCCTCTCTAATTTCTTTTTTACAATTTTTATTGCACTCCTTATAATTGCTTAGTGCAGCCTCGGTCCCCTCCTGTTTTAAGACCTTATAGGCATTATTTTTCCTCTTCATTTTATCTTTAACCTTTCTATTCATCCATAGAGAGTATGTATGTGTTTATTAATTTATTTAATTGTATGTATGTATGTGTAATTTTACTATTTGGCCACTAGATGTCCCCACTTTATATTTCTGTGTACTGTGAACAGTACACAGGAAATGCTTTGTGTGTGGTTTTAATTTCATTTTGTCAGTGACCACCAGCATCTCATTGATGCTGGTGATCATTGATCACAGGCTCTCTGATCGGTGAATGGGAACATGAGTTCCCATTCATCGATCAGTCTACTAATAGGTGGCGACGTGAACGTTTTTTTTATAATCGGTTGTGATAGATAGGAGGTGCAGATTAGTGTGTGTGTTGATGGTGAAAAAATTGATGTATTACAACATGTTATTTACAATTGCATTTATCTGAATAATCAAAATAATACTTCATTAAAAAGTGGCCAACTTTATGAGCAAATATCCTACAAGAGGTCACAGTCCATGGCTGAGCAGCAGCTGCTTTGAGGGATAACTATATCACCAGGAAACCTCTGTCTTGGTGCAGAACATGAGCTGGAACTTTGGACACCACAACATGCAGACTCATTGCCATGTGAGCAGTGTAGGGTTTGCTTCTGAGCCACAGCTTGTGGTGTCTTCAGAGTGGCTAAACCAGACTCACTGGTGGCACTTAATTAATAGCATGGCTGTTAATTAAGCCATGCTGTTAATTAAAACACCCATTACACCGAGACAAAGCCTATCTGTCCAGAACTTCCTTTCTTTATTCAGAAGTGAACCAGCAAAAATGTACCTACCTACCAGGTATAAACATATTAATAGTAATCTGTTCATTGAAAAAATAAGCAATTGCTTGAGTTTAGCTTTACACTATGTTCGATTTAATGACATAACAGAATCTGTCAAGACTGGGAGTGCCAGAGCTTTTTGTCAGATACTCAGTTTGTGAAGGTGTCAAAAACAAGCAACACCTTATCAGCTGTTCTGTGCTGCTAATTACTCCTGCAGGAATACAGCTGTTGGTACTGAATACAGAATACAGAATATTAGTGCAACACAAAGTATAGGTTCCTGGCTGGAAAAGTAATGCAATATTGGCAACAGTCAGTTTTAGAAATGCATCCTTATCTGCAAATTGAAGTAGAAAGGTCATTTTGTATAACTTAAGACTGAATAAATTATTTGTGCACTACAGATACATGTTCATAACAAATTTATAGCAAGAGGGGAACTTTACATTAAAACGAGGGTACTTTTCACAAGAGCCCATCTGCTTCTAAAAATAACTAGCTGATGAGTCACAGCAGGTCTCATAATCTTCAGGGGTCAGAAGTTTCAGCAATCTCAGGCTGGCTTTGATTCTTTGGGTGACAGAGAGGTGTTGCATTCTTTTTTATTATTGTTAATTGTATTTATAAAGTGTCAACATACGCAGTGCTGCACAATAGATAAATGGGGATAAAATACAAGGTAGGACATAAAGGAGCTTACAACAAAAACAAGATCATGCAGATGTCTTTGGTAACAATAGTTCAATGTCTTTGGCAAAAATTAGTGAATGAGTTGGCATAAATTCGTTGATCAGTCTGGCTGCTGCATTCATTACCGATTAAAGGTCGGCGATGCGTTTTACAGGGAGGATTGATAAAAGGAAATTGCTTTAGTCAAGGTGGGAAATAACAAGGGCATGGATGAGGAGTTTGGTGGTGTCAGGAGACAGGTTGGAGTGGATCCTGGAGATGTTGCAGAGGTGGATGTTGCAGGATCTGGTAATTCTTTGGATGTGATGTACAAAGGAGAGAGCCGCATCCAAGGTGACACCTAGGCAGCGGATTTGGGGGGTAGGATGGATGGTTGTGTTATTAGTCATGATATGCTTATCTGGGAGGGGTGCAGCTGTGCAGGGTGGGAATATCAGAAGTCCAAGGTGGTCCAAGTCCAGGTGGAGGAGATGATTTTCCAATTTGAAATTATGTAGAGTGAGTACAATACGCATCCTAGGATGGAGCCTTAGGTAACACCGACTGAGAGGGTGTGGGAGTGGAGGAGGAACCATTCAAGGGTGTTGTGTAAGAGTGGTTGGAGAAATAGGAGGAGATCCAGGCTAAAGCTAGGTCATGGATACCCATGAACTGTAGGGAATGGAGGAGGACGGAATGGTTGAATGATGTTGTGAAGGAGTGCTTGGAGAGGTAGGAGGATATCCAGGTTAAGGCTAGGTCATGGATACTCATGGACTGCAGGGAATGGAGGAGGAGGGAATGGTTGACAGTGTCAAATGCCAAGGAAAGGTGCAGGAGGAGTAGGATAGAGTATTTACTTTCAGCTTCGGCAAGAGCAAGGCCATTGACCATTTTGGTGAGGGCTGTTTCAGTACAATGGGACAGTCAAAATCCGGATTGCAGGGGAACAAAAAAGGAGTTGGAACCGAGAAAGTGGGTCAAGTGTTGGTAGGCCTGACATTCAAGGATTTTCGAGGCAAAGGGGAGGAAGGTTATTGGGGGGTAGTTGGCTGGCAGTGCAGGTCGAGTGAAGGTTTTTTTTAGCAGGGAAAGAACCACGGTCTGTTTGGATACGGAGTGGAAGGTCCTGGTAGAGAAGGAGAGGTTGAACAGGTGGGAGAGGACAGTGGCCAGATCAGGAAAGTGTGGGTGGAGGGAGTTGGATGGGACTGGATCTAGGGGGCAGGGAGTGGCAGATAAAGTTGCCAGCAGCTGGTTGACTTCCTCCATGTGGTGTGGAGGGAAGAGACAGTGGAGTGGAGGAGAGAGATATCCCATTAGATGGTGGTAATTTTGTTGATAAAGTGAGTTTGGGAGCGCACACATGGAATACACAAGAAACCTCCACTGCTGCTGCTCTGCACTCCAGGATCCTTTTCTCTGGGATTGCAATGGGCTATTGTCACATCCCTTCCCAGGGTGCTCTTTATCAGCCTTCCTGTTTGAGTTTAATCCCACATGTGTACGTAGCTTTAGAAAGTGTGTCTGAGGAAGAAGTAAGTACTTGCAAAACAAAAGCAAAAACCGAGTGGCCAATATAGTCTAGTACCTTTGTAGATCACAGTATAATTGTACAAGTAATAGTAGATATACTTGCAAACGTGATTTACCTCATAGGTAACCACTCAAACAGCAGGTGGGGAGAATTGTGACCTGACCCCACTCAGGTTTTAAGAAGTCGCTCTCTGTAGACAGGAAAAAGGGGATAACACCCCTCCACCAGGGGTGAACTAGACTGAATGTAGAAGTATGAACAGAGGCACCAAAATAGGGTAAAAACGTCTACAAACATTTTAAAAGGGGGAAGTTGGTGGACTTACCTTCCTCAGAGAAACAGACATAAATTTTTAATATACAAAAATAACATTTATTTGTAGCTCCAATTTGCAACTCGTTTCACGGGCACAATCCCGCTTCATCAGGCAGTAAACGGAGAAAAGCTAGTGTCAGTCTGAACCACAGCCAAGTGCCTCTGTCCAGAGGTGCTTGGCTGAGAAAAGCTAGTGTCAGTCTGAACCGCAGCCAAGTGCCTCTGTCCAGAGGTGCTTGACTGAGAAAAGCTAGTGCCAGTCTGAACCGCAGCCAAGTGCCTCTGTCCAGAGGTGCTTGGCTGAGAAAAGCTAGTGTCAGTCTGAACCGCAGCCTCTGTCCAGAGGCGATTGGCTGTGGTTCAAACTGACACTAGCTTTTCTCCATTTATTGCCTGATGAAGCGGGACTGTGCACGTGAAACGCATTGCAAATTGGAGCTACAAATAAATGTTATTTTTGTATATTAAAAATAACAAGCAGAAAGGAAGTGTGTATGCAGCTTTATAATGCCTGTAAAAATATGCTGCGATTTTACGCTGAATAGCGAGGAGTCATTTTGCAGTGCTCGGTTTATTAGGATACTTTTTCTGCTGAAAGCTTTTTCCGTCCTTCCACCCCAAAGAGCGAAAATCACATATAATGACCGCAGTACAGTCTATGCGTGTTTTGGACAAGCTGGCACTTTCAGGGCATTAGCGTGACCCCAGAGAGGCTCATTGTGTTGAATCTCTGGATCCGAGCCCTTTCCAGCCGAGCTTACTGTCACCAAAATCATTCCCGGCTTTTCAATACATTTCTACTTTCTGCTGAAATAAAAACAACAACAACAAAAAAAACAAATAGACTTTCAACTGTACTCTGTGTTCAGCACAATAGTCTCTCCATGCTCCCTGTCTTTTGCGCACTTTCGGTGAAAATACTCAACATAAATCTTTTGTAACCTTGGCAGTGTCTCCCGAACAGAATTGCTACAATTACATGAAAAAAGGCCTAGTGGGATATTAAACATATATATACATATAAATAAAGCGTACCTGCAGCGAAACTATTGCTGCATTGTGAACTTACATTATATAAGCTATTTCCTGAGCAAGTTCAGCTCAATAAGACACCGGGAAATGTTCCCTGGCACAGAATGCATCGTGTGCATTGTTTTTTGCCGATAAGATATGATCTAGTCAGACTGAGCAAGTCTAATTAGCTTCTGCAGTAGTTCCGGTGGTGGCAATAGATTTGTTTACCTTCGGTATCCTATGGACTCCCAATGGTGTCACAGAGGATTGCTTTGAGAGCAGAGACATCTGCAGTGTATCCGCCTTGTTTTTCCAGGTTCTGTGAGGTCAGCTGGGTTTATGTTCTGAGCAAGCTTACTGTTTATGTATCTGCTCATCGGCGGCACAAGCTTAATTTCATTTGACCTTATTACATTATTAAAATTCAGAAGGCCAGGACATCAATAGACACCTGTAATACTGCAGGGGTTACTCATACATAAAATATAGCAATAGGTTAACGTTAGTTAATACTTCATCCACGGCAGTGTTGCTGAATAATATATTAAAGAGGACCTTTAACCCAGAATTGAGCTTCATCCCAATCAGTTGCTGATACCCCCTTTACCATGAGAAATCTTTACCTTTTCTCAAATAGATCATCAGGGGGTTCTTTATGGCTGACATTGTGGTTGAAACCCCTCCCACAGTGTGATGTCATCATGACCTAGTGTCATGACCAACTGCCATGCAAGCAGTATATCCCTCTGTGCATAGAACTCACAGTAAACGAACATTCTGCACAGATTAAATGGCAAGACTGAAGATGTCTTCACCATTGATAGGTTTCAGAATGTAAATCAGGGTGAGGAAATATTTTACAATGGGCAAGAACTGACTAAATAATCTATAAATGAATATTGTAAAAAAAAAAATAATAATAAGCAATTTATGAATTATTTTATTTTCACTACAGTTCAACTTTCATGATGATGACTAGTATTTTGCAGCTGACTGATCTATACCTTTATTTCTTCCCACATTACAGTCCAAGAAGGTACTTTCTTAAAGTGGGATTATAGTCCCAAAACTGGAATTTCAGTAACTAGTTACATAAAAGAACTTTTGAAAGCATTCTCAAGTATTCCCTGTGTGTAAAATCATTTATTTTTACTGCAGAGAGCAGTAGAAACTTGCTTATCTCTGGTCATCGGCATCAGTATCCCAATGAGACTTCATAATAGCTGTCATGAGCTCTCGTGAGGAGCATTGAGGGCTGTTCAGCTGTTGTTTGAGTACACCGAGGATTGCAGGACTGCTGTCAGCAGAGGGTGTGCCATGTGCCCATGAGTGCAGGGCTGCAGCTGGGCAACACTGTTGGCAAACACGGAGGATTGCTCATTGACTGCAAATAGCAGAACAGAACATGTGGTACTTTAGCTTCAAGTTTCAGAATTCAAAATTATTCATTTTATATTTATTATACCGTTATAGATGTGTTATACTACTTTTACAATAAACCTGATCCGTCGTTTTCGTAAAGGTTTAACGTCCAAGTTGGTGATGGCTGAAGTGTTGTCATTCAAGGCTTAATGGGTGAAACCCCCTTGTGAGGAAATCTTGAAAACTCCTGCTTTATACTTCTTCTGAGGGCAAAATCGCAAGATGCGCAAGAGAAAATTAAAAAAGGCTTCCCTTCTGACCATGATGTATATACAGTATATTTAGATACATATTTATGGCAACACCAATGTTACCACATAGTACACAGTTACCAATGTTTAGTGCACATTGTGATAACGTCAGAGTGGGTGGTATTTTTGCACACAAAAAAAGCAGCAAATTTATTTTTCAGTAAAACATACAATCAATTCCTTCACTGTTTCTCGAAAGGGTCCTCAATTTTATGTCCCCCTACCACACTTTAGAGCCAGTTTTGTAGATTTTTGGGTGTCTACAAACATGAAGCACCCTGAGAAAACAAACATGAAGCACCCTGAGAAAACAACACAACTTCATGAAATTCCCTAACTGGAAACAAAATCCAAGAGGTTACATAGGTTGTTCCTGTGCCGTCCATAGCCTCCGTGCTGGTATAGTGCCAATTTTATGCTAAAAGATTTGTGTCCATGGGATTGTTTCTCAAAATGTACCTTATGAATGATCTCTCTTTGTCTACTTAGCTCATTAACTATCTCTCCTGGGCCCTGATTCAAAAACCTATAGTTAAGGTGCCCATACACTCGTCAGATTGGCAGCAGATAGATAAGAAATGCATCTGATGATCTATCTGATGCATTTTTAGAACATTTTTTACCAGGATAGAATTCCAATAGATTTCAGTTTGAAATCTATTGAAATTCGATCTGATGGCATTTTTTTGCCATCAGATTTCCATTAAGGCCAATGCAAACTGATAAGCAATCTTATCAGATCGACCTAAATTTTCCACCCTGCCAGTTCGATGGAAATCCATCGAAATCGATCGAAATTGGCCATTGATCGGTCGATTGGCCAACCGATTTGCAAACGATCGATCGATCGAGATCGATCGGTCGGCCAGAAAATCGGCTGAGTGTATGGGCCCCTTAAGAGTGTCATGCGCAGGTACCACAGGTTGTACTAATAAGGCAATGAGCACAATGCTGCCAGTGGTAGTAACAGTAAAATTGCCATGCACTAGTGAATCAGGGCCTATATCTATGTTATCTCACATTCTGTCCCATCTTATCTGTTTTAGGTTATTCTCTCTCCTTATCTGTCTTGAAGGCTCATACACACCTACAACTTAATGCACAACCAACAGGACAACATGACCAACCACACAACAAGTTGTTTTCCAGACAAGTACATCAACCAACTAAACAACCAAAGTTGTTCAAAAGATTTGTACAAACATTCCAACCTGCCTGATAGTTGGTCAGATTGATCCTCTGGTTGAATCTAGCAAACAACCAGTTATCAGTTGGTCATCTGGTTGTTTGCCACCCGAACACACACCCAACTTATCTTCCAACAAACAAGTTTGGAAGATATTATAAAAATATCAAAGAGCTATAGCTAGTAAATCGAGTCCAAGTCCATGCGGAGTGCGCTGCCACAAGGTTAGGCAAACCTATTGGAATCAGTATAAAATCGTTTAAGCGCACATCCTGATGTTATAAACAGTCCACATGTACAGTGTCTTGATCCAGTATATCACCTCCACCATGGACACCCAACAGCATTCAGACTTACCAGATGTATTGCCCACTGCCAGACTGGCCAAGCATGCACAAATCCAGGAGCCTTGGTGCTTCAGGATCCTGGTGTCACCTTAGTGATGTCCCTTTAAGTCACCTTCACTTTCCACCTTTGCCTTGCATGTTACCATCATAGTAATAGCACACTTTTTTCTTTCCTTGGCTCCGGATCCACTAAAAGCCAGATGATCCCCCGTCCGATTGCGTCACCCAATCGGTCAGCCAATTACAGAACGACCTAACTCGTCGGTAACTTGATTGATAGCTGAATATCCAATCACAATCAGGTCAGCAAACTGTAGACGGGGCTTCGTAGATCTATTGTAAAAGTCTAGGTTGAGCGGTTCAGTTGGTTCTCACGGGCAATTTTGTCTTATATGTGTCCTGGCCTCAGAATCCCGTCCCGTCCCATCATAGTTAAGTTGAAAAATTTGGAGAGTGAGATAATTCGTGAGATATGTTTTTGGATCAGCATTTGTGTATTCTATGAGATTCTCCAGGAAATGTTGGTTTTCCTGTGTTGGTTTAATGTTTCAGATAAATTCTACAGTGAGGGGGTGGGTATGTATTAACAGGTAGCTAGATAGACAGACAGTCGGATAGTGCCGTTAGGATAAGATGACAAGACAAGCAGACTAGTAATGCTGCAGAAATGTTCCATTTGCAAATTCTGCTAAATTCACAGTCATTTTCTCCCAGGATTTTTGTACACAAAAGATACGTTAGGGATCACCCATAAAACTAGCAAGCTGTAACTTATCCACAAGCAGCTCATTTAATTTTTTCTATATTTTATTTTACTCCAGTGCGCAGTTTTCTATAACGCAACCTTTTACACTCCTTACTGTTACTTGAGCTAAATAATTGGCACATTGCATATTTTTGTGAAAACACAGACTTCTACAACTTACTAGTCTTAAAAATGTCCCCAGCGTATTATAAACAGGTGACAGTGAATTTAATTGAAGCGGTACAGTTACTTGAGGCACTGTGGCATACAGACAGTGTAAATGTAGATGTGCCTTACTGCACACTGTTCAATATGGGCATACTTTATGAATTATCAAACATTTAAAGAGGAACTTTAAAGCGGTATTGTCACCATAAAAATCAAATTTCAACAGCAACTGGTCTGAGTGTATTAAGTGATAAAGATGCTAATCCTGCATTCAAAACTTTTCCTGCTGTTATGGTTTGGAGTTATCACATACTTTAGGAGCACTGGCCCTAGTGCCAAACAGTGCCAAAAAGTTGAATGCTGGGAGTTCTTTTGAATGCTGGGAGTTCTTTTTATCTATAATATATTCCTCCTCTTCCATATATATTCCCTGCCTAGCTGATCACTTGTGTTTACAAGCAAGGCTGAGGTGACTCAGTGATTGGATGTGTAAATAAAAAAAAAAGACTCTGGGAGGAGGGCAGCTAATGAATACACAATGAGAAAGAGAAGGGAGGGGGGAAAACAAGAGTCAGGAAGGATATGATGTCAGCATTAGCTTGGCAAGATGGCCACTGCCTAGAAAAGGATTTTCTGCCTTTCCTTTATAAAATTCACAGGAATCATTACGTGGATAGCACAATACATCTGTTATGTAAGTAGAAGTAGTATTTATCTACTTATGTGTGTGTTTTTTATTTCTAGGTTAGCATGGGTGTCGCTTGTCCTTTAACCCAGGATTGAACATCCCAATCATTTGCTGATACCCCCTTTCCCAAGAGAAATCTTTACCTTTTATTGAATAGACCATCAATATAGCTGATATTGTGGTGAAACCCCTTTCACAGTGTGATGTCAGGGCCATGGCCCTAACAGTTTCCTGTCTGTGAACCCCATTGCATTGTGTGAAATAATGACTTTTTCCAACTACTAAGTAAGCGATATGTGATAATTTTCAAAATGTAAACCGGGATGAGGAAAGAATTTACAATGGGCAAACACTGAGTAAAAATAAGCAATTTTATTTATTACCTTAGTTTCACTGCAGTTCATCTTGAACTGCTTCCGGACCGAGCTTACTGAAATCTACACCCTGTTTGGAACCTGTTATCCCTGCCAGGGCATGAATTTCAATCATCCCTGCCGCATGCTCCCACCGCTACTGCAGATTGCACTTCTCTCTCGCCACTGCAGTCCCCTGGCTCTATCGTCGGTACAACGGCAGAGCTCCGTGAGCCAGTAAGGAGCCGATTTAATTGGCTTCTGACCCCGTGATCATTGTGAGCCCACATTGATGACAAGATCAGGGATGGTCGTAGTCAGTCAACTTCCCTACGCTGGAACTACGTGTAGTTTTACGTAATTAAGCTTCGCCAAACTACAGCTTCGAAATCAAATATTCGCTTCGTACGCATTTTGTAGACTACGCATTAAAATACGCAATTACGCGTAGTGTGTGTGGATGCTTATGCCCATATGCAGAAAATTTTACGCATTAATTCCGTTAAATTGCTTATACCGGGAACTCTTCTATGCATACATTCTCCTTTCCAATGCGTAAATTTGTAAGCATACAATCGCACGTGGAAAATTAGACGTGAGTAACGCATTCGTAGTTCACTTCGCAATACACATGTTAACTATGCATAGTGGGCATAAGCTACGCGTAGCGGTACTTCTCTACACGTAAATTCGTAAGCGTAGTTTTGAAACTTCACCTACGAACTATGATGCATAGATGCGAACTACGATGCATAAATCCGCACTGGCGTAGTTTCTGCTCATCCCTGGACAAGATCAGGAGCCAAAATCTGGACATGACCGGTTCAGAGACCTCTGCTGTTCTAGTGATGGCAGAGCGAGGGGGCTACAGCAACAGGAGAATGGCGTGCATGGCAGTAGCAGAGAGTCCATGTGGCGTGATGTTGGTAATCACCGTTTTTTTCAAACCAGCAGTCTCTGGTCCTTAAAGGAAAGGTTCAGGGAGGGTGGGTAAAAAATAAAAATCAATTTCCACTTACCTGGGGCTTCCTTCAGCCCGTGGCAGGCAGGAGGTGCCCGTGGCAGGCAGGAGGTGCCCTCGCCGCCGCTCCGCAGGCTCCCGGTGGTCTCCGGTGGCCGACCCGACCTGGCCAGGCCGGCTGCCAGGTCGGGCTCTTCTGCGCTCCAAGGCCCGGAACTTCTGCGTCCCACGCCGGCGCTCTGACGTCATCGGACGTCCTTCGGGCTCTACTGCGCAGGCGCAGAACTACTGCGCATGCGCAGTAGAGCCCGGAGGACGTCCGATGACGTCAGCGCGCCGGCGTGGGACGCAGAAGTTCCGGGCCTTGGAGCGCAGAAGAGCCCGACCTGGCAGCCGGCCTGGCCAGGTCGGGTTGGCCACCGGAGACCACCGGGAGCCTGCGGAGCGGCGGCGAGGGTACCTCCTGCCTGCCACGGGCTGGAGGAAGCCCCAGGTAAGTGGAAATTGATTTTTATTTTTTACCCACCCTCCCTGAACCTTCCCTTTAACCAGTTCACCCCCAAGGGTTTTTACCCTAACGGACCAGAGCAATTTTCACCTGTCAGTGCTCCTCCCTTTTATTCCCTAATAACTTCATTACAACTTCTCACAAGAAAATGATCTATACCTCGTTTTTTTCACCACCAATTAAGCTTTCTGTGGGTAGTACACTTTGCTAAGAATTTTTTTATTCTAAATGTGTTTTAATGGGAAAAATACAAGAATGGAAAAAAATCATTATTTCTTAGATTTCAGCCATTGTAGTTTTAAAATTAAACATTCTCTAGTGGATAAAACCAACTCATTTTATTTGCCCAGTTGTCCTGATTATTAAACCGTTTAAATTATGTCCCTATCACAATGTATGGCGACAATATATTATTTTGAAATATAGGTGTTATTTTTCTGGGTTTTTTTTGTTGTTGCTCTGGCCATAATTACAAGCCCCTATGTAATAAAGTAAAATAAATTTTCCCATATAAAATATAGATTGAAAAAAGCTGAGTCTCTAAGGCAACTATTTATTTATTTATTTGAAGCTGATTTTTTTTTACAAGGGTTTTTTTTTTGGGGGGGGGGGGGGGTGGAAATGTAATGTATTAATTTATTAATACTGTGTATGTTGATATTGTGTATGTGCATGTATGTGTAATATACTTTTTGGCCACAAGATGGCGCTAGTGAACACTCTCCGTAATAGAAAGTGATCACTTTTTTTTTTTTACACTTTATTTAACTTGTAACAATTTCCTGTTTTTGTGAATGGACGTAGCCGCCGTTCGCGGTTACGTCCATTCACTCCAGGCACTGCGATTGGGTAGAGGACCGCTCGGTCCTCTTCCCCAATCACATAGCACGGAAACCCGACGGTATAAGCGGCGGTAGCGGCGCGGACACGTGCGGAGCGGCGGCGGGAACGCGCGACGTATTAAAACGTCATGTTGCCATTAATAGGCTAAAGCATGACGTTTTAATACGTATGCTTGCCATTAAATGGTTAAAGAAAAGAAAATCTTAAAATGTAAAACACATACAAATAAGAAGTACATTTCTCCCAGGGTAAAATGAGCCATATATATCACTTTTCTCCTATGTTGCTGTCACTTACAGTAAGTATTAGAAATCTGACATTACCAACAGATTTTGGGCTAGTCCATCTCTCTATAGGGGATTCTCAGCATGGCCTTTATTCTTTAAAAAGACATTCCCTGATAAAGATTTATACAAAGGTGCTGGCCAGCCTCCCTGCTCGCTGCACACTTTTTTAGCAGTTGGACGGAGCAACTGCCATTCACTAAGTGCTTTTAAAAACAAAGAAACCACTGAAAACCCCTCTATGAGAAGATAGGCTAGTCCAAAATCTGTCGGTAATGTCAGATTGCTACTACTTACTGTAAGTGACAGCAACATAGGAGAAAAGTAATTTATGGCTCATTTTACTCTGGAAGAAACATATTTCTTATTTGTATATGTTTATATGTATTTAAAATTTTAGGATTTTCGCGGCAGAGGTCCTTAAAGTGAACCTCCGGACTAAAAATCTACTCAGCAGCACTGAAAAGGCCTGGTGTTTCTTTAACAGTTTTACAGCATCAGAACTTTGTTTCTCTTATCCAAGCCTCATTTTTAGCTGCATAGAAGAAAACTGCCCGGGCTTTTTTCCCCTGGTGCTGTGCAAAGCATGATGGGATTTCTGATGTTGCTCTCGTTCTGCTGTTTTGGAGCAAATGTTTTTTTTTTACATTTTGAATTTGACATTTGAAGCCTAGCGTGTGCAGCTGGGAGGGGTTATCAAGACACAGGACAGTTGGAACTGTGTCTCCTGCTTCTTGTCACCTCCTTTCAACCAAAAAGATGGCTGCCCCCATGATAAAGATGGCAGCCCCCATGAATCACAAACATTTGCCTGTTCTTTTAAAACAGGGTGGGTAAAAAATTATATTACCCATCTATTCTAATTAACATAACTAATGTAACTTAATGACAGTATGTTTGTTTAGGCTGAAGTTCCCCTTTAAGGGGTCAGAGACTGCTGGTACGTAAGTGGTTAAAGCACAACTGCCAGAAAAAAAATTATTCATTTTTAAAAGGCATCATCTGCGTTTGTTTCCATGTGTTTTTTTTTTCTTTTTCTTTTTTCCTGTGTGCTAATAAGTCCTTTCCATCCATTTGTCCTGGACTGTTCATTTACTGCTTGGCTCACCAGGCACATAATCTAGATGTAACATTCTAAAGGGGAAAGCCAAGTACAACTGTGTCACTTGCCTGGAAACTGTACAAGCAAATGATGGAATTATTTGGCTGGGAAGACACATAATGGAGCATGTGTTGGATAAGGCAACTGGCACAGAGATGGATACAGAACAACAATGCCACGGAGACCAATTGGAACAGATGCGAGAGTGCCATCTTATCTCCCATCATGTAAGAGATTGCCTTTAGGGTCATCTGCTCAGGACAACAAGAGCAAATGGCAGTGACTAACATTACCTTCCCTTAATAGATAGTAATATACTGAAAAAGCAGCAAACTTTACTTCAAGCAAAAACATTAATGCCTGGGAGATGCGAGGCATATGAACTCAATTCTCAAACTGCTACAAGTCAGTAAATCTATCTCAGCTTGGTATAGCCTCAGATTTAAATCTTCCTTTTACATTACATGGGGAGAAAATGAACAATGGAAACCTGGGGTGTAATTAGACATCATTTGGGCCCCCAGCAGGTATTTGAATGGGGCCTCCTTCCTGAAAGGAAAAAAAAAGAGCAATTATGCACAACTCCTACCTCTGCCCTCTCCCATCCCCAAATCCCTGCAATACTGTATCCAGAGAGGAGAGGGCATCAGGTAGTGTTGGGCGAACAGTGTTCGCCACTGTTCGGGTTCTGCAGAACATCACCCTGTTCGGGTGATGTTCGAGTTCGGCCGAACACCTGACGGTGCTCGGCCAAACCGTTCGGCCACATGGCCGAACTAAGAGCGCATGGCCGAACGTTCCCCGAACGTTCGGCTAGCGCTGTGATTGGCCGAACGGGTCACGTGGTTCGGGCCCGAACGCGCTCTGATTGGCCGAACGGTCACGTGGTTCGGGTAAATAAATACCCGAACCACGTCATATCTCCGCCATTTCTCTGTGGGTTTAGCTTTGGGTAGGCAGGCAGGGTAGTTCGCTCTCCAGCCACGCTAGCCAGGGTCCCCCCCAGTCATTGTGTGTCGCTGCTGGGAACAGTAGTACACCGCTCGCTCAGCCACACTATATATATAGCATTGTTTACTGCCACTGTGTACCTCGCTCAGCCACGCTATATATAGCATTGTGTTTTCTGACACTCTGTGTACACGGCTTAGCCTGGCTATATAGCATTGTGTGTACTGCCACTGTGCACCTCGCTCAGCCACGCTATATATAGCATTGTGTTTTCTGACACTCTGTGTACACCGCTCAGCCAGACTATATACCATTGTTTACTGACACTCTGTGTACACCGCTCAGCCAGACTATATACCATTGTTTACTGACACTCTGTGTACACGGCTCAGCCTGACTATATAGCATTGTGTGTACTGCCACTGTGCACCTCGCTCAGCCACGCTATATACAGCATTGTGTTTTCTGACACTCTGTGTACACGGCTTAGCCTGACTATATAGCATTGTGTGTACTGCCACTGTGCACCTCGCTCAGCCACGCTATATATAGCATTGTGTTTACTGCCACTCTGTGTACACCGCTCAGCCAGACTATATACCATTGTTTACTGACACTCTGTGTACACCGCTCAGCCAGACTATATACCATTGTTTACTGACACTCTGTGTACACGGCTCAGCCTGACTATATAGCATTGTGTGTACTGCCACTGGGCACCTCGCTCAGCCACGCTATATATAGCATTGTGTTTACTGCCACTCTGTGTACACCGCTCAGCCAGACTATATACCATTGTTTACTGACACTCTGTGTACACGGCTCAGCCTGACTATATAGCATTGTGTGTACTGCCACTGTGTACCTCGCTCAGCCACGCTATATATAGCATTGTTTACTGACACTCTGTGTACACCGCTCAGCCAGACTATATAGCATTGTGTGTACTGCCACTGTGCACCTCGCTCAGCCACGCTATATATAGCATTGTGTTTACTGCCACTCTGTGTACACCGCTCAGCCAGACTATATACCATTGTTTACTGACACTCTGTGTACACCGCTCAGCCAGACTATATACCATTGTTTACTGACACTCTGTGTACACGGCTCAGCCTGACTATATAGCATTGTGTGTACTGCCACTGTGTACCTCGCTCAGCCACGCTATATATAGCATTGTTTACTGACACTCTGTGTACACTGCTCAGCCAGACTATATAGCATTGTGTGTACTGCCACTCTGTGTACACGGCTCAGCCAGACTATATATCATTGTGTGTACTGCCACTCTGTGTACACCGCTCAGCCAGACTATATAGCATTGTGTGTACTGCCACTCTGTGTACACCGCTCAGCCAGACTATATACCATTGTTTACTGACACTCTGTGTACACCGCTCAGCCAGACTATATACCATTGTTTACTGACACTGTGTGTACACCGCTCAGCCAGACTATATAGCATTGTGTGTACTGCCACTGTGTACTTCGCTCAGCCACGCTATATATAGCATTGTTTACTGACACTCTGTGTACACGGCTCAGCCAGACTATATAGCATTGTGTACTGCCACTCTGTGTACACCGCTCAGCCAGACTATATAGCATTGTGTGTACTGCCACTCTGTGTACACTGCTCAGCCAGACTATATAGCATTGTGTTTACTTCCACTCTGTGTCTGCTGGGTCTGGGAACAGTAGTACACCGCTCACCTGCCACTGTATAGCATTGTGCTCTGTGTCGCTGCTGGGAATAGTGGTACACCGCTCACCCGCCACTGTATAGCATTGTGCTCTGTGTCGCTGCTGGGAATAGTGGTACTGTATAGCATTTCTGTACTGCCACTGTACTGCTGCCAGTCAGCGTGTACTGTAAGGATAAGTGAAATGAGGAAGAAATCCGGTGAAAGAGGAAGGGGCAAGGGAAGAGGTGTTTCCCCTGACGGTTCACGTACAGGCCACAGGGGAGCACCCAAGAAAACCCACTCAATACCGCCCATGTTGTCCAGGACAACAACCCTCACAGATCCAAAAGAACAGGACCAGATAATTACTTGGATGACCTCTCAAGCGTCCAGCAGTGGGTTAAGCAGCACCAGCACATCACGCACGAGGTCCGAGTCCTCAGCCAGTTACAAGGAGCCAGTGGGCGCAAAGCTGACACAACCGGCAGCGACACCACGCACACAACTGCCAGATAACCAGTCCGATGAATTACCTCAGGACACAATGGGGTATTCGCAGGAGCTATTCCCAGCCCAACAAACTTCCACCTTTCAAAGGTCAATGGAGGAACAGCCAGAAATGTTGTGCCCGGATTCACAACCATTAACTGTGGGAAATGCACCGCGCACTGAAATACAAGGCGAGTCCGAGGAGGACTCGGAAACCCAAATCCCAGAGCAAGTTGGGCAGGAGGGGTTGCAATTGCAGGAGGTCGGCCGACAAGATCTGGAAGACGACGTTGGAGTGAGCTGCGCAGAGGTTGTTCTGGGGAGCTCTACTCCACGGCGGCGGCCCCCCACAATGACATATGACGAGTTTGAGGAGATGGAAGAGGAGGGTATGGACAATGTGGACATAGACCCAGATTTTGTTTGTGAACGAGAACATCGCCGTCGTAGCAGCAGCACAGATTGTTGTCTGTGTCGGAGATGTTTGAGCGCAAGAGGAAATTGCCAGCAAATGACCCCCGGGCCGTGGCAGTAACAGCCAGCATAGCCACGCTTCTGGCCTGCGAAATGCTGCCATATCGAGTGGTGGAGACAAACAGCTTCAAGGGCATGATGTCAGTGGCCATCCCATGTTACGTGGTTCCCAGCCGCTACCACTTTGCGCGCTCTGCAGCGCCTGAGTTGCATGAGCACGTGGTCAGCAAAATAACCCGAAGCTTGAAGAATGCCGTTGCCTGCAAGGTTCACCTCACCACTGACACTTGGACGAGTGCGTTCGGACAGGGTCGATACATCTCCCTTACCGCGCACTGGGTGAACCTTGTGGAGCCTGGCAGCGATTCCTCACCTGCTATGGCGCGGGTGTTGCCCACGCCGCAAACAGCTGCACCGCCGTCCCTCCCACTGGATAACAACAGCAGCACCTACCTCTCTGACTCCTTCTCCTCCAACGCATCTCAAAGCTGTACCTCATCCGGAAACGCTAACCCAGCAGCAGTAGGATCGTGGAAGCAGTGCAGCACAGCTGTTGGCATGCGTCAGCAAGCGTTGCTGAAGCTGATCTGCCTTGGGGATAAGCAGCACACAGGGGAGGAAATTTGGAAGGGAATAAAGGAACAGACGGATTTGTGGCTGGCACCGCTGGACCTGAAACCGGGCATGGTTGTGTGTGATAATGGGAATAATCTCATTCGCGCTTTAAGGTTGGCTAAGCTGACACACATCCCTTGCCTGGCGCACGTGATGAACCTAGTAGTTCAGCGGTTCCTGAGGACATACCCAGGCGTGGCTGATCTTCTGTTGAAGGTGCGTCGAGTGGCCAAACATTGTAGAAATTCCAGTACTGCTTCGGGGGCACTCGCCAAGATGCAGGAGCGCTTCAATCTCCCCCACCATCGCTTGCTGTGTGATGTCCCTACGCGCTGGAATTCTACGCTGCACATGCTAGCACGCTTTTGTGAGCAGAAGAGTGCAGTGGTCCAGTACATGACGGCGCAGTACCGAGGCGCATCCGGACAGCTGCCAAGCTTCTGTGGATCCGATTGATTACCATACCACTGCTGTGTTTACTGAAGAGGTCAATGTTGAAAATCAAGAAAACAGCTGTCATGATGCAACTGGGGGAATCTGAAGGAGAAAACGATCAGCGTAATGGTACCAACATCAGGCCATCCGCCTCAGGGAACGCTGGCCCCAGCAGCTATGACGAAGAAGAGGAGGAGGAACAGCTGGAGTTCTAGCAGGAATTTCATGCCACCACTGACGAGGGCCAGAGCGGTGCACGTTGGACTTCCACAATTCAGTGCGAATGGTCAGCAGAAGCAGACCAGGAGGAAGGTGACGACTATGATGCATCACAACAACTATCACAACGCTCACAAGAGGATGATGAGGATTCTGGTAGGCACACATGGCTCAATTCATGCTAGACTGCATTGAACGCGACCCACGCATTGTGCGCATTCTGGACAACACCAATTACTGGGTTTATACCCTTCTGGATCCACGGTACAAACACAATGTTCCAAAACTGCTTGAAGAAAGAGTCAGACAGGTCAAAATAGAAGAATACCAGCAGGCCCTTGTGGAGACTTTAGAGAGGAGATTGACATCCTCCCCCTCCTCTAGCCAGTTGTACGCCGACAGACTGACTTCCGCAAACCCAGGACGACCAGGAGGGCAGCAAACAACGCAAGCCGCAGCTAGTGCCCAAAAGGGAATGGTATCGGCAGTGTCCTTGGAGTGGGAAAATTTTCTGACACCCATGCAGCAGCAGCCCACTGAACAGCAAGCGTGCAGATCCACCTCCAACACCGATCGCCTGGAGAAGATGGTCAAGGACTACATGTCAGATGACGTAGCTGTGTCGAACAATCCATCTGCACCCTTCAACTATTGGGTATCGAAGCTAGACACCTGGCACGAACTGGCAATGTACGCAATAGAGGTGCTGGCTTGCCCGGCAGCCAGCGTTATGTCGGAACGCTGTTTCAGTGCTGCCGGAGGCATCGTCACAGATCGGCGTATCCGCCTCTCCACAGAAAATGCAGACCGTCTGACTCAAATTAAAATGAATCAATCCTGGATTGGAAATGACTACGCAACACTCCAGGACCCCAACCAAGTAACATGACCAATGAACATCTGGGATGGTGTAGCGTTTCCGGTCACTGTTTATTGAACCTCTCATCTGTATTACATTTATGGCTGCATGGCGGCAAAAAGCATTGCTGCTATATCCGCACGCTTTTTGTCCTCATGCAAGGCCTGGGTTGTTGTGTCTCAAAAAGCATGGCCTTCTCCTCCTGCGCCTCCTCCTGTTCCATCACGTGTGCTGCTGCTGGGTTAGCGTTGCCGCGTGGTCCCTGTTTATTGAACCACTTATCTTTATAACATTTATGACTGCATGGCGGTACAAAGCATGCTATCCGCACGCTTTTTGTCCTCATGCAAGGCCTGGGTTGTTGTGTCTCAAAAAGCATGGCCTTCTCCTCCTGCGCCTGCTCCTGTTCCATCACGTGTGCTGCTGCTGCTGCTGGGTTAGCGTTGCCGGTCCCTGTTTATGGAACCTCTTATCTTTATTACATTTATGACTGCATGGCGGTACAAAGCATGCTATCCGCACGCTTCTTGTCCTCATGCAAGGCCTGGGTTGTTGTGTCTCACAAAGCGTGGCCTTCTCCTCCTGCGCCTCCTCCTGTTCCATCACGTCTGCTGCTGCTGGGTTAGCGTTGCCGCGTGGTCCCTGTTTATTGAACCACTTATCTTTATTACATTTATGACTGCATGGCGGTACCTCATGCAAGGCCTGGGTTGTTGTGTCTCACAAAGCGTGGCCTTCTCCTCCTGCGCCTCCTCCTGTTCCATCACGTCTGCTGCTGCTGGGTTAGCGTTGCCGCGTGGTCCCTGTTTATTGAACCACTTATCTTTATTACATTTATGACTGCATGGCGGTACCTCATGCAAGGCCTGGGTTGTTGTGTCTCACAAAGCGTGGCCTTCTCCTCCTGCGCCTCCTCCTGTTCCATCACGTCTGCTGCTGCTGGGTTAGCGTTGCCGCGTGGTCCCTGTTTATTGAACCACTTATCTTTATTACATTTATGACTGCATGGCGGTACAAAGCATGCTATCCGCACGCTTCTTGTCCTCATGCAAGGCCTGGGTTGTTGTGTCTCACAAAGCGTGGCCTTCTCCTCCTGCGCCTCCTCCTGTTCCATCACGTCTGCTGCTGCTGGGTTAGCGTTGCCGCGTGGTCCCTGTTTATTGAACCACTTATCTTTATTACATTTATGACTGCATGGCGGTACAAAGCATGTTATCCGCACGCTTCTTGTCCTCATGTAAGGCCTGGGTTGTTGTGTCTCACAAAGCGTGGCCTTCTCCTCCTGCGCCACCCTCCTCCTGTTCCATCACGTGTGCTGCTGCTGGGTTAGCGTTACCGGTCCCTTTTCCTGGAACCTCTTATATGTATTACATTTATGACTGCATGCCGACAAAAAGCATGTTACCTGTGCAAAGAAAACAGACATTTCCCGCATTTAAAAGACAGTTTTCCCTTTGAAACTTTAAAATCGATTTTCTCAAAAACGATAAGCTCTTTTTGCTAAATTTTTTTTCCCTCTTGTACCCACTCCCAAGGTGCACATACCCTGTAAATTTGGGGTATGTAGCATGTAAGGAGGCTTTACAAAGCACAAAAGTTCGGGTCCCCATTGACTTCCATTATGTTCGGAGTTCGGGTCGAACACCCGAACATCGCGGCCATGTTCGGCCTGTTCGGCCCGAACCCGAACATCTAGATGTTCGCCCAACATTAGCATCAGGCAGGGGGGCAGCCAAAATTTAGGGGGTAGTTTGGGGAAAGATATCAGCAAAGGTGAGGAAATGGAAAGGAAACAGAGGGGGTAGTAAGGGGGAAAGTTCAGCTGGGGTGGGTGGGCATGAGAGGTAAGTGAGGATGGAGGGGACAGTCAGGGTGGAGAAGACAGCAAGGGTGGGGGGGATCAGGATGGACAGAGCAGTCAGCACTGAAGAAGATAGTCAGGCTAGAAAGGTCCAAGTCCTTGTGCACAAATATTTTTGTAGCTTAATGTTATTAAAAAATTACCTATTTGTTTCAATTTTCAGACATGTATGACTTTCCAAAAAAGGACCCTAAACACAGATTCGACTCAAGTCTGGAGTCAGTATACTTTGTATGCAATATAGACTGCCTAGATATTGTCCTAATTTTGCACGAGTAATCAGCTGCACAGAGCAGGAGCAATTGTTACTTATTTTCACACCTGTGCTCATTCAGTGACAGCAGCTTTGACCTTCTCAGTTTGACAGTCACTACTAGGATCGTTGTGGAGTGGCTTTGTGTAAGTACTGCATTTTTCGGAATATAAGACACACTTTTTCTCCCACAAAATTGGGGGGAAAAAGTCAGTGCATCTTATATGCCAAAGGTCTGGCCAGGTGTCCCCCCACAAACTCTTACTGACCCAGCGATGTGCGCCATCTCCTACCTCCATCTCTGCCACTGTATACACTCATCCTGTGTGGCCTCTTGGCCTCTATCCTTCCGGGTTCACTGGTGCCCTCTAGCTGCGCACGACATCAGGTCCCGCATGACATGTGCAGCTAAAGGGTGTCAGTGAACCCCAAAGGACAGAGACTACGAGGGATAAGCATAAAGGTCAGCAGAGTCAGCTGTATACAGCGGCGGAGACGGCGCGTGTTGCTGAACAGATCACACAGATGGTGTAGTGAGTGTAGCTGGGAGAGTAGTCAGTGTAGATGGCAGTGTAGCCAGGTGAGTAGTCAATGTAGCTGGGAGAGTAGTCAGTGTAGATGGCAGAGTAGTCAGTGTAGCAGGGAGAGTAGTCAGTGTAGCTGAGAAAGTAGTCAATGTAGCTGGGACAGTAGTCAGTGTAGATGGCAGTGTAGTCAGTGTAGATGGCAGTGTAGTCAGTATAGATGGCAGTGTAGCTGGGAGTATAGTCAGTGTAGCTGGGAGTGTAGTCAGTGTAGCTGGGCGAGTAGTTAGTGTACATGGGAGAGTAGTCAGTGTGGCTGGGAGTGTAGTCAGTGTAGATGGCAGTGTAGTCAGTGTAGCTGGGCGAGTAGTTAGTGTAGATTGTAATGTAGTCAGTGTAGATGGCAGTGTAGTCAGTGTTGCTGGGAGTGTAGTCAGTGTAGATGTCAGTGTAGCCGGGTGAGTAGTCAGTGTAGCTGGGAGTGTTGTCAGTGTAGCTGGGAGAGTAGTCAGTGTAAATGTCAGTGTAGCCGGGCGAGTAGTCAGTGGAGCCGGGCGAGTAGTCAGTGTAGCTAGGAGTGTGGTCAGTGTAGTTGGGCAGTGTAGCTGGGATAAAGACAGTTTTGGGGAAAAGGTCCATAAGACACCCCTGCACAATAGACATACCTGGCTTAATATTTTTCTTTTTTTCTTGATTTTTGCCCTCTTAATCTAGGTGTGTTTTATATGCCAGAGCATTTTATATGTCAAAAAATACAGTGGGCTTGATTCTCTAAACAGTGCTAAGTGTTAACACACCTGTGCTAAACAGTTAGCACGTGAAGTGCCGTGCGCGCAAAGTAACTACCGTTACACGTACACGATAACACTGACTTTTGCGCATGATCGTGCGCCTGTTCGCGAGCATAGTCCACGTTATCGCGCGCATACGATAGTTACTGCTCGGGCCTGAAACTTTGCGCGCGCAAAGATGCACACACGGCACTTCGCTTGCTAACTGTTTAGCACGGGCGTGCTAACAGTTAGCACTGTTTAGAGAATCAAGCCCAGTGAGTTGATGCTTGCTATTAAAGTAAATCTGTAATTATAAAAGGATAAACAATCAGATACCTTGGTAGAGGAAAGCGTCTGCATCCTCCAGAGGCTTCCCACGTCCTCCTGCAGACTACCGGCGGATACTGGGACCCTTTGAAAGTTCACGGCATGCTCCTGGGTGTGAGCGAATGTGACCACTTTATGAATAAACTAGTGACCTTAGCCCGTTTAAAAACGGGCTCTATGTCTGTCACCGCCACCAAGTTAGCGCATATGCATGCCCGCCGCGCGCGCTCACGCCCACCCGGCTGGCCCCCTGGCCCTTTCTGCTCCTGTCCCAACGGCTGTCCGTATGCACATGCGCAGTAGCGCAAACGCACAGACACATAGGGACAGGACGGCGGACGCAGAGACACTTGCCTATTATTATAGAGGATACATCAACTCTTTTTTTCTTTGTTTTTTTTTTTTAACTTGGGCGAACGTGTAAAATTTTGCATCCTAAAACAGAGGGTGAAACCCCATCAGGTTGGAAAAACCCATCCTTGTAAGAGAAAGTACAACAAAAAGGTATATTTACTCCTACCAGCTATGATGCTGGATTTACTTTATCAATATGCATAGTGCCAGCAGATTCTGCAAAACCCCCCTCAGCACATATCATTTAGTGTGCAGTGCTGTGGAAAATGTTCATGCTTTAAACATGCAAAATAATAATGATAACAAAAGGCAATGTACTACACAGAGTGCTTCTAAGTAACCTCAGAATCCAGGGCTGTTTTTTAGGCTTAGGTAAACCAGGCAGATGCCTAGGGTAACACCTACAGGAAAGCTGTTCTTATCAGACTGCTTTATGTGAATCATAAACAGTTCCATTATTCCATTAGGAAGGGGATGGATGGTACTCTACTTCAGTATAAGCCGAGGTTTTGGGACCCAAAAAGTGGCCCAAAAGTGGGGGTCTCAGCTTATACACGAGTCACTACCCTTTGGGTAACCCCCCACAAAGTGCCCCCACCATATGCACAGTTGTGCCAGCTTAAACTTTGCAACAGGAGCTCTATGTATATCATGCATGGGAGGGACCATCTCCATTGTAGGCCTATGTTCTGGCTTGTTAATGCAATCTGCTAAATTTATGCTGCTTTGCTCATATATGGTTGTGACCGGCCGTGGATATATGTGGTGTTGTGGCATCGAGTTCAACCAGAGAACAAAGTACAACACCAGCCTGCTCCCTCACATATCCCGGTTGATCCAGAGGAAGGCGAAAAATACGGTGTCAATCATTTTTTCCCTTTTTTTTTAAATTAAAGAGACTCTAAAGCGAGAATAATTCTCGCTTCAGAGCTCATGGTTAGCAGGGGCACGTGTGCCCCTGCTAAACCGCCGCTATAGCGCCGCTAAACGGGGGTCCCTTCACCCCCAAACCCCCCACTGCGACACTTGGTCGCAGACTTGGTCGCTCCTGGAGGCAGGGCTAACGGCTGCAGCCCTGCCTCCAGTCGTGTCTATCAGCGGCGCATCACCGCCTCTCCGCCGCCCCTCACAGTGAAGGAAGACTGAGAAGGGCGGGGGAGAGGTGGAGATACGCGCTGACAGACGTGCGTGGGGCAGGGCTGCGGCGGTTAGCCCTGCCCCAACCAGGAAGAGATCCCCAGCTGCTCGGAGGGGATTTGTGAGGTGAGGGACCCCCGTTAAGCCACGGGATAGCGGCGGTTTAGCAGGGGCACACGTGCCCCTGCTATCTATGAGGTCTGAAGCGAGATTTATTCTCGTTTCAGACTCTCTTTAAACTTGGGGGGGTCAGCTTATACCCTGCATTGGCTTATACTCAAATATATACGGTAATTTTAACACAGAAATGGAGACTAGAATAGCATAACAATGATATGGCAGGTGCTATTAATATCCCATTTAAAGAGGAACTCCAGTGAAAATAATGTAATAAAAAAAGTGCTTCATTTTTACAATAATTATGTATAAATGATTTAGTCATTGTTTGCCCATTGTAAAATCTGTTAAATCCCTGATTTACATTCTGACATTTATTACATGGTGACATTTTTACTGTTGGCAAGTGATGAAGCTGCTGCATGCTTTTTTGGCAGTTGGAAACAGCTGTAAACAGCTATTTCCCACAATGCAAAAAGGTTCACAGACAGGAAACTGCCAGGAGTACCACGGTCCTCAGAGTTTCTTGTGGGAGGGGTTTCACCACAATATCAGTCATACAGCACCCCCTGATGGTCTGTTTGTGAAAAGGAATAGATTTCCCATGTAAAAGGGGGTATCAGCTACTGATTGGTATAAAGTTCAATTCTTGGTCGGAGTTTCTCTTTAAGCAGTTAATTTCCTGCAAAATGGGCGTTTATAAACATCCTATTTGAGCACATTTAGCACAAATAAGTTGTTTATATAAATGTCCATTCTGCTGAAGTGCACCTGCACACACATTTATACCCTCCAGCCAATTAAATGAAGTGGTTAAACTTATTTCAAGAAACAACGGTACCTTGCCTGGGGCAACAGAATCGGCCTTGCCAGCTTCATCGTAGAAGTAAGACACAACCTGTATTGTCGGACCCAAACCAAGGCAAGCCGATGCAAACATAGTCACCAGCATGGGGCACAATGCTATAGAGAGTTTTCAACTGGTACAAGGAGGAATTAAAAGAGAGGGGAGGTAGAGAGATAGTGTTTTACATTTATATCAGCATCTTTATATTATCATGCTACGAAAATTTGAATTTTACCTCTATAAATATTAATGAGAAGCACCACAGTGGAGAGAGAAGAACATTGCCACCACATGGAGTTCTCTGGCTTGTCTCCAGGATGGAAGCTGTGAGTTTCAGGAACGTGATTCTACTCATCCAGGGGAGCCTCACTAAGGCTCTTTATGCATTTATGGGTAATAATAGAGAAGGTAATGCTTAGATATTGGTACACGGTGTGCAGTTTCCTTACATGAATTTTAATGTGAAACCATTGCGGAGTTGTTTCATCAGAAAGCAAAACTCCAAACAACTAGGAAAAAAATCCCTTTAGTCCAGCTATATATTGACTTAAACTCATACATTTGTTTTTATTGCTGTTAATGTAATAACTTAACATGTACATTTATATTAATTTCCTATAATAGCTGTGTACACAAGAAATCAAAGTAGAATTGTAAGCCGTTGCTATTAACCCAAACACGTCTGAGGTTTTGCCTTAAGCCGTGATTTAGACACACGGCTGTAGAGTGGAAGTATTTTTGGCATGGGTTTGGCACCCTTTTTGGTAAAGGCTTTGGATGAACCCTTGTTCAACATATCTCTTAAGACAAAAAGATACATCGAGAGCCTGTAATACTGCAGTATGTTTGTATAAATGATGTAGTAAAAATAAATCACAAAAAGGGTACTCACAAAGGTGGGTTACCACAAAGGCAACCACTGTATCAGCAGAGCGGAGGGGGGCGGGGCGACAAACCCGCCCCCAATCGGGTAAAAGTCGCTCTCTGTAGACAGGAAAAAGGATGGGGTAACACCCCTCCAACAAGGGTGGACTAAATCAATGCATGGAAGTAACAGAGGCTCCAGTATAGAGTAAAATTATTAAAAACTATTTAAAAAGGGAGGTAGTGGTGGACTTACCGTAAACCCCAAAAGTCAGAGCAGTCAGTTAATCTGCAAAAATTCACTTTATTTGCGACTCCAACTGTAGCAACGCATTTCACAGGTCGGAGCCGACCCTCCCCCCAGGCTATAGCACTGCAGTTCAGCTGAAGGCGCTTAGATGTGCTTTGGCTGAACTGCACTGCTTCTGCTATAGCCTGAGGAAGCGGGCTCTGATTCATGAAATGCGTTGCAACTGTTGGAGCCACAAATAAAGTGAATTTTTGCTGATTAACTGATTGTTCTGTCTTTTGACATCCAACAGATTTTGGAGTGGCACACCTTACCCGTTCGTTGGGTGCTAGACCTGGGTGCCAAGCCACGTCACCTAAAAGTCCATAGAAGCAGATAAGATCAGGTCAGCACATGTATTCACAATGCAGTGTTCCCTTTATTGCACTAGTCAGCAAAAACTTGACAATTGTTTCGGGGCCACAAGGGGTCCCCTTCTTCAGAAAAGTACAAACATACATATTGTATGTTTGCACCTTTCTGAAGAAGGGGACCCCTTGTGGCACCAAAACAATTGTCAAGTTTGTGCTGACTAATGCTGTTCTGTCTTTTGAGGATGTAAGTCCACCACTTCTTCCCTTTTTAAACAGTTTTTAATAATTTTACTCTGAACTGGCGCCTCTGTTAAGATGTTTCCAAGCTTTGTTCAGCATAAGTCATTTGCAGATGTTGGTTTAACCTTTTGGTCTGGCATTAGAGAAAAAGAAAGGGGGAAGGTTAGTGCTATTGGCAAATATTTTAAAGAGACTCTGTAACAAAATTTGCAGCCATATTTTTTCTATCCTATAAGTTCCTATACTTGTTCTAATGTGGTCTAGATTACTGCAGCCTTTTCTAGTTGCACTGCCTCTGTAATATATTTAATCTTCTTTTCTTTGTCAAGCTTTGTTGACCCAGGGAGGAATGGGCTGCCTCTGTTGTAATGGGGACAAATTATGCACGCCCCCTAGAGGCTCCCTGTGCTTTGTTTATTACTCACAGACAGCGTCTCTGATCTCAGGTTCAGCTTGTCTGTGATGCAGTATGTGCGGCTGAGGGGGGAGGGAGCTGCCTGTCACATGCTGAGAAACTGTGAGAATCCCAGACTGAGGTACAGATAATTCACTATGTAATAAAAACTTGTAGTATACTGTAACATAATACTGTGTATATATATATATATATATATATATATATATATATAGATAGATAGATAGATAGATAGATAGATAGATATGCACACACATATTAGTGTATGTGTGTGTGTATATACATATATATATATATACTGTATGTGTATGTATGTATATATATATATACATATATATATATATATATATATATATACACACACACACACACACACAAACATCACTTCCTGGTTAGCAGCCATGTTTTTTGTTTGTAAACACTGCCTAAAACTGGTGATTAAAAGCCAGGATCATGGCGGGGAGCAGTGGAAACAGCAAAGAGGGATCCAGGAGATCACAGTGATTTGATTGGTATGTTTTTTATTGTACAAATCGGACAGTACAGATCCTCTTTAAAGGATACCAGAGCACAATACACTTGGAGAAACGGGGAGCAGGCACGTATGTGAAGCTGTGCTGATGCTCACCGCTCCCCCCATTCTCCTGGATCCTGTAGACCAGCTTTTCTTAACCTTTTGACCCTGAAGGAACCTTTGAAATAATTTTCAAATCTAAGGGAAACCCTATATTACCAGAGGGAGGGGGGAGTTTATACAGTATTTGCAGGAGGCACGGTTTTTAAAAGAAGAATTGGCTAAAAACTATCTGCATCATCCTTCTTGTTTAGCTGCCATTCCATATTTCTCCTCTATAGTGCTACCTATTACAGTAACCTGTGTTAGTGTTTCCTATTATAGTTCCCAAAATTAAATTGCACCCCTATAATAAGGTTCTTTATTATACTGCCTCACTATCAATCACACCCACCTGACCTCAACGAAGCCATGAATTTTAGCGTGTTCCTACCATGACCCTGCCAGGGCCACTACTTCTTTGCCATTATGGGCCTGTACACCCCCACCCCACAGACCCTAATTTCACATTCACAATTCATGGCCTGGTTCTGTCTTTTTCTTTCTCTTTCTTCTTTCTTTGGTGGAATCTCTTAGCAGGTGCCGAACACTTGCATGATTATGGTGGTGGGTGGGGAATGAATGGGCGGGACCTGTGATGATGTGGAGGGTCCCGGCAAGGGGCGGCAGCAGGAGCAAGGAGAACCTGGGAAGCCTTTATAGGATCCAGAAGCGTCTCCCTTTTAAGGTATTTCCTTTTTGACCTGAGCTTTGGCTTTGGTTCACTTTAAAATAGAGGAGATCATTATGTGTAGAAACAGTGTGTCTAAAATAAAAGAAATAAAATGTTTGCTTAATTGATTAACCAAAAACAGCTGTTACTTTTTGTACGATCCGTGTGTGTTTATGCGCGCACGTGCGTGCCTGTGTGTGCATACGTTACATTTTTTTTTTTACAATTTATTATTTAGCACCTTGTATGGACTGTGCAATAACTGAATAAATATGTATTTAACACTTAGAGTGTCTGGAAATCGATGGTGGCTGAGGTGCGTACGTTAAAAAGGGGCGCTGGGAAAAAAGGGCGCGGGGTTTTAAACGATAAGCATGGATAACGTTTAAAAATGAATTGTACTGTATTTCGTTTAAAATTAATGTTTTATAAAGTTATAAATCATTAAATAATGTGCATGAAATTGGCAATTGTGAAAACGTTAATCTTCCGTTTGAATAGTGAAACGTATAATAACGTTTAAATTTTTTTTTACTAAGTAACCCTCCCTGTACCTACCCCTAACCCCTAGACCCCCCCTGTTGGTGCCTAAACCTAAGACCCCCCTGTTGGTGCCTAAACCTAAGACCCCCCTGTTGGTGCCTAAACCTAAGACCCCCCTGTTGGTGCCTAAAGCTAAGACCCTCCTTAGTGATCACTGTATTGTGTGTAGAATAATGTTTTAAAAACAGTAAGGGATAAAATATAGTACAATTTACGTTACGTACTGATCGCTTTGTTACGTGAATAATAATGTTTTACAAACACTAAGGGATAACTTTTAAAATAATGTTTTATTGAAATAGGAAACGTAAATCATCACAAGCAGTTATAAAACATGAAAAATCTTCGGGCGCCGTTGGAAAACGTTATTATTCTCGGGCGCCCTTTTTTCCTGTTCGGCGCCCAGTAAACGATAATTATTATGGGAGTGAATGGCGGCGCCCGATTTGTCCACTAGCCACCTGCGCCCTTTTTTTTACTGTTACCGGATGAGGTTGTTCCATTATATACATATACAGTTTGTATGTGTATAATTATACATTTCAGGTGGAACTCTGCTCATGAATTGAATTTTTTTTTTTTATATGTTTTTTCATCCTGAGGGTTACGTGTCACTAATAAAAGTCATCATCTGCAGTGCAGCTTTTTAAAATAAATATTAGCTTAAATTTTTGTATTTATTTATTTTGTTTAACAACAACAAAAACTTGCCTGATTGCTGTAGTTTCAACACATATTTCAATGAATTTCGAATTACTGAACTTATTTATTTTTGATGTATTCCAAAAATAATGACTAAAGCCTTAGAGTACTCAAATTGTATTTTCTATATTTATGCATGACTTAGATACTAAGAATTGCCTTTGTTGCATCTAAAGCATCCACACAAAGTTCAGTTCAAAGAAAATAAATATTTATGGACCTTTAAACTAGTTCAAGGCACAAAGTTGTGCTTTGACCAGCAAAATCTGAAGAGCAATTATATTGTTATCAGCTTCGGCAAGTATTCTACTGCAGATCGCTTTACAGAGGACGATGCTGTGAACTGTATTTAGCTGTACAAACTGTTACAGATGCTATTGACAATGTTCTTTTAAATGATTTCTGAAATATTGCAAATGTGTTAAACCGCCTGCATATACAGTATGTTTCAGCATATTAGATTTTTCCAAAGCCATCTCTCAAAAATGAAAGCTGAATCATGCTTTCTTTAACCAGTCTCTTCAGGCTTCAAAGTGACTCTGTAGTAGATCTATGCATATTAATTTATATACTGAAACAAAAGTGTTTAATAACAGCACAGATGTTGTTTCTTTATTTAAATATCTTTCTTTCTGTCTTATTCAGCCAAATGAAAATATGTGGTTAAAATGAGTCATAAAGGTGGAAGCAGACAGCATGAGTCATAAAGGTAGAAGCAGACAGCATAAGTCATAAAGGTGGAAGCAGACAGCATGAGTCATAAAGATGGAAGCAGACAGTATAAAAGTCATAAAGGTGGAAGCAGACAGAATGAGTTGTCAGAAAGGAGGGGGTGAGGCATCGTAGCACCTGTAGTTCCCCCATAGACATTTACAAGCACAGCCAGCTCCATGTCTCTATGATCCTATGCGTACTTATGCACTTCCACAGCCTCAAAGGGGAAATTCTTGCTCCCACATTAACAGCTGTTTAGCTCTCCCTATTGTACATTGCAATGTCCCAAAATTCCATTGGTAAGAGCATTTACTGATGTCAGAAACACTAGCATTATAAGTGGCTGCTTTGTTTTCTCTTAATTTAATTATGCTTTTAATTACTACCTGCAACTATCTTTGTACATTGTTATTATTTTTAAATATTTTAAATATTTCGCTAAAGTGTTTCTTTAACCACTTGTTGATTCAGGTACATTATATCTACGCCCCTTGAGACTTCACCTTAGCCTCAGGGGTGTAGATATACATACCTCTCTGCGATCACCCACCACATGTGTTCACATTGCCGCTCGTTAGTACACTGATCCATGAATGGGAACACATGTTCCCATTCACCGATCAGGTGCCTGTAAGCAATGATCACCAGCATCAGTGAGATGTCGGTGGTCATTGACAAAGTGAAGGTAAAAGCATACACACTTAATTTCCTGTGTACTGTCACAGTTCACAGGAATATAGTGGGGACATCTAGTGGCCAAAAAGTAAAAAAGACACCCAACATACATTAAATTAAAGTGGATTAGAGATAAACTTTTACTCATTGCATAATTGTGTTTCTTACATATACTTTATAGGGCATTCCTAAAGCCAAATACTTTTTATTTATGGTTTTAATCCCTTAATTCCCTATAAACTAAACAAGCCTCGCCCACAGCTCCTCCAGCGCCTACGCAGTCTGAGACCCATGTAGCAAGGGCTTATGGGAGCTCAGTGTGGGCAGGAGGAAGAGGAGGTTACTAGCCAGTGATTTTAGAGGCAGAGGGGAGGAGGGAGGAGGAGAGGGGAATGAAGTTTTCACATGCTGAGGGCTGGAGATGTAGAGCAGCTTACCTGTGTATTGATCACTAGCAGAACATGGCTGCTGTCATTGTATCACAGGAAGAAATAATCATATACTGCTGAAGCTGTTTGCAGCTAGATTTGCTGTGTAAACTATCTAAACTTTGGATAAGATATATAGACAAGTAACTTGTTATAGTTAGTTAGTTATAGTTAGTTTTTCTTCTCGGATCCGCTTTAAAATAAATAAAACCCCCAATAATCAACCCTTTACCTTTCTCCCTCTCCCATAGTTACCCCCCAAAAAAGTGACATTAAAAAAATGCATAAATAATTAATTCAGGGATATTTTTAATATGTATGTCATGAGAGTATATTACTGTTATTTTTGAATATATGAGCTTGTAATTAGTGTTTTAGTGTAAACAAAAAAAACCCTGAAAAAATACACCTGTATTTCGAAATAAACTATTGTCGCCATACATTGTACCTGGGATATAATTTAAACACTGTAATAGCCAGTACAAATGGCCAAATAAAAGGTGTGGGTTCTCTCCACAGTAGCATGTTTTATTTTAAAACTGTAATTGTTAAATACTGAGAAATAATGATTTTGTTTAAATTATTTCTTATTATTACCATTAACCTACCTGGCGGTAACACCGAACGAAGGAGGATTTCTCAGGCCCCGCTGGGCCGATTTGCACAATCTTTTTTTTTTGCTACACGCAGCTAGCACTTTGCTAGCTGCGTGAGCACACCGATCGCAGCCGCTCTGCGCCGATTTGCCGATATCCGCCGCGCCGCCCCCCCCCCCCAGACCCCGTGCGCTGCCTGGCCAATCGGTGAAGCCCTCCAGGAAATCCCACTCTTTGAACGGGATTTCCTGATCACCGATCGCCGGAGGTGATCGAAGAGTGTAGGGGGATGCCGCTGCACATCAGCTATCATGTAGCGAGCCCTAGGCTCCCTACATGATTTACAAAAAAAAATCACAAAAAAACTGCTGCGCTTCCCCCTGGCGGTTTTTAATAGGCCGCCAGGAGGGTTAAAAAGCATAATAGTTTTTACCAAAAAGTACCACCCAACGAAAGCCTAATTGGTGGCGAAAAAAAACAAGATATAGATCATGTCAGTGTGATAAGTAGTGATAAAGTTATTAACAAATGCATGGAAGGAGCACTGAAATGTGAAAATTGCTCTGGTCCATAAAGGGAACACCACCTGTAGTGGTCAAGTGGTTAAGATCTCAGAGGTCATGGTGTGCATTCTCTTTCCTAGAGCATAAGCAGCTCTTTACCAGAGAACAATACAGAATGTGTAGATTAGAAATGAATACCTCCTCCATGCATCTGAGGATCTGGTAACTCCTGATTATTATTATTTTTTTTTAATTCGTCCTTACCATGTAGTTAAGAGCTGAGAGCCTCCAACGCATTACATGCAGGACTGTACTTATTCAGAATGGCGTTACCCAGCTAGGGTGGCGGTCCCTCCCTTCCCAGCAACCAATGAAATGTAGCAACAATAGTGAAGCATCTTTTCTGGATATGGAGCCGATTGCTAATTCTGATAGAAAATTATAACAACCATTTATCAGGAAAACCTTTCAGCTAATGCCCTTCTCTGTGTGTCCTCCAGTCTTTTAATTCATGCTATTAAAGACATTCCAATGGCCTTAGGCCAAACCTGCAGTACTCTGGATGACCTTAGGAATAAGGTTAGAGAACTGGAGATGAGGTTTAGAAAGGGAAGTTATCCTCAGTGGAGGAGCATCAGGCCTCATGACATCGCCATAAATGGACATGGATCATTATTAGCAATGGCAACATACGGCGATAGATCTTGTGACTCAACGGAACAGGTCTGTGATGTACAGTACAGTAGAGTAGCTTAGCCTTAGCTTAGCACTCAATATTGTGTGGTTTGTATTGTATTAATAGCTACCATTGATCCTGTTGGTTCTCAGCTGATGTGTACAATATATATTCTGTGTAAAAGGTTTTAGAACAATAAAGCACTCCATACACATATTGTTTTTTTTTCTGTCACTTTTTAAGACTATAGCACCCCCAATATGTCCCATCATACAACTTTGGAACAACTTCTTAGAGTTTACAAGTGAGAACATGAAATGCTGGAAGATCTCTGTTTGTGATGGCAGGCAGGAGCCCTGGGGAAGAACAGGAAAAAGGGTGCCACCATAGGCACCAATTATAAAAGCAGCTATTTGAGGCAGGGAGGTAGTTTAAGGTTAGGAGAGGGGGTGGTGGGTGGTTAGGAGCTGTGGCAGAGGGAGGGGTTAAGTGTTAGGCACCACCTGGGGGCTTTACTGTAGGTAGAAGTAGGGTTAAGTTTTAGGCATTGGTAGAAAGAGTTCTTAGGGTTAGGCACCAGTAGAGGGAGATGTTAGGGTTAGGCACTAACAGATGGAGGTCTTACAGTTAGGGATCTGTAGACGAAGGTGTTAGGGTTAGGCATCAGTAGAGGGAGGTATTAGGATTAGGCATCAGTAGAGGGAGGTATTAGGATTAGGCATTGGTAGAAAGAGGTCATAGGGTTAGGCATCAGTAGAGGGAGGTCATAGGATAAGGCATCAGTAGCGGGAGGTGTTAGGATTAGGCATCAGTAGCGGGAGGTGTTAGGATTAGGCATTGGTAGAGGACGGTATTAGGGTTAGGCATCACTAGAGGAAGGTCTTATGGTTAGGCATCAGTAGAGGAAGGTATTAGGGTTAGGCATCAGTAGAGGAAGGTATTAGGGTTAGGTTAGGCATCGGTAGACGGAAGTCTTAGGGTTAGGCATCGGTAGAGGGAAGGTTCTGTGTGAGAGTAGGGTTAGGTTAAGACATAGTAAAATATAAACAAAGATTACTGATATTTTACTGTTGGAATTAAGTTGTAGAATATCGGTAATTTTACCTATCCCTGTTTCCTGCGGCGCCAAGTAGGTCTAAAATGGCTCCAATTAGGTACAACTGCAACAGCTTTGTAAGAATTTTATTGTCTACTCTAAGCATAAATCAGCTGGTGGAATATAGAAGTCTGAAAGAGGTAAAGGGTTATCTGGTTTCTGCATCAGTCATCTGTGTAGATCTTTATACTGCCACTTCACTTCTACTTTTCCTTGTTCTTGTTTTCCTGCTCTTCTGTTACTAACCTTCTCCCCTCTACTACCAAATATCTCTGCAGTCAGCAAAGTATCCAGTCTACAGAAATCTCGTCAGACTTCCACTAGCTCTGCTGCTCTCAATGGCGGTGTGACTCTGGCTTGTCTCACTGCACATCTTTTAATTAATCATTTATGATTAATCCCAGAGAGAGCTGACTTGTCAGAACAATAAACACCATCATACATCATCACCCTGGCATCCCCCATACATGAGTGCACTAAAGTCTGCTGGATTCCACAATTTGCTCTCACTTTTCATTTTCCATATTTAATTTTAAGTTCCAAATGAAAAACAATGTATTTCGACCCCCTGTTTCTCTCCATAAACGATTACTTATGTCACCTCACAAACCGCTCATCGTCCTTGCTCTGTACTTTAAAACTCTTCTATTCAATGCATTGGAAGTGAATGAATAAAATATAGGCATTTAAAATAAGCTTATGCAGAGGGTGTCTGTCACTAGGGAGATGTAGGGATCACAGTCAGACTGTGTGACATTGACCATGTCATTGCAGCTGCCACATGACTCACAGGGGGCTGATGGATGGTGAAGTAGATGGTAACCAGGTACTTTAAAACGGATGTGCTTGACATCGGCTAATCAAGGAACTTATACAAAGATAAAAGCCAGCTCTTCCACTTCTGCAAAGCAACTAAAATTAATGTTCCTGGGAGTGGGACTGTAAAGAGCAGCTGTAATCTAGAGTGTGTAATACTGTGCAGCCTTAAGGGGCCCATACACTCAGCCGATTTTCTGGCCGACCGATCGATCCCGATCGATCGATCGATAGATCGATAGCAAATCGGTTGGCCAATCGACCGATCGATGGCCGATTTCGATCGATTTCGATAGATTTCCTTCGAACTGGCAGGGTGGAAAATTTAGGTCGATCTGATGAGATTGCTTATCAGTATGCATTGGCCTTAATGGAAATCTGATGGCAAAAACATGCCATCAGATCGAATTTCAATAGATTTGAAACTGAAATCTATTGGAATTCTATCCTGGTAAAAAATGTTCTAAAAACGCATCAGATAGATCATCAGATGCATTTCTTATCTATCTGCTGCCAATCTGACGAGTGTTGGGTACCTTTATCATCTCAGCAACACTAGCTATGGTGTGATGAACGACTCCCTGAATTTAGCAGGACTTCTTTGTATGCAAGCCTAGCCACACCCGTCCTGCTGCAGCCAAGCCCCTTCCACCTATGCAGGGCCGGTTCTAGACTTTTTGATGCATAAATCAAATGTGGAGAGAGGAGAGACGCAACAGGTTGTGCATTGCAGGCACTGGCACTATGCTTACCTCCCTCTGCTTCCTCCAAGATAGCATCTCCTTCCTGCTGGCCTGCAGCATCCCGGCTCTGATCCCCAGCATGCTGGGTATATGCTGCACTGGTGCCGGATCACTCACCCTCTCTCAGCAGACTAGCGATGGGATCACCAGCCACACATGAAGCCCTGCTTCTTCTCTGACTACTTTGGTGCCTCATGTGACCCAGCAGCACGGAACAGGTCACATGAGGCACCACTATAGCTATGGATACTGGACGCTGGATGGTCGGATTGAGATCCAATTGCTGGAATGCTGAGAGCAGGTGAGTGATGCAGCGTCATGCATCGGGGGGGGGGGGGGGGGCTAAGAGGGGGGCATTTGGGGAAGGGAGCTGCCTTTTGCTGCACTTTAATTATTGTTGCCCTGAAGCACGTGATTCACGTGGCTTCGTGGAAAAACCGCCCCAGCAACTAATCCACATTTTTGGGGTAGGTCAGGGCTGCCCTTTATACTCTCTTGGGTATGGATATGGTGAGAGGGGGTGACAGGCAGTGATGGGCTCACGAGTAATTACGAGTGGCTAAGCACTCAAATTTGTGATGTAAATGAGGCTTAATTGCCTCAGGTGTGCGGCGGAGAAATAAGGGGTTATTTACCCATAAATCCGTGGTATATTGTGCACTCCAAATATCTTGCACGCGTCCTATTGGATGCGTTGCAAGCCTCACTACGCGCATTTCCTCCTTCAAGCTGGAAAGAGGAAGTGCGCGGTGGTTAGGCTTGCAACGCGTCCAATAGGACGTGTGCAAGCTGTTTGGAGCGCACTATAATCCACGGACTTATACGTAAATAACCAGTTATTTCCCCATCGCACACCTGAGGCAATTAAGCCTCACTTAAATCACAAATTTGAGTGCTTAGCCACTCGTAATTACTCGTGAACCCATGCCTGGTGACAGGTTGTTGTGTCTAGGGCAGAAAATCAGTTTGAAATAGTCCTGGAGTAGAAAGGCTTGTAGTTTTCATCTTCAGGGACCTATGTTAGTGTTATCAACAAGCAGCACTACTTAGGTAGTAAAGTTTCCATACTACTACCTTAAATGGGTTCTGTGAAGGGTGTCCCGCGCCGTCCTTCTACGATTCTCCGTTTCCCGCCGCCGGTCCCGGTCTAATTATTCGTCTAACTAGACGAATACTGCTCGCTCCCGCTCTCGTCTCTGAGAGCTTACTGCGCAGGCGCAGTACAAGAATACCTCGTACTGCGCCTGCGCAGTAAGCTCCTGGAGACGCAAGCTGGAGCGAGCACGAACGTGGCCATGGCCGCGCAGCTGCAGTTGTATTCAAAGAATAATTAGACTGGGAGCGGCGGCGGGGAACTGAGGAACGTAGGAGGACAGTGCGGGACATGACAGCTGCAGGCGGCCGATAGAGGCCCCAGGTAAGTGTTAGTTTTTTGTTTTTTAAACCCTCCACAGAACCCCTTTAAGCTGAATACTCACCTTACGACCCAGGAAGATGGGCCCAGGCGATTTCGCGACAAGCTCCCTCGATCCACTTTGCGCGGGAGTCCTCAGGGATCTTAAAGATCCAATAGGCCTGACAGTCGTTATCGCCGTGTATCTCTAACCATTCTTTGCGTAATCTCGCTCCTGTACCCACGTCGGGAGATCATGTAAAAGATCGCTCATCGCTTAAAAGTCGTTGGAAAAATTGCACAGTGGTTCTCTACAAGAATGCTTTAAATTTGTAGCGGCTATTTGTTTTTCACTGACAGGGATGGAGGTCACAAATATGGCTGGTAAACTGAGGCAGCAGAACTGTGGTGCGCACTTATGCAGTATCTTTTTAACCCTCCTCCTTCATTTCAGAATTCAAAACACAATTCCCAGATAATTGCAGTAGCAATTCCAACAGCGTGACATTTCACAACACCGAAAGCGCATACAGAAAAGATTATTTTGTCGCAGAGCACAGTTGTTTGCGCATCATTATTTCTATTTACAAAAGCAGCCCAGCTATGTACTATAAGAATGCCAATCAAATCGACTTTACAAAATGAAAAAGACTATGTAATGAGGTTTGCTTATTAAAAATAAATAAAAACAAGAAATTATGATAAAGTACAGCTTGGCACTGCCAAGCAGTACAGGGTTCCAACTAGTGTCATAGCATAGCTATTGAGCCAAGGGACCCAGTGTGAAGAATTGCTCCTCCCACTCTCAGTATAAATATTAGTCACATGATACCAAGTCTTAAAGTAAACCTGTAACGAAAAAAGAGCCCCTGAGGGGTACTTACCTCGGAAGGGGGAAGCTTCTGGGTCCTAAAAATCTTCCCCATCCTCTCCTGCAGCCCCGATACAGCGTTGGCAGTCTCCGAAAATCCACTGACAAGCTTGTAGGCAGTGCGGGCTCTGGGACCATAACAATCCTGGAAATCCTGGAAATAGCCTCACTGATCAGATCCACAATACTGCGCAGGTGCGAGGTATCTTCCCCAAACGAAAGCCACAAGTGCTACTGTGCTGGATTGTTATGGTTCTGCACGGTTCAGGGGACAGGTGATGCTCTGGGAGGGGGGTTCTGTATAGCTAAATAGCCTAGGCTAAACATTACTGGGAGGGCGGAGCTACCTAAAAATGCCACTGCATTATATAGATATAGGAAGATAAGGGGCTTGATTCACAAAGCCGTGCAAACTGTTTAGCATGGGTGTGCTGAACAGTTAGCACGTGAAGTGCCGTTCGCGGACTTTTGCACGCGCAAAGTGCCACGATTTGCGCGATCGCTGACTTTTGTGAGCGCAATTTGCCGCGAATCGAGCCCATGGTGTTTATGGTGCTGAAACCAAGAAAAAGTAGATATCCTGAATAATATACTGCATTCTACTATATGTCACTACAGGGCCTTTTTAAGAAAGTAAGTCAAACTCCAAAGGTGCAAAGCGTCATCAAACAAATAATTAATGTCCATCTGGAGATTTTCCAATTGGGAACCACTGGGTTGAGTTGTGCGGCATTGACATTATTATTTAGTAATTAGATAGCCCCGGCATCTTCCACAGCACCGTACAGAGTGTCACTTAACTGTCCATCAGAGGGGCTCACAATCAAATCCCTACCATAGACATAAGTCTGTATATGTATCCAGTAGTGTATGTATCGTATTCTAGGGACAATTTAGGGGAAAGCCAATTAACCAGGGGTGTAGCAAAAGGAGTTGTGACCGCATTGGGCCCTTGGGCCAGAGGGGCCCCAAAGGGCCCTCCCTCAACTACAGTTTTAGCTCTCTATTGGTCCTGTGCTCATAATAATCACTTCTATAGATACTTTAAATATTGGTAATCATTAACAAACTGTTCCCCATCCCCTTCTTGCACCTCTGACACTGTAGTTGCCTTTGGCAGGTTTTGGTGCGTCGTATCAATTGTTATGTATAGAGTGCTTGGGGCTGGGGGGCCCCATTGTAAAACTTGCATCGGGGCCCACAGCTCCTTAGCTACGCCACTGCAATTAACATATCTGTATGCTTTTGGGATATGGAGGAAACCCACATAGACAACATACAAACTCAACTCTGCGCAGACAGTGACCTGGCTGGAATTCAAACCAGGGACCCAGCACAGCAAGGCCAGAGAGCTAACCACTACGCCATTGCAGTGACCGAGGCTTATGCCCTAAAGGGGAAACGGGTTGAGTTAGCACACTTATCCCCATGTTTTTTGATAGCAAAGTTGCCAGCAAGTACCTGTGTCACAGAGAATAGTACAGTATGTACAGTATGACCCACTGGAAGAAGAAATAACATAAGAAAAAAAATAGCTTTTTTTTTTTTTTTTTTTTTTTTTTTTACAATATCCATTTATAAATTATTTAATCAGTGTTTGTCCTTTTTAAAACCTTTCTTCTCCCTGATTTATTTTCTAAAATGTATCACAGGTGGCAACATTCTTAGTACTGGCAGGCTATCGCTGTGGAATTCTCATTTAGGGCTCATTTACATTGTGTGCCAATCGCAGTTGCGTTGGGCGTATTTTGATGCGTTTTTCCCCCTTCCTGGCCATTTCTGTGAGTTGGGCGGGTTTTGGTAAGTGTTTTTGGAAACAGAGCAGAGCGATTCCATTTTTCACTTCCTGACGTCAGTCAGGAAGTGAACTCTTTGATTCGGAAAAGACTAAATGAAATGTATTTATTCTTAAAACGCAAACGCAATCGCTGCACAAAGCTCTTTTGTGAGCATTTTGTGTTTTTCCTATACCTTCCATTGAGGCAGAATCACCTCAAAAATGGTCCATGCAGCGCTTCTCTGAGCGGATCGGAAACGAACCGCTCAGATGTGAACTCTCTCATAAAGAATCATTGCACAAGCGCTTTCAGGGCATTTTGGAAAAATCGCCAGCGCTTAAAAAACTCCAAAAGCGCCTCAAGTGTGAACGAGCCATAACTGAGAGTTCTAAATCCAGTAGAAAGGATCCCTGGCCTTCCAGAATGCTCGGGGGGAGAAGGGGCAAGTTTCTGCATAATAAACAGCCTAAGTTAAAGGACAACTGAAGCAAGAGGGATATAGAGGCTGCCATATTTATTTCCTTTTAAGCAATACCGGTTGTCTGGCTATCCTACAGATCCTCTGCCTCTAATATTTTTAGCCATAGACCTTGAACAAGCATTTAGCAGATCAGGTATGTCTGACATTATTGTCAGATCTGAAAGATTAGCTGCATGTTTTTTTTGGTGTGATTCAGACAATAGTGCAGCCAAATAGATCAGTAGGGCTGCCAGGCAACTGGCATTGTTTAAAAGGAAATTAATGTGGCAGCCTCCATATTCTTCTCACTACAGTTGTCCTTTAAGTCTCAGGGAGAGGGTGGGGCTACGTACTAATATTCAGCAATGTATAGCTATAGGAAGTGTTTCTGATGGCGAAATTAGGATATTTAATGTAAAAATGGGTACCCTAACAAATTTACTGCATTCTACAATAAGTCGTCATGGTCCCCCTTGAAACTGGGCTACTGGCTCAGGATTCTGGAGACACAGAAGATGAAACATACATTTGATTGGACAAGTTCCAAGATGCATATAATTGCATTAAGTTTGCATGAAAGCTAGAATAATCAGCATCTAATTAACCCTCTGCACAAACAGTAGAATCCCTTTATAGTAAACTCCAAGGGACCAGGAAAAGTGGTTTACGTTTATCAGAAGTTTACTATATCAGAGAAAATGTCATACATAGGACTGTATAATATTTCATTTAATAATGGGGAGTCATTTTTTCTTTTCAATGCTTCAGCAGGCGAGCATAGACAATGTTTAAGCTAGATCAAAATGCACAGTGCTCTATATGCAGGGACTTGCATGCAATAATCACGCAACAGCTTGCACAGGAAGCATAGGTCTCACTAGTTAATGCAGGTACAGTACTGATACTGTTCTCTTCTCTCCACATTTCTGTAGTACAATAGTACTATCAGAATACAGTGAAATAATAATGCACTGGTGTGGTTCTGTGCCTGTAATTTAATGAGGCAACAGCAGTAGTGTGCACACATCTTGGTGTCAGTGGGCTGTGGAGTGTCACACACGCACAAAAAACCCGGAGACTGTTGTGCTAGCCCTCAATTATTATTATTATTATTATTTATTGTATTTATAAAGCGCCAACATATTACGCAGCGCTGAACATTAATTTAGGTTACAGACAATATTTAGGGGTGACATACAGCAATAAGACAATACAGGAATACAAGAAAACCAGATCACACAGCACAGTATTAGTACAAGGTAATGCTTAGTCAGTCACTGGATGAAGCATGGAGATTAGGCAAGTTAGGTTCACTCAAATGCATGGCATGGGTTCACAGTAATGGAGGTGCCAGATCAGGTAGGACACAAAAGGAGGAGGACCCTGCCCAAAGGCTTACAATCTAGAGGATAGGGCTGTTTGTTCACAGCTAGTGAGGAACAAGAACACAGGGCTAGCTAATGCTTTTCCTACCTATCTGCAGCAAGTCTGACCCTACTCTCACTAACAGTCAGCAGCCAGCAGAGAATTGATCCAATATGGCCAGCGCTACTGCTTTTTGATAGTGGGGTGAGGGGTCCAGGAAGGGGTGCTAGCTGATTGGCTGCCATTTGTCTGCTGACTGTGAGGTAAGGGGTCAGAGTTTAGCTCAATGATAATGTATAGGGGGCGAATCGAATACGCCAAATGTTCGCTAATCACCACAAATGCGAACAGCCGATGTTCGCAGAATACTGCTCACGGGCGAAGTGTTCAGGCCATCTCTATTTATAATGGCACTTGGCCGTGACATGGACATTTAGTTTACTATTCCCAAATATTTACTGTAGCAGAGTTTACTATAAGGAGATTATACTGTATAAAGAATTCTTTACAGATGTATCTATGTGCCCAAGTGCTAAGTTGTCATCAGAGTTTGCAGTTGCAATTCAAAGCACACACAGAATGCGAAGCCTCGTCAAAGTGAATGCTTAATTTGTTCTGGTGGCTACAGCAACAAAAGATGAGTTTGGCCTTTAGGCTGCCAGAACATGAAATGAGCAATGTGATAGGACCACGGTAATGAGCAAATTCTGCAGCCAGTGAACTATAGGAGACCCGCACTGTGAAAGACAAATAGCTATGGAATTGCTTCTGAGGATGTCTGGGCATGCAAAAACTGATAGCCAAGGTATGCATTTTACATAAAGTTAACAGAAGGTGAGATATGGCAGCCTGTGTTACCAGTTCAGGCTTTCTGATTGGATGCACAGTGAAGACACGGGATAATCAAGCACAGTGCCAGAATATAAACTGGAGCCTTGCTTACGTATGCCTGTTTAATGCAGGAAGAACGATCTATTCCTTGACACGCACAATAAATGACTGCCGAGACAATAGCAGAGATGTGATAGCTTTCATTAAAATGGCCATGAATTTTTAGAATGAGGGAGCCTGTCACTATTTAAATATCTTATTTGTCAGTTTGCGGAAGATGGGTATTTTTAGAGCTGCTGCTTTGCATACAAGCCATTGGCTGAATTGTGAGCTGTGTCTTCTCTGCAGTGGCTGTTTTATGTCACCACTTCCTCCTAACATCCCTTATTACTCTTAGAAAATGTTCCAGCTGCCTGCTACAAATCTCTAACCACAACTCCAGGATCACAGCTTATACAGTTGTGCAATGAAGGGCACAATTAGTATGTTGGGAAGTTTTTAGTATAAATGTTTGGACGTTTGGTGCAGGGTATTCCTGATAATTCGTATATTGGTAATATCTGTAGCAATTTTCCTTCTCCTATTCAAACATTAGCCTCCCGTTTTTGAATTCTTACACTAACCTCCCCGTTCCACTTCTAGCACTAACCTCCCTCTCCAATCCTAACACCTCCCTCTCCAATCCTAACACTAACCTCCCTCTCCAATCCTAACACTAACCTCCCTCTCCAATCCTAGCACTAACCTCCCTCTCCTCTCCTAACACTAACCTGCTCTCTCCTTTGCCTAACACTAACCTTCCCCCCCCCCCCTCCTCTGCCTAACACTAACCTCTCCTCTTCTGTGCCTAACTTTAACAGTCCCTCTGCTCTGCCTAACACTAACGTCACCTCTCCTCTGCCTAACACTAACCTCCCCCTCTCTTCCGCCTAACACTAACCTCCCATCTCCACTGCCTAACACTAACCTCCCCCCTCCTGTGTCTGACATTAACCTCTCCTTTCCCGTGTCTAACACTAACCTCTCCTCTGCCTATTGCCTAACACTAACCCTCCCCTCTGCCTAACACTAACCTCCTCCTCTCCTCTGCCTAACAGTAACCTCTTCCTCTTCTCTGCCTAACACTAACCTCCCTCTTCTCTGCCTAACACTAACCTCATCCTCTCCTCTACCTAACACTAACCTCACCCCTCACCTCTGCCAGAACACTAACATCTCCTCTCCTTGCCTAACACTAACCTCACCCCTTTCCTTTCCCGGAACACTAACATCTCCTCTGCTGTGCCTAACACTAACGCCCCTCTCATCTGCCTAACACTATCCTCCTCCTCTCCTCTGCCTAACACTAGCCTCCCCTCTCCTAAAGCTGGCCACTAACGGTCCAATTTCTAGCGAAAAATCGTTCGAGCGATCAGAAATTCTGATCGGATTGGTTGTAAATAATCTCCATTGGTGGACACAATCAATTATGAACGAGTGAAAAAAATGTCGCCCGAATGAATTTTCGTCGAACGAAAATGTGGATTTTCTTGGTGGTCGTGATAGATAGGAAGCAAAGATTGGTTAGTTGATGGTGTAGTGAACGATTGTTCGTCCGATCAGAATTTCTGATCGCTCGAACGATTTTTCGCTAGAAATTGGACAGTTAGTGGCCACCTTAACACTAACCTTCCCTCTCCTCTCCTAACACCTCCCCTCTCCACTCCTAAAACTAACCTACCCCCTCTCTATGCCTAACACTAGCCTCCCTTGCTAAGGTACATGGCACTGCCGTATAGCGCCTAACCTCCACCGGATCATTGTTTAATAGATTGGAAGGGTGAGGTCTCCTCTTCACCCAGGGTCGGACTGGGACACCAAGGGCCCACCAAGGAAGTTTCAGCCTGGGGCCCGCCCCCTCTCCTCCCCCCCCCCCCCATTTTGGGCTCACATGCACATGTACTTTAGAAATTTTGCATGACTTTATGGTAGGGAATAGATTTTGAGCAATTCTGAGGACAGTCTCCAATAGGGATATGTTTGAATGCGGCGCGCGCATTTAGCGAAACTAAATGGGTGTCACCACGCACTGGAACATCGGCGTGGTCATGATGAGTCATGGGCAGACTTAAAAAAAAAAATACAAAACACAAAATAAGTAGCGGTGTTATTCACAGAGATTAGGTCTGAGCAGATACATTTTAGAAAAAATATTCAAGTAGTTACATGCCTCATGATAATTCATAAAGTAGTCAAATGGCAGCAGATACCCCCACAAAATGCAATCAGGTTGCCGACAGATGCCCCCACAAAATGCAATCAGGTTGGCGGCAGATACCCCCACAAAATGCAATCAGGTTGGCTGCAGATACCCCCACAAAATGCAATCAGGTTTACGGCAGATACCCCCACAAAATGCAATCAGGTTTATTAAACTACCTACGGTTACTGTTATGCTATGTTGATGAACCATGATGATAACCACTATTATGTCTACAAATCTCATCTGATGTTATTGTGTGTTGACATTTTGGAAAAAATTTTCAATAAAAATTGAGTTACAAAAAAAAAATGCAATCAGGTTGGCTGCAGATACCCCACACAATGCAATCAGGTTGGCTGCAGATACCCCCACACAATGCAATCAGGTTGGCTGCAGATACCCCCACACAATGCAATCAGGTTGGCTGCAGATACCCCCACACAATGCAATCAGGTTGGCTGCAGATACCCCCACACAATGCAATCAGGTTGGCTGCAGATACCCCCCACACAATGCAATCAGGTTGGCTGCAGATACCCCCACACAATGCAATCAGGTTGGCTGCAGATACCCCCACACAATGCAATCAGGTTGGCTGCAGATACCCCCACACAATGCAATCAGGTTGGCTGCAGATACCCCCACACAATGCAATCAGGTTGGTGGCAGATACCCCCACAAAATGCAATCAGGTTGGCTGCAGATACCCCCACACAATGCAATCAGGTTGGTGGCAGATACCCCCACAAAATGCAATCAGGTTGGCTGCAGATACCCCCACACAATGCAATTCAGGTTGGTGGCAGATACCCCCACAAAATGCAAGTGACCCCCCAGCTTGGAAGGGGTGTCAGCGGGCAAAGATCAGCGGGGAAGCCTCCCCCCTCCCTCACCTAGGGCCCCCCCCCCCGCGCACCCCCCTCCTCCAGAAGTGCAGCCAGCAGCGAGCGGAGAATAGCTTACCGAACTTCAGATGATGCTAGCTCCGCTCCGCATGCCGCTGCTGCCCTGCTGGTCTCTGTCTCCTGTAGTGACGCTGTCCAATCACGTTCTCGCAAGTACTGCAAGAGCATGATTGGACAGCGTCACTACAGGAGACAGAGACCAGCAGGGCAGCAGCGGCATGCGGAGCGGAGCTAGCATCATCTGAAGCTCTGTAGCTATTCTCCGCTCGCTGCTGGCTGCACTTCTGGAGGAGGGGGGTGCGCGGAAGGGGGGGCCCCTAGGTGAGGCAGGGGGGGAGGCTTCCCCCCCTCCCCACCGCTCTGTGCCCAATTTCCCCCATTCCAAGCTGTGCCCCCCTCCCTCTTAGCTCTGGGGCCCCCAGGATGGGACCATCGGCGGTTCGGTGGCACAGTCCGAGCCTGCCTTCACCATACTAGTGGCTTTCACCCCTGCAGATCAGGACTGTGCACATTTCAGTGGTGTATCTGAGGAGCTTGGAATCCCAGTGCAAGTTGAATATGGGGCCCCACGCACTCTATTGATATAAAGCCTCAAAACCTAACAAGGACAGTTTCAGTGTCAGAGAGGTGTTTACCAGCAAAGCACCAATGAAAAGCTAATAAGATGGGTGAAGGAGAGCCCCTGATGGGCCCATCTGGTCCAGGGGCCCCAGTACGGTCACAAACTTTGCATACCCCTTTGCTACACCACTGGATCTTTTCTGTCTCCAATGCCTACTCAGGCAGTCCTGGATACTATATAGACTGTAGATATGGATGCCATAGACTGTTATTACGATGTGTGTTAGGATTCGTACACATATTAATAAACATCCAACATAATTCATGCAAGCTGGGTCAGGCCGAGGCAGAGGCGAGAGAGGCTCCAGCCTCAGGGCGCAGTGTAGGTGGGAGTGCACAATTCAATCAGCTATCATTCCCCTAATGTATTTGAAGTAGAGAGAAATAAGAAAAGGGATACAGGTGTCTGCAAGCCAGATAACTAGAGATTAAGGGGTTGGGAGCACGGGAGCGCCTCTTAAGCTCGATCCACACTAGTGCAGTTGCAGAACACAATCCGCGGTACGGGCTCCGGTTTTCAAAATCCGGAATGCTGCCCGTTTCTAGTCCGTTTACGTTTTTAAACACGTATCCGTGTCCCATAGCTGTGAGTGGGCGGAAGGGGGCCGCCATGCTGGAGGGAGTAGCAGCCAAGAAGGGGGGCAGTGGGCACAGCGGCAGGGAGAGGGGTAGGACCCCCCTTCCCTCACCTTGGTCCCCCCTTCCGTGCTCTCTCCAAAATCAAGCCTATAGCGAGCAGTGAGCGGGTAACTCTCTTACTTCCTTGTTCCACCGCTCACCGTGTGACTTCCTGCACACTGAGATACCGAGCGTGGCATTGCAGGAAGTGACGTGGCGTGGCGAGCGGTGGAACGCAAGGAAGTGAGTGAGTTCCTCGCTCGCTATAGGCTTGATTTTAAGGAAACTAGCTGGAAGGGGAGCACGTAAGGGGGGACCCAGGTGAGGGAAGGGGGGTCCAACCCCCCTCCCCGCCGCTGTGCCCACTGCCCCCCTTCCTGGCTGCCTTCGCCTCCAGCCTACCTTGGGACACCTATGATGTTGAAGGGAGTAGCAGGCAGAAGGCAATCCAGATTTCTTTCTGTTTCTGTGTGCAAAGTTCTCTGTGTAGAGGGAGATCCGTTTTTGCATTGCCTTTCACTACCCCTCTGTGTATCTGGGATCCGTGAAGTCCCAATAAATCCGGACTCTCTGTTCAGTGTTTCAAAACGGACATCCTCCCTCGGATTGCTCACGGATCCGTTTTTGAAGTGTGTGAAAAAGGCAGCTATTTTTAACATTGGTATCCGTGGCTCCTGTTTTGGTCCAGGCCCAAGAGCGGAGCCACGGATACGTTTTTAATACAAATGTAAACCGAGCCTAAGTCTAATAGCAATCAGTTTGTGATAGTTGGGGTGGGAGGGATGGAGGGGCGCACTTTGGTGTCTCAGCCTTGGGTGCTGGAGGACCTTGTCCCGGCTCTGCCTGCAAGTAAAGGATACTTCAACATTCGCAGAACAAAATCCACAGCAGGGTTGATGAAAGATGCACTGGTACAGTACATTTAATACAGAGAAAGATTCCCCCAAATTAACATACACTTTTGGCATATATGTTTTTTTTGGGTGAGACTTTTTTTTTTTGTCCATTGAGTTCAAAATAGCTCAAAATGAAAAATGCAATATATGTGCATAGTTTATTTTACCTCATTTTTTAGATGCAGGTATGACATTCCCAGTATGGATAGTATGAGCTGCTGTGATCTGTGTCAAACTTTTCCCACCGTCTCTACAAGGTACAATTAACAAGCTAAAACATTGCATTCCAGCGGTTCTGGAGGTGTGTTTAGCTTCTAAGGGCAACGATGGTTGATTTGCATATTTCAACAATGTTGCACTGGGAGACATCTCAAACTCACTCCAACCTGAATTATTGCAAATACTTTTTGTTTTAAGAAAGCAAACTTTTGTTTTACAAGGTTTTTGGATACCCGAGGTGACATGATGAGATAGACATGTGTATGTACAGTGCCTAGCACAAAAATAATTATGCTGTGTTCCTTTTTTTATTTCTCTGCCTGAAAGAGTTAAACATCAAGTATGTAAGTGACAGTTCATGTCTGAGTCAGGACTGGGTCAGACTACAGTGTGACCCTCACTGATAAGAAATTACAACTATAAAACACTTCCCTAGCAGAAAATGGCTTCTGAGAACAGGAAAGAGATAAAAAGGGTCAATGGCTCATATATTTTAGTTCTGGTATACTTCAATGAATGTGTCATTGAGCAAAAACAATAAAACAGTAAAAGCTTAAAAAGTAGAATTAAATATAAAATAAAACTGTGGAATATCTAAAGAAATCATTTTTAGCAGAAGGTTGATAGTTACAATCACTCTGTATACTCAAACCTGTCTATGTATCCAAGTACTGACAACATTTGTAAACATTGTGTATGGGAAATGGTTGCTGAATCATTTTTGAAATGTAAAAAAGATAAAATAAAATAACATGTAGATTGGACTAAAAGAATTTTAGAAATAGAGGTTTCGTTTACAAACTATTGAAAAGTCCAAAAGAGCTTTATTTAGGTTATTTAGGCAACAGCAGGTACACCAGATAAAATGGCTAAAATTTTTCAGACTGAGCATCCTTAGTTATCCTTAGAATATAGACATCCAACCAGCTACTTCATCACAAAGACACATCTCTATGGGTGTGCCCCTAAGGTAATCAGCAGCTTAAAGGGTACTTGAGACAAAAAAAAATGGTATATTTCTACCTGGGGCTTGCTCCAGCCCCCTTCAAGGCCGTTGGCTCCCTCACCGTTCTCCTAGGATGCCTTGATCCTCCACTAGCTGATTTGGTAAATTCTTGATCTAAAAGGGGTTCATCAAACCTGCAATATTTATATTATAGGCTGTCTATGAATTAGGGTAAAGCTGCAATATTTTCTATATTACTTAATATATTGTTACACAGAACTAAAGCTACTTTTATCTATATTTTAGGTTGGCTTTCCCTGCTAAAGTGGAGAACTGGAGCACACCATGTGGATCTTGAAGAGGACCTGAGCTGAACCATTGCAGTTCTTCAAAGAGGTCATCCCGTTGCCCATGCCAATATGTCTGGACTTGGTCCTTCAGCAACTTTACCAGAAGACATGGGGAATGGAACGTTTTTGTTTCCCACCTCCCTCTCAACATCAGTGGATTCCTCGTCATCCACACCCAACCGGTTATCAAACGTTTACGTCTACGTCTCCATCTTCCTTAGCCTGCTGGCCTTTCTCCTCTTGCTGCTAATTATTGCTCTCCAGAGACTGAAGAACATTATCTCCTCAACGTCATCTTATCCAGAGTACACAAGTGACGCAGGGAGCTCCTTCACTAACTTGGAAGTGTGTAGCATTTCTTCCCAGAGGTCTTCGTTTTCTAACCTCTCTTCATAAGAAGAGATAAAAGAGAAATCCGAAAGACAGGAAACCTGGGAGCCTTGCATGTGACTAACACCTTTGAATCCAGAAGTGCATCCCTTATTCCGTTTGAAACGATGCTGCTTTTTAGCTCAATTTTGCTTTTGTCATTTATCTATTTCATCTGCTTCATGCTCGATATCAGTCAACCTGAATGTTTCTCTTGTTAAATAAACTCATGAAGCAAATGCAGTCCCTCTAATCAGGACACTCTGGGAGATCAAAGCCTTTCAGATTAGAGGACTCTTGATCTTGAAACTAACCTGTGCGTTTTTCCTGCGTATATCCTGCCGCCTCGTACCTCCATGATACTTTGCAGTCGTACTTCGAAACATGACTCCTGTGGTCATCTGCAGGCTTCTTCATGTCTGAGAGATTATTTTGGAAGAAATTATTTTAATTAGTATTTTCCCAGCATGTACAATATTCCGGGTGACAACTTACACAACTCCCGGAGAGAGATAATGCATCTGGGGGATCAAAGTACTTTAGGTCCCCTTGGTGACTATGCTCTGGCAACTGGAGGAACAGCTATGATGATGATTTGTTGGACGAGTTTGTGGGTAAAACATATCCTTGAGCAGAAATGAGCACAACCGTTTGTTTCCCCAATTGGGAAGAATACATTTAGTTTATTCTTATGGGTTAGAATAATAACTATGACAAATAAAAAATATGAGTATAACCAATTCATTTTTTGCTATAAGTTTGAAATAAACATGTAACAAACTTGGTTCAGTGTCCACAAAGGGCATTGTAGAATGAACTCTAGCTTCTGTTTCTTACTTGTTCATCACTGAGCTCTTGATCTCATTAAAAAGGGTTGGTTTATTTACAAATAAATACATGTACAAGTTATGGCAAATGAAATATGAAGTGCTAATTAAGGGAACAGGGAAAACACAATGGGAGTCATCCTATCTACTCTATCTCATCACGCACACATGCTCGGACCCTTCTCTTTCTATGCTTCATCCTTGTAAGCTAGATTCCAACGTAGTTCCTCTTGATAAATGAGGTGAAGAAGACCCCTCCTCCATCAGCCAGTAATTAGCTTGGTACTTAGCAGTTGGAGGTGAATGTTAGCTGAATAGTTCATCTGTTGCAAGAATAAAGATTGTACCAAAGGTTCCTGTGACATCTCCAAACTTATTGTGGTAGGCCATCTTTGATGTCAGATCCTGGGGCTATTCTCCCAGTTGGGTATCTGCTCAACCACCAGTAGATGTCAGGTTTGAGGGCTGGTATATAGTTCTCCGCTGTTTATTCAGTTACATACAGATCAAGTGATTCCCTGAGAATTGCTTTGTAACACAGGCCCGCTTTCCATAAAGGCACACCCAAAATCATGGACGTAGCAATCACCCCTGCCATTGCAGGGGGGCCCAGAGGCTTTGGGGGCCCTCCTCCAGCCTCCTTCCAGCCACAAGTGCAGCCAATTAGCAAAAAAAATTCCTCGTTCACTCACAAAACCCTTCCCTGCCACCTACTCTCGCCATGCAGAGTAGCGAGTAGGGAGAGTGTCTGTCTTTTTTTCCTGCTTCATAACAGAACACTCTCTGCTGAAATTCGCTGGCTCCTGATCACCAACCCTCATGGGGTTCGAGGACCAAGGGGCCCCATGCTATCATTTTTGCAGGGGGGCCCTATTAAGTCTAGCTACGCCTCTGCCCAAAATAATGCAGTTTATCCAGATATGGAATGCTGTGAACTCCAACAGGCATGTTTGCTTTCTGTGCATCCTCACCATCCTCTCTGCAGTGCTCAGTTAGAAAAATGAGTACACAAGGAACACCAGCAGGTTGTTTTGTCATCACTTCCTGGTACCAGAGGACAACAAGAATAGTGTAGCCTTGTCTGCACAACCACCTGCCTGACATTACACCCAAGGGCATAACTGCAAATCATGTGTCCCTCTTCATTCCTCACTCCATAGTGACCCCATGGCCATCGGCCACAACCATTAGGGGTTACATAACCGGTTAAGCCACTATAGGGGAGCCAGAATGGAGAATGCTTTGCAGGTAAGATTTGAACTTTTTAATATGCCAAATAAAATATTACCCCTAAGTAGTGAACTTGAGGGATTGTTGTTATTTGGTAGTTATCAATTATAATTGTTATATCAGTATTGCCAAGCTCGTAAGTGGGGATCCGTTGAAAAGGGCGCCTGAGCTGCCTGTATGAAAAGGGCGCCTCCATAGACATCAATGTTATTTTTGCAAATATCGGCCACAAGGTGGTGAAAAAGGGCGCCCGAGTTTTGATATAGGCTACAAGCGGGCACCCCTTGGTAGCCCATATTTTATTTGGCTACTTTCAGGAACAGTAGGGCACCCCTTTGTAGCCCATATTTTTTTCGGCTATAAGGTTTTCGGCTACAGTAGGGCACCCCTTTGTATCCCATATTTTTTCAGCTACAAGGTTTTCGGCTACAGTAGGGTGGCCCTTTGTAGCCCATATTTTTTTCTGCTACAAGGTACAAGGTTTTCGGCTACAGTAGGGCGCCCCTTTGCAGCCCATATTTTTTCAGCTACAAGGTTTTCGGCTACAAGGCTTTTGATTCTGCTACAAAAGGGAACCCTTTTATAGCTGAGATTTTTGATTCGGGGGTGCAGGGGGGTTAGGATTAGGCATCACAAGCGGGGGGGGGGGAGGTTAGGGTTAGGCACCACTAGGGGGGTTTAGGATTAGGCACTACCAGGGGGGACATAGGGTTAGGCACCACCAGGGGAGTCTTAGAGTTAGGCACCACCTGGGGAGTCTTAGGGTTAGCCACCAGCAGGGGAGTCTTAAGGTTAGGTACCACCTGGGGGGTCTTAGGCACGACCTAGGGGGTCTTAGGGTTAGGCACCACCTGGGGGGGGGGTTAGGGGAGGGTTCTGTGTGAGAGTAGGGAAAAGTTAGGTCATAGTAATCACCAGGGGCTATCTTAGGGTTAGGCACCACCAGGGAGGGGTTAGGGTTAGGCACCCCCAGGGGAGGGTTCTGTGTGAGAGTAGGGATAAGTTAGGTCATAGTAATCACTTTTCTCAACTGTGTAACTTGCAAAAATTATACAAATTATGTGAAATCAAGATTACCCGCAATATCATCATTTATGATCATAATTGTAATTATCCTTCTCTGCCAAGTACTGTCAATACAGTCAGTACATCCTGTAATGAGCACTGTAGGGAGGATGGTGGTAAGGCTGCACAGAATGTGACTCATCTCTGATAATGAGACTACACTGAAAATCATACTAAAGTGAAGGCACTCTCCAGAGTCTGCAAACACTTGTGATAATTCTTAAAGTGAGTGTAAAGAAAAAAAAAGTGAGATACTTACTGATGGACAGGGAAGGCTCTGGATCCAATGGAGCCTTCCCTGTCTTGTCTTGCTCCCCTTGTTCCAGCATTGTCACCCCAATTGTGTGTACTCTGCCAATTGCTCAAATACACGTCTGTGGTCCCTTGAGAGGCTTTGGATGGGTGGATCTGTAATGCACATGCGCGAGTGTGCTTATGCATGCACTCGCGCAAGCACAGTACAGAGCTGCCGTATGTCCACCAGGAGTGCTCCGCTGCTCTTCTGTGCTCCTCCAAAACCTCGCTATCTGGACCAGTTGTGGGCTACTGCAAATGTTTAGCACTGGCTTGTGCGAAAATCTCCTGACCACGGAAGTGCGATCTTATGCAGTGCACAGTGGACTAGGAGAAAATCGTGGCACCTGTAAGGCTATGGGGGCTGCCCCAGGTAAGAGGAAGCCCCAGGCAAGTAAAAAAAAACTTGTTCCCCTCATCTCAGGTTCACGGTAAACTGTAGCCCAAAAGGTGCTCGGTTGCTGGTAGATGGGAGACTGAATTGGCCAACTAGCTCCGAGATCAACCTCTCATGTGACAGACAGAGACAGCTAATGCTGCCTGGGAATACACAGTTTGTTTTTGAGCCATTTAGATGGCTCGATAGATAATTTTGAACATGTTTCATCTCCGGCCCAATTGTTTCGCCGCTCAATTCCACATGGAGCACAATGGAAAAAGATAAGAAAAACGAGTGGATGATAAGAGAATCGCCTGCGGAATCGAGAGGGAAATCGATCGAGCGAGAGAATCGAGCGGCAAAATCAAGCTGTGTATTCCCAGCATTAGACAGATTCTGCATAGACAGATTCAGCATTAGACAGATTCTGTGGATTCTGATCAGTAGCACTGCCATCCGCAGCACACTCTGGTTTAACACTGCCTATGGTAATCAGGTTATACGATTGCTGACAGGAGTCATGCAGTTTGTACGAGAAGGTGCTATCAGCACTGTAGGCGTAGGGAAGCGTGATCTTTTAATACACCCTTGTCTCTGTGATTATTCCTGATGCAAGGCACTTTTCTATATGAGGCAGCAGAACTTCTTGCCAGCTGAAGAATCAGTCATAAAAATGTGGAATTCTTATCTTTAAATCGTATGACCTTTGTGAAACCTTTATAAAATTAAGTAAACAGCGGGCAGGTGTTCCCTTTGTTTTGTAATGCCAAACAGTCAGCAATGCTTGTAGTTGATTCTGCTCACACAAAGCTGCCAGGCAGATAGGCTGAGGTGTGTTGTCTATACTGTGCTATTACATAAAGTAAATTGGATACATGATCAGCTGTAACCAAGCCTCCTAAATGAAAAAACACACGCTGCTGCATACACGCATGACCTGTAATGACATGTCACGTGACCGCAGCTGTATGGCTCATCTGTTTGGAGCCGTGGGCTCCAGGAATGGACAAGTGACACCCTGGGACACATCAGTCGCAAGGTCAGATTTATTTACTTTTTTGCCCTAGGCCAAGTATGTTGGGGCTCCCCTTTTATGTGCAGTGCCCCTCCCATTCCATGTGCAGCCCCCTATTCCATGTGCATTATCCATGTACTGTAGCCCCCCTCTTTCATGAACCTTTGGCATCATTATTATCATCATTATCCCTTTTTGATGTGTTGCTCTCCCTTTTAAGCCTCCTCTTTCATATCTAGCAACCTCTCTTTCATGTTGAGGTGCCCCCTTTGGCTACAGCCGCTCAAGGCCTGAGCCTTTTTAGCCTTTCCAGAAATCCGGCCCTGATCAGTCAATAGAAGACAGTTCATACATGTGCTGGAGCCTTGTTCCTGCTAAGCCACACCCATCTATTCAACGTTATGAAAGTTGAGCAATAGCTCTTACACGTGGAAAGTAAATTAAGGGTCTTAAAACCTCTTTACATTTTAGGCTGAAAAACTGATACGTTTTAACTCTCCATAGCAACGTATTGCGAAAAAGCTTTCAGTTAAAACGCATACAGTATTGTGGGAACTGAGCTATAGGGAAACATGGGCATTACTTTGAAAATCAGTGGTCCTTTCAGTTATGACTGAGAGCAACTGATATAGTGGAAAAGGACCCTTTTACACTGTATTAATTGCTGTCAGCTGTAACTGAAAGGACAAATGATGTTCAGTGTCCATGTTTCCATATGGCCTCTTTCACACTATATGCTGAAAAACTGAAACTTTTTCAAAATGCGATGCTATGCAGAAAAAAAAACGCATTGAAATGCCACTCCAGCCGCTTCACCCGCTCCAGCGCTGTAGATCTCTTCCATGCTTCCCAGCCGCACAAACTCTGCTGCCGTTCGACAGCTCCCGATCACATGACCGATGTGAGTCACATGACCGGGAGACAGAGGATGGTAGCACAGGGCGAGTGGCTGCCGTGAAGCACAGAGGAGACCTGCAGTGCTGGAAGCAGGTAAATATATCACTGCTCCCAGCACTACTCTGGGAAGGAAAGGGGTTGCAGCTAGAGTTTGGATCCCAGGGGGCCCCATAACAATTTTGCGAGGGGGGGGGGGAAATAGCTATGATGCTATTGGTGGTAGTTAATATACAAACTATCCTCTATAATAAAACCCCTTTATCTCTGCGTCCCATCCCTGTACTTCCTGTGTGTGTGTCCCGTGTTTTGCGCTACTGCGCATGTGTGAGCGCACACACGGCGGGCGAGCGGTGGGTGCGCGCGCATCGGGAGTGCGACGTGCGCGCGTGTGGCGGGCGGCGTGCTTGCGCATGCGCGGTGAGTCACGGGGGAGGATGAGAGGGAAGGAAGGGAGGGGGAGGAGAGGAAGGCGGGGTTTAAACACTGACCTAGACCCCTTTTTTTAACGGGCTTAGGTCTACTAGTCAAGTATAAAATAGGCAGTGAATGCATGCGTGATACAGGGAAATAGATAATCTGGGAAGCAGGCCCCCATAGCTGACACTGAATTATGGTGATCATTTCCCTTTTAGATGCTGACCTTTACATCCAGATGACAGTTACAAATGATCATCAGAGTACAGCGGTGTTCCCTCATCACAGTCTCCTCTAGCAGAGCTGTCCCAATGTAATTAATGTCTGATTTACCAAACTGTTTTTTTTTAGAACTTAAGCCTGCAAACAATCATCAATCCTGTGCCTTGGAAAACTTCCTCAGTCTCTAGAAACATCATGTTAAGGGCCCGTTTCCACTATAGCGTTGCGGAATCGCCGGCGAATCACCGCAGGCAAATCGCATGCGGGTGCGATTCCGCATGTGTTTTTTGCCGCGATTTCGCATGCGATTTCGCATAGGTAAGGCTGTATGCGAATGTAACCATGTCACTGCCTGTGTAAATTACCATTAATACCTATGCGAAATCGCATGCAAAATCGCGGCAAAAAACGCATGGGGAAAATGCATGCGATTTCCCTATTAAATACATTGCGTTCGATTCGCCTGCATTCCACACGCAGGCAAATTCTGAGGGCCCTACCATGCAGATTTTTTCTGCACAGAAAAACGTGCGGGGAAACGCACAAGTGGAAACAGTCCCATCCACTTGTACTGACTGTGCGAATCCGCATGCGGGCAACGCATGCGGATTCGCGATAGTGGAAACGGGCCCTAAATGTTTTAGCTTTATGTGCTACATAATGTAAAAATAAATGTAAATATATCAGATTAGTTATTTTGTATCTCTCTTTATTCTGGATCAACTGACAAAGACTTATCTGTATGAACCCAAGTGCTTACCAGAGTTCCTAAAGCCACAGACTGGCCCTAATGTCTGTATGTCCTGTACAAACTGTATTCTGGGCTTGACCCTAATGAAATATCTGTATGTAGGAATAGACATGGCACTAACTTCTACCCCTGCTGTATGCCCAACACTAACATTAACCTCTACCCCTGCTGTATGCCCAACACTAACCTCTACCCCTGCTGTATGCCCAACACTAACATTAACCTCTACCCCTGCTGTATGCCCAACACTAACCTCTACCTCTGCTGTATGCCCAATACTAACCTCTACCCCTGCTGTATGCCCAACACTAACATTAACCTCTACCCCTGCTGTATGCCCAACACTAACCTCTACCTCTGCTGTGTACCCAACACTGAACTTTACCAATGCTGTATGACCAATACTAACCTCTACTCCTGCTAAGGGTGCTGCGCACTATAAGTATGTACATCCAGGTTATCAGCTGTGGGCACTGTATTAATGTGGCATTATGTCTCATAAATTACTGAGCCACAGACAAGCATCACTTTTCCTCACAAAACAATGTCACATAAGATGTTAAGGAAAATCTGTAAAACTACAAACAAGAAAACCAACTCAAAAATGCATAATTAACTAAGCAAGCAGACATTGCCATAGAAAAGTTACCAGTGACAAGCAGATAATATCAGACACAGGCAAATAAAACCAGTAATAGATATATAGTTATAACAAGATTAGAGTGGCGGGCAGGTAGTGATAGGTGGATTCTATTGGCAGGTAGGCAGTGATTGGTAAATTATAGTAGCAGGTAGGCAGTGACTGGCAGCAATCTCGGACTCGGCCACCAGGAACACAGGGATTTTCACGGTAGGCCTAGCCCCTTTAACTTTCAATGGGCCCTCCCATGCCCTGCACCGAGCAGCAGGAGAGGAGGGGGTAGCAGCGCACGAAAGGGGGGCTTGGGCACAAAGTGATGGGGAGGGGGCCCAACTCCCCCCTCCGTCCCCTGGGGCCCCCCTTTCCGCAATCCACCCTCCAGAATTTCGCACAATGGCGGCCGCTGGCTGGGCAGGGAACTACTTCTCCTGCGTTCCAGGCGCCGGGGATCTGTGTCTCTGCGTGTCACTTGAGTTAACATACGGGGTAGTGACAAGTCCCCCAAATAGGTGCGATCAGGCCACTTGTTGCTGCTCGGCTGCTCCCTGAGACAATTCACTGTAAGACAAGCAAGGAAGAAAGGGGCGCTCTGAGACTCCTAGTACTTCAAAGCAAAGCTCCAATAGGAGAGGTCTCACCTTATTCTCATATGGCCGGCACAGCGTACACAGCCCCGATAAGCATGTTAGCCTAGCCGGGGACCGGCCTCTCTACTCCGGCGTGGCGGATGTGACGTCACTCCTCTCAGCACTTCCCACAGGTCGTCGCCTGTGAATGCGTCAGTATGTCCGCATAAGGGAGAAATAGAAATATAAAAAGCCGCTAAGGACGCGGCTATAAGTGCTCATGTAGACCAACTACGTGGCTGATTGCGTCAAGAAATCCGCATGGAGGGAAAAATAAAAATATAAAAAGCCGCTATGTACGCGGCTATGGATACGCATATAGACCAAAGGGTCAAAGGATATAAAATGTATTTAAAAGACAAAACTTTCGCAGAGGAACATCCTCTGCTTTATCAAGTCATTCATCTTTGGTCTATATGCGTATCCATAGCCGCGTACATAGCGGCTTTTTATATTTTTTTTTTCCCTCCATGCGGATTTCTTGACGCAATCAGCCACGTAGTTGGTCTACATGAGTACTTATAGCCGCGTCCTTAGCGGCTTTTTATATTTCTATTTCTCCCTTATGCGGACATACTGACACATTCACAGGCGACGACCTGTGGGAATTGCTGAGAGGAGTGACGTCACATCCGCCATGCCGGAGTAGAGAGCCCGGTCCCCGGCTAGGCTAAGAGGGACGGATGCTTATCGGGGCTGTGTATGCTGTGCCGGCCATATGAGAATAAGGTGAGACCTCTCCTATTGGAGCTTTTCTTTGAAGTACTAGGAGTCTCAGAGTGCCCCTTTCTTCCTTGCTTGTCTGCGTGTCACTTGTCTTCCGTCTCCAATGCCTCTCACTGTACTTCCTGATTAGCGGAAATACAGTGAGTGGCATTGGAGACGGAAGATAGGTGACACGCAGATACTCTGCGGTAGAACACCGGCGTCTGGATCCAGGTTGAGGTGAGTTGTTCCCTGCCCACTGCCACCAGCCCACGACTGCACTAAGAACTGGAGGGGGAGCGCAGAAGGAGGGGGGGCACAGGTAAGGGAGGGGGGAGAGGCCCCCCTCTCCACCACTGTGTGCAAGCAAGCTCCCCATTCCAGGCTATTGGGGACACCTTTAGCTAACTATGGGGACACCTAAAGCTAACTACCTATACTGGGACACCGATCGCCAACTACCTATACTGGGGACACCTATAACTACCTATACTGGGACACCGATAGCCAACTACCTATACTGGGGGCACCTATAGCTAACTACCTATACTGGGGACACCTAAAGCTAACTACTTATACTGGGGACACCTTTAACTACCTATACTGGGGACACCTATAGATAACTACCTATACACCTATACTAGGGACACCTATAACTACCTATATTGGGGACACATATAGCTCACTACCTATAATGGGGACACCTATAACTTGCTACCTATACTGGGGACACCTATAGATAACTACCTATACACCTATACTGGGGACACCTATAGTTATACCTATACTGGGGACACCTATAGCTCACTACCTATACTTGGGGCCCCTATAACTTGCTACCTATACTGGGGGTGCCTATAGCTAACTACCTATAATGGGGACACCTATAACTTGTTACCTATACCGGGAGGACCTATATCTAACTACCTATACCGTGGACACCTACAATTGTTTGCAAAAGTATTCGGCTCCCTTGAAGTTTTCCACATTTTGTCATATTACTGCCACAAACATGAATCAATGTTATTGGACTTCCATGTGAAAGACCAATACAAAGTGGTGTACACGTGAGAAGTGGAACGAAAATCATACATGATTCCAAACATTTAAAAAAAAAATGCAAAGTGGGGTGTGCGTAATTATTCAGCACCCTGAGTCAATACTTTGTAGAACCACCTTTTGCTGCAATTATAGCTGCCAGTCTTTTAGGGTATGTCTCTACCAGGTTTGCACATCTAGAGACTGAATTTTAGCCAAAAAGTTGCATTTTGGTCTCATCTGACCAGAGCATCTTCTTCAACATGTTTGCTGTGTCCCCCACATGGCTTGTGGCAAACTGCAAACGGGACTTCTTATGCTTTTATGTTAACAATGGCTTTCTTCTTGCCACTCTTCCATAAAGGCCAACTTTGTGCAGTGCACGACTAATAGTTGTCTTATGGACAGATTCCCCCACCCGAGCTGTAAATCTCTGGAGCTCGTCCAGAGTCACCATGGGTCTCTTGACTGCATTTCTGATCAGCGCTCTCCTTATTCGGCCTGTGAGTTTACGTGGACGGCCTTGTCTTGGTAGTACAGTTGTGCCATACTCCTTCCATTTCTGAATGATCGCTTGAACAGTGCTCCGTGAAATGTTTAAGGCTTTGGAAATCTTTTTGTAGTCTAAGCCTGCTTTACATTTCTCAATAATTTATCCCTGGCCTGTCTGGTGTGTTCTCTGGACTTCATGGTGTTGTTGCTCCCAATATTCTCTTAGACAACCTCTGAGGCCGTCACAGAGCAGCTGTATTTGTACTGACATTAGATTACACACAGGTGCACTCTATTTAGTCATTAGCACTTATCAGGCAATGTCTATGGGCAACTGACTGCACTCAGACCAAAGGGTGCTGAATTTTTATGCACACCCCACTTTGCAGTTATTTATTTGTAAAAAATGTTTGGAATCATGTATGAATTTCGTTTCACTTCTCACTTGTACACCACTTTGTATTGGTCTTTCACGTGGAATTCTAATAAAATTGATTCATGTTTGTGGCAGTAACATGACAAAATGAGGAAAACTTTGGGCCGAATACTTTTGCAAACCACTGTAAAGCTGGCTACCTATACTGGAGGTAACTATACTCAGGCTCTAGGCCCTTCATATGGCACTTCCCTCAGGCCCTGCATGCTCTAATGGCTTTGAAAAACAAAAACGAGACCAAGAGCCCGATATGGTGCAGTATGTCAGGTTAGAACGGAATTAGATGTAAATCGATAGTAAATGTACTCACAATGTTGGGTTACCACAAAGGCAACCACTGGAAAAGTAGGTGGGGAGAATTATAACCTGACCCCGCTCAGGTAGTTAAAATGTTGCTCTCTGTAGACAGGGAAAAAAACAGATGGGGATACACCCCTCCACCCAGAGTGGACTTGATCAGCGGAATAATAGAACACAACAGAGGCGCCAGCAAGAATAAAATATTTAAAAACCGTTTAAAAGGAGGGATGTAGGTGGACTCACCTCCCTCAAGTAAAGACCAGCCAATGAGCCATCAAAAGACAACAAATATTATTTATTGGGGATTCTCCAAGTATATGCAACGCGTTTCACGGGCAAAACTCCCGCTTCATCAGGCAATCAAGAGCGGAGAAAACACTGGGAAAAAACACAGGGGGGCAAACAAAAGGAACTAAGCCAGAGGACACTCAACAGCACAGACAAAAATACATAATACATAGTACAATTCTGAATATTGTTATAGATTCTACTACTTCAATCATTATATAAATATATAAATAAATAAATAAATAATATATGCTGGATGCGTCTATATATCCATAAAAATGGGTCTAAATCTATAGCTTCTATATTTTCTAATGCCCGTGTAGTTATAAATGTTAAAACACATTTATAACTACACGGGCATTAGAAAATATAGAATATTTATTTATTTATATATTTATATAATGATTGAAGTAGTAGAATCTATAACAATATTCAGAATTGTACTATGTATTATGTATTTTTGTCTGTGCTGTTGAGTGTCCTCTGGCTTAGTTCCTTTTGTTTGCTCCCCTGTGTTTTTTCCCAGTGTTTTCTCTGCTCTTGATTGCCTGATGAAGCGGGAGTTTTGCCCGTGAAACGCGTTGCATATACTTGGAGAATCCCCAATAAATAATATTTGTTGTCTTTTGACGGCTCATTGGCTGGTCTTTACTTGAGGGAGGTGAGTCCACCTACATCCCTTCTTTTAAACGGTTTTTAAATATTTTATTCTTGCTGGCGCCTCTGTTGTGTTCTATTATTCCCCTGCATGCTCTAAGGCCACCCAGCATTGCAGGCAGTAGCACCCAGCAAAGCGTCCAGCCCTCCCCAGCCTGCCCTGGCTACCTAATACTGATATATATGACCACGTGGCTACTTAATTCTATTTTCTGGGGGACATGGCTACATGATTTATGTATACAGGGCCCATTGGGTTATTAAATGATTTTATTTTGACGCACCTGGCTATTTATTTTGTTCATTGTAAGGCACCTGGCTACTTAATTATTCTATCTGGAGGTGTGTGACTACTTATATTTTTATCTAGCGGCATTTGACTACTTGATGAATTATCATCAGGCATGTTACTACTTGATTATTTTATCTAAAGTTTATTTTGTCAGACCCACTCTTTGTGAATAACATCACTACTTATTTTTTGTATTTTTGGGTCTGCCCATGACCCATCATGGCCACGCCCATGTTCCAGTGCATGGCCACTCCCATTTTTTTGCTGCGGGTGTGCTGCATGTAGCCTTCTCCCTGATATAGACTGAGCTCACAATCTATTCCCTACCATAGTCTAATGTCCTACCAAATTAATTATATAGCACTGACATCTGCACAAAATTCCTAGTACATGCGTAAGAGAGCCCAAATTGGGGGGGGGGGGGGAGTGGGCCCCAGGCTGAAACTTTCCTGGTGGGCCCTTAGTTTCCCAGTCCGACCCTGACTGGCAGATAATAGTGGCAGGCAATGACTGGTAGATTCTAGTGTAAGGTTGGGCTTGGTGGAGGGATAATAAATAGATAGTAATGGGATGCAAATAATTTCGAGTTGATGAAGGATTATGAAAATGTTGTATGTATATTTATTCAGTTTGAAAATTGTCCAATCAACTTCTACCTTAGTAGGATTTGATAGGTAATTTTTTTAAGCTGCATACATTGGCATACAACATTTGGATCATGCTACATCAACTTGAAGTTATTTGCATGTCTTTGACCATCACTTATAATAGGTAGATTGTAATGGCAGGCAGTGTGTGACCAGCTGCAGGTGACAACTAGTGGCAAATAGTGTGTGACAAGCATCAGCCCCGGGCCGTCCATGAGGCGGGGTGAGGCAGGTTCATCCGCCACCGGAAGTGGGGGGGGGGGCGGTGCACAGCCTGGCTGTGGGGGGGGCCAAGCTGGAGGGGGTAGCAGCCAGGAAGGGTGGCAGCGGGCACAGCGGTGGGGAGGGGGGATCAGACTCCCCCCCCCCTCACCCCGGTCCCCCCGTTTGCTCTTCCCCTCCAGCTATGAGCGCAGCGTGTATCAGGCAACGGGCGGGGAATTACTCACCTTTTCCTTCCACGTTCCAGCGATGCATACCACCGCTCCTCACTTCCTGCAATGCCGCCTACTGCACATGCGTAAGTACAGTGGGTGCCACAGTTCATTCCTTTTACACTTGCATCTTCTTCTCCATATGCAGCATCCTGTCCACCTTTCTTGTACAGCAGCCACCCTAGGCACCAGCCTTTTTGCCCTTTCCAGAAACTCTGCCCTGGCCACAGTAGGCCACAGTGCAGTAATGCCCCAGCTAAACCCAGACTAAAATGTGAATGAAGCTGTTTTGTAGGCATCAGGGCCGGTTATAGACTTTTTGCTGCCTGAGGCATACTTGTGAGGATGCACCCCCACCCCAATTTGGAATGATTACACAGCACCCAACAATTTACTCTGCTTCATTTACTGTTCTCACATGACATGCTGCGGCTCAACACAATAGCACACTGGCTGGCTGTAAATTTGTGACAAGCAAACTACTCACCCTCAGCCAGTCCGTTCCTCCTTAGTCAGGACAGCAGTGCCACCTCCTCCCTTCTGCTGTGCAAGACAAATTAAATACTGCTGCTTTCCTGCCTCTCTCTCCTCACTCACTATCAGACTCCTCATACAACACAACAAGCTACTTTCCCCAATAATGACCTCTTCACCTCGCTCTCCTCATGCTTTTCCTCCTACTCTGACTGCTTGCGGTTAATGTAAACACAGTACAAACATGCTGCCCCTGTAGTCTCTGCACCTGATGCAAATGTTTCACCTTGTTTCATGAGAGAACCGTCCCTGGTAGCCATCTCATTCATATAGCTGAGAAATTGAGGCAAAACCTAAGAGACGGCTCACACTGGTATCCAAAACAGTGCACTAAAAGGATCCGAATGCATGTGAATGGACCTTATGGCAATCAATAGGATCTGTTCACATTGCTCTGTTCGGTACGTCTTGCTGAACAGATGGCAAGTTTGCAGAGGCCAGGATTTATCCGGATCGAAGGGATACGTCGCATTGACCATGTGGAACAGAGGGTAACAGATGAAAAACTGATGCCCAATAAAAATGTATCCGTTTGACGGATCATTTTTTACACAAGTCAATTTTTCATCAAAGCCGGCCCTAATGCTTTCTCTTTGTATGCAGGTTTATGTTATTTCATAAATATAACGGATGCTTTCCGGGTGCAATGGAAGAACCTATAGCTGTAGTGTTATTAGTATGCTATGGAGGCTGTCTTCTTAATCTGCTTCCATAAAGGTTACCTTGCTGGCTGTATTGCTATTCTTCTGGGTATAATAATCTGAAAAAGCACTGACCTGTAGCAAGTATGTAGATTAAGTGTTTTAATAATTCCTTGCCTGATATGCATACCTCAGTCAATATGCAATATTAATACAATACAATAATACAATACAATAACATTTGTAAAGCGCTTTTCTCCCATAGGACTCAAAGCGCATAGCTGTGTCTCAGATTAATACAGGGTTTCAGGCTGGGTTGTGTTACAGAGGAGATAGTCAGATGTTCATGAATGCCAGACTGAAAAGGTAGGTTTTCAGTTTAGACTTAAATGCTTCCAGGGATGGGGCTGTCCTGATTGGGTGTGGCAGGGACTGGGAGTTCCAAAGTGTAGGGGCAGCATGACAAAAGGCTCTGTCTCCAAAGGTTTTGAGGTGGACTCTGGGGGTGACCAAGGTGTTACGTCCTTTTGATCTAAGATTGTGGGGGGTGTGATGTAGTTGCAACAAGTCCTTCAGGTATCCAGGGCCCAGATTGTGCAAGGATTTGAATGTCAGTAAGCCAATCTTAAACAGAATTCTCCATTTTATCGGTAACCAGTGGAGTGAGCTCAGGGTTGGTGTTATGTGGCAATGGCGGGGTTGGCTCGTTAACAGCATTGCGGCGGCATTCTGTACTAATTGCAGGCGGCGTAAGTCTTTCTTATGCAGGCCTGTGTAGAGGACGTTGCAGTAGTCTAACCTTGATGTGACGAAGGCATGAACTAGGGTTGGAAGATCCTCTGAAGGAATTAGGTGTTTAATCCTTGCAATATTCCTTAGGTGAAAGAAGGAATGTTTCACAACAGCTGAGATTTGATTCCTGAAGCTTAATTTCCCATCAATCAGTACTCCCAGGCTGCGCACACAGTCTGAGTTGTTCAGGTCTGAGCTCCCTATCCTTAGCGGTGTTGGTTGAGACTGGAGCTGCTTTGCTGTTGAGCCCTGGCCCTCGATAACAAGAACCTCTGTTTTGTCAGCATTAAGTTTTAGCCAATTATTATTCATCCACTCCTGAAGCTCAGCTAAGCATGCGTTTATTTGTGGAGTAGGGTCTGTGACGTCAGGTTTGAATGACAAATATAGCTGGGTGTCATCAGCATAGCAATGATATGTCAGGCCATCACTTTGGATGGCTGAGATTTACACTGGATTAAAATTGGACTTGGACTGAAAATGCCTAGCCTGCTAGGAGCTGACCTCAAACTTTGAAATTCTTCAACTTTCTTCAACCCTCAGCTCCTGATCCTTCTGTAAGTAACGGAAATGGCAAAAAATATTACCTGAAAGCTGATTCATAAGATCAACAACAACTGACTCACAACTAATTGCACTCAGGACTAAACACTTATTTAAGTCACTGCCAGGCAGTGAACAGGAAGGGCTACAATGGTGATGTTATATGGAATGTAGCATCAGGAAATAGTGGTATTTTAAAGCTTAGAAATGCTCTTGTAGTGTGAACAAGCCCTTACTCTTATTTTTCCTGCCTGCCTGAAATGGTATGTACATTGCTAGCCCTCATTGAGCTCTGTACTAAAACTGCACTGTCATATCTAGCTTGATTTGTAAGCTAGGTCCTGACTCCTGATATCACATTGTGGGAGGGGTTTCACCACAATATCATCCATACAGACCCTCCTGATGATCTATTTGCGAAAAGGTAAATAATTTACATAGGAACAGTGGTATCAGCTGCTGATTGGGATGAAGTTCAATCCTTGGCTACTCCTTGATTCCTCTTTAAAGGGAACCTGGGGGAAACGAGGCAGCTGCGGTGAACAGCACCGCCGCCGCAGCTGCCTCCATGCGGCCATCCGTCCGTTCGGCGTCCAGGACGCCGAGGACGGAACGCTCTCTTGTGCAGAGAGCTGCCATAGCACGCGGGCGCGCGCACAGACGGGACCTTTATGCGGGGAGGAAGCCCGTCAGCTGACCTGCTGGTCGGCTGACGTCAGAGGAGACCCACGGCGCCCAGGATTGGCAGATGAGAGGGGGGCGTGCCAGTGGGGTCTCCTCTGCTTCATAAGCCTCCGAGCTGCATTGTTACTTTGTCTGTTGTCGTGAATACTTGCGTGTTAGCGCGCAGACCTTAGGCTAGTGCCCTGGTGTTGATACTAAGGATTTCACACCAAGTCTAGGATATTGCTGATTTGTTATTGTTCATTGTGGACTAGTTCCCGGGTGTTGATGCCACAGATTTCACACCCAGACTAGGATATTACTACTGTATTGATCTCCTGTGTATGACTCTTAGCTATTCTCTCTGACTCTGATTCTGCTCAGTCAGTTGTCCTTTAAAGCAAAATGAAACCCAGAATTTCTTCTTATTTACAGCATATTATATACTACCACCTTTTTTTTTTTACTAGAACAGCATTCAATTAGTTAAACACAGAGCTTGAAAGTTCAGTGCAGAGAAAGCTGGACACATCCGAAGTGGAGATAATGTTATCTTGTGTTTACTTAATTGTATCAAGTGAGGAATGTGACACAGTCTCTGACTGTGCAGAAGATCCTGGACACAGACAGACATTCAAAGTATTTCTGCCTTCAATACAACATGAATAAAACCAGTTATGAATAAAATGCAAAGGCAGCTCTCAAAGCAAAAAACTGTACTGTTGGGAACTTGTAATGTCTAAATGAATAATAATACTTATAAACAAATGCAAATATGATAACCATATGGCATATAAAAAGTAGGAAAACATGTTTTTATTGAATATTATGTCAGAGTTTTATACCGCTTTAAAGTAAATGCGAACCGCTTGTTAAAGCGCAGTATGGAGTTGCCTGTCTTCGGGAAGACTTGGCTCCCAAAGACTTCCGAACTTCCGAAGTCCCCGCAGCGGGGGATTTAAATGGAGAAGCTGCTGCTGCAACAAGGGCACCAGGAGAGGAGAGGGAAGGCTCTATAGCACCCAGAGCCTTCCCCCTCCTTAGGTAAGTATCTGGTTTCCCAATGGAGTCCTATTTACTTTAACTGGTACTCACTTACAAACATCATGTAATACTTTGCCTAGGCATTGCAGAAAGGGTAACTTTTTACTCAGAATAACAGTGTGATTTGGTAATGCTGACAAATTCCTTATTGAGTCATATGAGGAGTGAATTTTAATGATAGGTCTATTGAATGCGTCCCCCCATACTACGTGTATAGTGCCTCTAATGGGACCTGACAATACTTCTATCAGAGATGCATGAGGTGACTGGGAAAATGCTCATTTCTTGTTTGCAGTCTTGCCTTTGAACAAACACGTTTCAGAAACGTACACAAACTTTGATCCATTAAACCGAATCATGCTGACACGATGATATAAATTCAGGACATTCAAATGAAGGACGGGCTGCTGTATCCAATCTCCCGGCATATCAGAGCTGGCTCTTGCTGACTCTGCTTGAATATTGCACTGTGAAGTTAGCACGCCATCTGAGGCAGTCTCAATCCATCACTGCATTTCCTGAAGCCTGCAATGAAATCGGATGCTTTGTGTGATGCTTTTGGACATAAGATAATATCATGAGGAGAGGTTTGCTGAGAAATAGAGACTGTTATCGCTTTCTGGGGATCACAACTGCATATGCATCCTAGCCATTAAAATTACAGCTGAATTACATTTTCCTACCCACGGCAGAGTCAGAGAGCTCATCACATTTAAATCATTCAGACATTTTCTAAAGTGTATTCCATAGGGTTATATGGTAAAAATTAAACTGCACTTTTTATTTAAAGAGAATCTGTACTCTAATATTCTTACACTAAAAAGCATACCATTCTATTCCTTATTTTCTCCTGTGCCTCTTTGTGCTGTTTCTGCCACTCCCTGCTGCAATCCTGGCTTGTAATTAACAGTTTTAGGCAGTGTTTACAAACAAACTAACCAGCTTGTAATAGGCTCACATAAACAGAGTGTGTGAGTCATACAGAGTGTGCAGGGGGCCTGCAGAGGGTGTGTATCGCTTCTAACCAATCACAAGAAACCCTGCACATTCCACACACTCAAGCTTTAGCCCAACAGACACGACAGAGGAAAGTAGATGAGATTTATTACAGAGACAGTGCAATTAGGAAAAGCTGCAGTAAGCCAGAGCACATTAGAACATGCATAGGAACTTATAGGATAGAAGAAATAAGACTGAAAAATTTGTTACAGAGTCTCTTTAAAGAGGAACTGTAGCCAAGGATCGAACTTCATCCCAATCAGTAGCTGATACCCCCTTTTCTTATGAGAAATCTCTACCTTTTCTTGAATAGATCATAAGGGGGTCTGTATGGCGGATATTTTTGGGGAAACCCCTGCCACAGTGTGATGTCAGGCAGGGCCGGGCCAAGGCAGAGGCGAGAGAGGCTCCAGCCTCGGGGTGCAGTGTAGGAGGGGGTGCACAACTCACTTGGCTATCATTCCCCTACTGGGTTTGAAGCAGAAAGAAATAAAAAAAGGGGATACATGGAAGTGACTGCAAGCCAGGTAACTAGAGATAAAACTGTTGGCGGGGGCTGGGGGTCCTGGGGCGCCTCTTAGTCTAATAACAATCAGTGTGTGACTGCTGGGGTGGGAGGGATGAAGGAGCGCACTTTGGTGTCTCAGCCTTGGGTGCCGGTGGACCTTGTTCCAGTTCTGATGTCAGGACCTAGGCGTACCTAAAGGGGAGCAGTTCCTTTGACTGCAGGGGTTCCCAGAGCTGTAAGGGGGCCCCAATACTATTTCATTCCCTCTGATATATTGGTCCATCCTTCAGATCAGGTGTGTTGTTGTCCCTACACTTAAATCGCGTACATTTGAAAAGGGCGTATGGAAAAAATGGCACTTGATATAGACGAAAAAAGCAAAATTCGTCTACAAAGGATGCCTGGTGTAGCCGAAAATCCAAATTCATCTACAAAGGGTGCCCGGTGTAGCTGAAATACCAAATTCGTCTACAAAGGGCTCCTGGTATAGCTGAGATGCCAAATTCGGCTACATAAGGTGCCTGGTGTAGACGAAAAGATAGTTTTAGTTTATAAAAAGGATGCTGTTACAGGTGAAATTTGTTGGGCTATAAAAGGGTGCTGGATATAGCCTAGAAAAGTGATATAGCCGAAAAAAGTATTACCTAACTTCTCCCTACTCTCACACAGAACCCTTCCCTGGTGGTGCCAAATCTCCCCCCCCCCCCTCCCTACTGTTGCCTAACCCTAAGAACCCCCTGGTGGTGCCTAACGCTAAGATTCCCCTGGTGGTGCCTGCCTAACCCTAAGACCCCCCTGCTCGTGCCTAACTCTAAGACCCCCTGGTGGTGCCTAACCCCAACACTCCCCTAGTGGTGCCTAACCCTAAGACCCCCCTGGTGGTGCCTAACCCCAAGACCCCCAGGTGGTGCCTATCCCTAAGACCCCCCAGTGGTGCCTAACCCTAAGACCCCCCCCCGGTGATTACTAAGACCTATCTTCTCCCTACTCTCACACAGAACTCCCTGGTGGTGCCTAACCCTAAGACCCCCCTGGTGGTGCCAGACCCTAAGACCCCTCAGGTGGTGCCTAACCCTAAGACCCCCCCCCCCCCCCTGTGATTACTAAGACCTATCTCCTCCCTACTCTCACACAGGTTCCTCCCCTGGTGGTGCCTAACCCTAAGACCCCCCTGGTGGTGCCAGACCCTAAGACCCCTCAGGTGGTTCCTAACCCTAAGACCCCCCCCCCCCCCGGTGATTACTAAGACCTATCTTCTCCCTACTCTCACACAGAACCCTCCCCTGGTGGTGCCTAACCCTAAGACCCTCCCCCCCCAGGGGTGCCTAACCCTAAGACCCTTCCGCTTGTGATGCCGAATCCTAACTCCCCCTGCACCCCTGAATCAAAAATCTTGGCTATAAAAGGGCACCTTTTTGTAGCAGAATCAAAAACCTTGTAGCCGAAAACCTTGTAGACAAATAAAAAATAAGCGGTGTTCTTTTGTAGCCAAATTGAAAGCCTTGTAGCTGAAATGAAAACTCTGGTGTGCTTTTCACCACCTGATAGCTGAGATTTGCAGAAATAACATGAAGTCTGAAGTCTATGGAGGCTCCCTTTTAATACAGATGGCTCAGGCGCCCTTTTTAACTGATTTCATAAAAATCTGGATGGCCACACATGTTTCATAAGTCTTGTAAGATGGGCCCCAGGCTGTGTTGGTTACAAGGGGTTAACAAGTGAAAGGATGTGAATATCGGGGGGCCCTATCAAAGTATTGCTGATTTATAGTTACACCCTTTCCCTGTACAGAGCCACAGAGGATGTTGGCACTATAATAAATACCGTATTTTTCGGCATATAAGACGCTCCGGCAAATAAGGCACACCTTGGTTTAGAGGACAAATATAAGGAAAAAAAAAACTAAACCTAGGCGCGTCTACAGTGCAGGGGCATCTTATGGACCTTTTAGAGCCTAAAACTGTCTCTGAGCTACTCTATCTACACTACACTGCCCAGGCAGCTACACTACACTAATCCCTGCTGCCCTAACAACTAAGCTACACAGCGATACAATACACTACACTACACTAACAGAACACATTAATAAACTTCACTACACTATGCTACACTACACTGCACTAACACAACACACCACTTTAATACTTTACTTTACACTACAGTACACTACACTGCAGTGCACTGACACAACACACAACTTCACTACACTGTACTACACTAACATTAGACTGCACTACAATGACACATCGATACTCCGCCAGTTCCTGCCGCCACACTCCTCTTCCCCTCACTTCAGCCACGATCCTCTTCACCCTCCTCAGGTGTAATTCTCCAATGCCACCTCTGCCACTAGGTCCTCCGCTCCTGTGTAGAAAAGAAAAGGCATTAGTGGCATTTTTCCACTCTCCTGCCGTGATCCTGTCACGCCATGCCACTCACGGAAAGCCACCACCGCCTCTGCCGCTATACGCTGGGTGTTCCATCCTCCTGTCCTCCTACTTCCTATTTACATCATGTGCAGCCATGTCATGCGTAACCCCAGCCCTCCTTCACGGGAGCGGAGGACCTAGCAGCAGAGGTGGCATCGGAGAAATGCACCTGAGGAGGGTGAAGAGGATCGCGGCTGAAGCAAGGGGAAGAGGAGCGTGGCTCAATCCCCCCCATTTTGGGGAAGAAAAGGTGCGTCTTATTTTCCCGAAAAATACATTAATAATGATGATGATACACCAAATGTTTCCAGTGGGTGGCAGGTCTGAACTGCAGTCTGCAAGACATTTTACAACTTGGACTCTTTTACTACTGAGCAGGGGTGTGAATACAAATCATGCCACCCCCAGAAAAAATTGGATGGGGCACCCCAACCTTCACACCCTGTCCCTTGCCTAGCCCTTCAAATCCTCACAGTCTGGGGCCCTTCTTGCAAGGGTCATAAACCAAACCACGATGTTAACATCGTAATCTTCACATCCATAAAAAGTGTAGTCACAATTTGGTTTGTAAGTGTGTTGTTGTAATAAGCAGAGCTTTTCCTTAAAAGATGACATCTGGATGGCAGTATATCTTGCTCCAAAATCAGTATATATCCCACTTTTGCGGAAATAACATGAGATAAAATGAAAAATATTTCACCAGGTTTTTTTCAGCTTCACCAGCCACTTCCTGCAGCAGTTGCTGTCCGTCGCAGACTGTCCAGGGATCGCTCTGTACCCGATTCCCTTGTAGTGCAACTCGCATAACAATCCAGAGCCAAGCAGCATCAGCCTTCCCACTCTGATTTAGCTTGCAGAATCCTAGTTTCCCACACAAAACAGCAGCATTGTATCACTCTTATTAGTAAACTACCAGACATACAGGTTGATTCATCAATGTATATAGCGTGAGATATATTGAAAACCGAGAGTTAAATGTTACGTGCTGCAAGCAGCATACCGTGCGCTCTTAAGGTCAATTAACATAGTAGCAGCCTCGCTAGTCAAGTATTGCGGTTACAGTGCTGCACTAGCGTGCGTACTTTACTAGGAGCTTGCGCACCGTAAGAGCTGCTGGAAGCAAGCGTAGTGTGCGCGTAACATTTACCATGCAGTCGCAGTATTCAATGTATCTTGTGCTGAACTCTGCAATACACAATGATGTGTCAACCCCAATATATCAATATGAGTTAGGTTACATAATCACCCATCTCCCTTTCTCAACTCCTCCCCCTCTCCCCCCCCCCCCCCCCCCCCAACACTGAGCTGTGTTTCCCAGTCACTAGTTCCCCACTTTAATTCATGAAGTTCCTACTACAATAACATTATGGTGGGGCTTCCAATGAAGTCTGGTGGCACATCATTACTGTGACCAATCCTTACTGTTAATTCTAGAAAGGAAAGTGGTGCTCTCCTACCCTTTGTAATGATAGGGAGGGTGTCCTTTTCCCATTATGACAGGAAGTGGGGTGTTGTGGCTAATTTATGGCTAATCTGGGATGATGCAGTGGGGAAGTGCAGGGCTGACGCTTGCAGTAAGGCAAGGGGGGCAATTGCCCCAGCGCCCCGGGCACTGATGGGGCCCTCCACCACAACATCACTGTGTGTGGTCGCGGGGTTGCGCCGCTGGGGCCCCCCCTTGCTGCCAAAACCCAGAACTCCCTCCTAATTGACCCATGTTGTCAGACCAATATACCCACTAGCGGGGCCCTAGCACGATAGCAGCATTCCACTTCCTGTGTGACCCGGCACATCATATAATGTGTAACATGCTCCGTGTCCCACAGGAAGTTGAATGAAGATGGGCGGCAAGCAGCTGCAGCACAGCAGCCGGGACAGCCAGGTAAATACAAATGCTGCAATCGTGCTGGGGCCCAGCTAGCAGGTATATTCATAGTCCCCAACTGTCCTGTTTTCGTCGGGACTGACCCGATTTGGGAGGGCTCTCCCACTATCCCGCTATGACCACCCAGTGTCCCGGCTGGCTGGGGGGGGGTCAGATGCAGGGGCGGACTGACTATTCGCGCAGGAAGGGAGGCAGCCAGTGAAAGGGAGCTAGTGGTAAAGTGGCGGAGAAGGGGGGAAGTCTCCCCCCCCCCTTCCCTCACCTTGGGGCTCCCTTTCCTGGCTCTCCCTTCCGGATTAATGTTTAAGTCTCCTCCGATGGCGCAGCGGCTGACAGCGGGAGGAGAGGACTTACCACTGTTACGCAGACGCCGGAGAGAGCTGTGATCTGTGCGCCGCTAGTCTGGTCTACTCAAGACCTATACACCTGGCTGCATACACTGGGGAGACCTATACACCTGGCTATACTGGGGAGACCTATACACCTGGCCGCATATACTGGGGAGACCTATACACCTGGCTACATATACTGGGGAGACCTACACACCTGGCTACATATACTGGGGACACCTATACACCTGGCTGCATATACTGGGGACACCTATACACCTGGCTATACTGGGGAGACCTATACACCTGGCTGCATATACTGGGGAGACCTATACACCTGGCTGCATATACTGGGGGCACCTACACACCTGGCTACATATACTGGGGAGACCTACACACCTGGCTACATATACTGGGGACACCTATACACCTGGCTGCATATACTGGGGACACCTATACACCTGGCTATACTGGGGAGACCTATACACCTGGCTGCATATACTGGGGAGACTTATACACCTGGCTGCATATACTGGGGACACCTATACACCTGGCTACATATACTGGGGAGAACTACACACCTGGCTACATATACTGGGGACATCTATACACCTGGCTGCATATACTGGGGACACCTATACACCTGGCTATACTGGCGAGACCAACACACCTGGCTACATAAACTGGGGAGACTTATACACCTGGCTACATATACTGGGGACACCTATACACCTGGCTACATATACTGGGGAGACCTATACACCTGGCTACATTTACTGGGGACACCTATAGACCTAGCTACATATACTGGCATAGCTCCCAACTATCCCTTTTTCGGAGGGACAGTCCCTCTTTGCGAGCCCAGTCCCTTTGTACCTCTTTGCTCCTCATTTGTCCCTCTTTCATGACTTTGTCCCTCTTTCTATGTAAATATATATATTTATCTACTAAAAATGTGTTGAATTGACTCTAAACTTTATTCCCATCCTTTGAATTGATATATTACTAATTTTAAAATGTTAATATGAAGGAAAATGAACAAGGATAGAAAGGACCAGTGCGGTTTGAATTATAAAACCACATATTTTTCTTAGGAAATCTTTATGGTATGCGTGACTAGGGGGTGTGACGGGGGGTGGTCAGGGGTGTGACAGGGGCGTGGCTTAAGTGTCCCTCTTTCTCATCTCAAAATGCTGGGAGGTATGGGTATATTGGTCTGACAACACGGATCAATTAGGGGGGAAGTCGGGGTTCCAGGGGGGGGGGGGGGGCGGCAGGCAGCTAGATGAAATTTTTCTGGGGGAATGGAAGCCCCAGTTTACCTTTGCCCCATCGGAGGTTAAACTTGCCCTGGGGAAGTGACATTGGCCTCAATTCACTAAGCTTATCTCCTGTCTTTAATAACGTTTCTAGAGTCATCACCATGGTGATGAGGCATGTAGTATTCAGGAATCAGGAAACATTTTACCTCAGGCAAACCTAAAGTTAACTCTTCAATCCTTAAAATAACTCCAGAATTATAAAGTTAAAGACAGGCTGTTAATTAACAACTGCCTGTGAAAATAACTACAGAGGAGGTAACTTAAGGAATGAAGAGATAAGATAACTCTCTCACTGTGCCATGGTAAGTTTTCTCTTGCCTTATTATCTCTAGCATGATCTTAGTGAATTGAGGTCATTGAGGGATTAAAGTAAATCTAAAGCGGCACAAAACAAATTAGTTACTCACCTATGGAGAGGGAAGGCTCTGGACCCTTCCCATTCCTTTCTGTCACCTCGTTCCATCACCAGGCCCCGGTGAAGTTCTTAGACTAGCTTGGTTGAATACAGTCTTCGGAAGTACTCAAGTCCCCAAGTACTCCCGAAAGATGAGCAGGTCCATACTGCACGAGTCAGGGGTCACGCATGCGCAGCACAGATGTGCCTGTCTTCGGAAGTATTGGGGATGTGAATACTCTTAAAGACTGCTGAGGAGGAGTCCCAAATATGGGGATCCTGGAATGCACTAGGCTAGTTTTTTTTTTTGGGGGGGGGGGGGGGAGTGGGGAGTACATCCTTAGGTTAAGTAGGAAGGGGTCTATTTAAAAAACGAAATGCTGGGATAGGAGTTTATGGACAATTGTTCTGATTCTCATAGGATTTGTTTGATTTTTCCCTGCTAGGTCCTCTTTAGAGAATACAAAGTTACTAGTTCAGCATTATCTCCGGAGTTTGCTGGCTGGAAGTAATGGCTTTGCCTCTGCTTGGTGTGTTGGGATTTTACTTTTAGAAAACATCCTTTTTCATTATTATTGTGCAGTGGCACCTTTAGAAGGTCACAGGATTGTTTAAGAGATCGTTTTTATCTTGTAATTATTTCTGACAACATAAAGGCATCTGCAGCTTTTATCAGGAGAAGCCATGAAAAAAATGCTCCCCAAAGACATCCAGGCAGCTATTTTGTGGAGTAAATGGCCTTATCTTGTTCTTCAGCACTTTTATTCCACCGGCCGACACACACTTCAGAACAATAGATGTACTGGCAGCGCTTAGCCTTCCCGGCTTATGGCTCGCCAATGATGAGTCGGAGTGTGTTTTTCAAAGTATTTAAGGGCAAAAGTTCTTGGGCCGCATGCTTTTATCTTAAGTGATTTATTCATGGCTGCATTTTTCCAATTAACAACCTCTAACATGCACTTCATAGTCAATGTAGCGCATGTGAGATCTACACTTGTTTTCTGGAGATGAAGGTCAATAGCAATAGGTCTCAAATGCTTGAAAACCAACAATTATTGATGTCATTTTTAGTTTTACAGTTTTAGTAACAGCTTTTTACAGGTACAATGATGCGATTCGGGTAAAATAGTAATCTCCCTGAAACAGTGGAATTGGGGAGTTGTACAGGGCCGTTTGAAGCAACACTGGGGCAGGGCTGGTCCTCTCATGAAGCAACGTGAAACACTTGCATCAGGCGCAGAGATTACAGGAGCAACATGTTTGTACTGTGTTTACACTAACAGCATGCAGTCAGAGTAGGCGGAGAAGCAGGGGCGTAACTAGGCCCCACCGGGCCCCCCTGCAGAATTTCTGAGCGCCCCCCCCCCTCCCTCGGGACCCCTCGGGGCCGTTTTTGGGGGGCTGGAAGGGTCGCAGCATGAGGGGAGAGCTATGGCCACATTCGGTGGGGAGGGGGGATGGTCCCCCCCCTCCCTGACCTCGGGGCTCTCCCCTCTGCACTCCCCTCCAGCATCACTACATTTGGGTATGCAGGCAGCGGGTAGCGGCAGTTACATACCTTTCGCGCACTCCAGCGCAGACGTTCCTCCCTCTGGTGTCTGACGCGACTTCCTGTTTATACAGGAAGTCGCTTCAGATGCTAAATAGAGGAACTTCCATGCTGGAGCACACGGAAGGTATGTAATTGCCACTGCCTGCCGCCTGAATACTACTGCTGCTTCTATCAGCCCCCTGTAGCAGTAATGTCCCACACTGTCCTCCTCCGATCCGCCGCACTCCGCTGCCGGTCCGGGTCTAGCACGGCACGCTGCCAACTGCGGCCGTGCTCGCTCCCGCCCACGTCATCAGAAGCTTACTGCGCAGGCGCAGTACAAGAAAACTTCGTACTGCGTCAGCGCAGTAAGTTTCAGATGACGCGAATGGCAGCACGCATTATTCGGTGCCAGACGAATAATGCCCGGTACCAGCGGTGGAGTACGGCAGATCGGAGGAGAACGGCGTAGGACATTACTGCTACAGGGGGCTGATAGAAGCCCCAGGTAAGTGGCGGTTTTTATCCTTAGCAAAGCCCCACAGAACCCCTTTAACGAAGAACTTCATCCTAAACAAACATAGTGTCATTAAAATACATTAGTTATGTTAATTAAAATAGATAGGTAATATAATCTCTTACCCACCCTGTCAAAAAGAACAGGCACATTTTTGAATTCATGAGGGCAGCCATCTTTTTGGTTGAAAGGAGGTGACAGGGAGCATGAGACACAGTGTCCTGATGCCACCTCCCAGTTGTTAGGCAACGAGAACAACAACATCAGAATCAGAATCACTTTATTTCGCCAAGTACTACGGGAGTTGTACCCGGAATTGTTTTTGGCACATACAGGGTCTGTGCTGGTACAGTAAGCATTACAGTTACAGTAAGCATTGCAGGTTCAGTATAACATAAGAAGGCATTTGCACAGTACATAAGCATCATGAAAGAAGGAGGGGTAGTCTGAGTGCTATGTGAGTGGAGCTGCCACATTAACCTGCGTCAGCAATCACATCATGCATTGCACAGCATCAGGGGAAAAATGCCCGGGCAGTTTTCTTTGATGGGGCGGAGTTTAGCTTATGTGCAGCTAAAAATAAGGTTTAGGTAAGAAAAACAAAGCTCTGATGCTGTGAAACTGTTAAAGAAACACCAAGCCTTTTCAGTGTTACTGAGTAGATTTTTAGTCTGGAGGTTCACTTTAACTTGCAGCTGTCAGGTTAACCTCTTCTCTCCCTGTGCCACTTGTCACATACATGCAGAATTCCAGTAATTGTTTGTTCAGCAGCGTCAACATAGACCCCCCAACTCAATTCCTTCAACCCATAGATGAGGAATATAATGTGACTACAACAAAGGGATTGAACGTATTTTCTTGCTTGCTGGTGGTTTAAAAGGCATTTTATTGAAATGGAAACTTAGGAGAAAAAGTGAATTAAATAAGGGGAAGGGGCCCAAATGCAATTAACGTTTTCTCCTTTAATTAATTCTGCAGCACTTTGCAATTGAAATAAGTACTAGAAAGTAAGTGAAAAAGTACTATAAACACGAATTTCAGTATTTTTTTGCTTGCTGGTTGCTTAAAGGGCATTTTATTGACACGTTATGAAAATATCACCTAGGAGAAAACACAGTAGAAAAAGGTAATAGCAGATGGGCCTTTAAGTCTAAAATAAATATAATGTGACCTTAAAGAGAATCTGTACTCTAAAATACTTACAATAAAAAGCATACCACTCTATTCATTATGTTCTCCTGGGCCCCTCTGTGCTGTTTCTGCCACTCCCTGCTGCGATCCTGGCTTGTAATTGCCAGTTTTAGGCAGTGTTTACAAACAAAAGACATGGCTGCTAACAGCATGTGATAGGCTGAGAGGACCTCAGTCTGTGACTCACACAGAGCCTGCAGGGGGCGTGGAGAGGGTGTGTATAGCTTCTATCCTATCACAAGCAGTGCAGCACATTCCAGCCAGAGTGCCTGAGCCTGACAAAGCCGTCAGAGGAAAGAAGATTAGATTATGTAACAGAGATAATACAGCCACTGTGCAACTAGGAAAGGCTGCAGTAAGACAGACCACATTAGAACAGGTATAAAAACTTATAGGATAGAAGAAATAAGGCTGAAAATTTTGTTACAGAGTCTCTTTAACTGATTTAAAGGACAACTGAAGGGAGAAGGATACTGTGGCTGCCATATTTGTTTCCTTGTAAATAATACCAGTATTCTGGCAGCCCTGTTGATCGTTTTGGCTGCAGTAGTGTCTGAATAACACCTGAAACAAACATTCAGCTATTCTTGTCAGATCTGACAATAATGTCAGAAACATCTGATCTGCTGCATGCTTGCTCAGGGTACAGTAAAACGAGAGGGTCTGTACATGTCAGTGAAGATTTCCTTTATTGTTGGACATATCCAAAACATCCAGGGCAAGCATCAGGTAGCTGACATGTTTCGGACTAACTGTCCTTAATCATAGCTAACAAGATAATGGCCATCTAGACATATAAGTAGAGGTATCAATACAAAGTACCCGCCCATAAGGCCCACCCACATGGGGAGGAGTCATTTGAATGGGTAGGTACATGAAAACTAAACACACATGCTAGTTGTATCCTATACAAATATACAAAAGATAAAGCTACATAAATGCAGGATAAAAACAAGAAACAACGTTCTCAAGTCTGTCCCATACAAACAGGATGACACAAAGTCAAAAACACAAGTGGAGATCAAGTAATGGTGGCTAAATCCCATCTGGCATTTAAACCATGTGGAGTTCTAGTATTCAATTCGAATATCCACATGCCTTCTCTTCGCAACAATCTTTTATATAGATCGCCTCCTCTGCCAGATGGCACAACATTCTCGATCCCACAAAACAAGAAACTAGTCATGTCTCCTTTGTGGACTTCCCGGAAGTGTCTTGCCACATTGCTAATACTTGAGATCTGCCAACCATCACCCACATAATGTTCAGCTATCCTCTCTCTCAAAGGCCGGATGGTGCACCCCACATACTGCAGGGAACATACCCCGCAGGTAATGAGATACACGACATGTCTAGTACCACAGTTGATAAACTGTTTAATTTTGGAACTCTGGCCCGTTGAGACAGAGACAGCGATCTTGGTTTTACTTTGTACATGGCAGTACTTGCAGGTAGATATGCCACATTTGTGAGAGCCAACAGTTGATAACCACGTTTTGTGGGCGGACCCCAAGTTAAACAAACTTGGGGACAACATTTGTCCCAAAGTCGGGGCCCGTTTGCTCAAAAACCTGACCCCATCTTTTACAACTTGTGTGAGACCACTATCTGCCTGCAGAACTGGGAGATATCTGGTAATGATGTCGATAACTTGCTTGTATTCAGATGAATAAGTGGTGACAAAGGTAGGTCTAGAGGATTCAGATTGGCGGAGTTCAGAAGGATTGACTAGGTCTGTTCTTCATCTTCTAGCTGCCCGAGTTCTGCCCTGCCAAATCACCAACCCGGGTACCCTCTCGCCTTAAGACGGGCTTCCTTCCACCACATCCAATCCTGCTCTAGGTTGCGTACATCGGATCAGTTACGTTTGGCCCTCACAAATTCGCCTACAGGTATGCCCCGTATAGTGTGGGCAGGATGACAACTATCGGCCCTCAAGACAGTGTTGGCACTACAAGGCTTCCTATAGGTTGTGGTCACAACAGTACCCCCGATCAAGGTCACCCCTCAATGTCAAGTCGAGATAACTAATGGAGTCCTTACCAACAGTCCTTTTGCCTGTGATCTCTGGACTTGCTGACCAGGTCGTGCACTGTCATGGAGTTTGGTGGGATGCAGCGGTGTTCACTTCATACAAAGGTTCAGTGTACAGTACATGGCTGAAAGCGTTAGAGTCACAGGATCAGCAGGGCTGCCAGGCTACTGGTATTGCTAAAAAGGAAATACATATGGCAGCCTCCACATATCTCTTACTACAGTTGTCCTTTAAATGAAAACGGCTGTTACTTTCCATATGACCCTTGTATATTTCTATCATATATGTATGTAGGTTAGAGGAAGGCCCAGCATTTTTCTACAACTTGCAATTAGATCTCAAACAACACTAATATTAAAATGTGCAATTGCTTAATATGCATTGGAAAAATATTTTAACATATATTATTGTTAATTAGTAAAGTATCATGCATGGGCTAATTATCATATTTCATTATAATTGTTTCCAGTGGCTGAGCACTAGCGCAGCCTATTTTGCTTGGTTTGTAAAACTGATTTTATTAATTTGGGTACAAGGCTTTGCTTACATTTTGTTTACTACAGAGCACACAATGGATATTTTTGTGACGCACAATGATATTTACATGACGCTTATTTAATAATTTTTTATTAAGCCATGAATCCACCCCAAAACAGATTTCATTTTATGCTAAAAAGTCTAAGTGAATTGAGGCCATTGATTTTTTTAAGAATAAAATGGAAAAGGCACCTGAAATGACCTTAAACTATTTTTTTTATGAAGTTTTAGGAAGTGAGAGGTCATGAGAGAGGATATAGCAGACAAGCAATCAGGAACACATGTGAGGAGATCTGTGGCCGAGAGGCACGGTTGTGTGTCATTTGCATATAAGTGGTATTGAAAACCAAATGGGTAGATTAAGATGCCAAGAACCATGCATGTAGATGGAAAAGAGGAGGGAGCTAATGGCAGAGACTTGAGGTACCCCCACAGACAAAGGATGTGGAGAAGAGATTTGATCCAAATAAGAGACTGTGAAAGACCTTCCAGAGAGAAAGGAATATATCCAGGATAGAGTGAGGTCCTTTATGCCTACAGATGAAAGTATCTGTAGGAGTACGTTGTGGTCAACAGTATCAATGCTGATGATGAGTATGGAATAATGGGCTTGTGATTTAGCTGTTAGAAGGTCATTGGCCAGTGGCCACTTTAGTAGTTGTTTCTGTGGAGTGATTAGAGCGAAACCCCGACTAAAACTGATCAAGCAGGAAGTTAGCAGATACTGGGCCTGGTCCAATTCACTTTTTCTCCTAAGTTTTCCCCAGGTGATATTTTCACATTTTTTAAAGGAAATGCTTTTTACACCACCACTAAGCAAGAAAATGCTCAGAATAATTTTGTCAGTTACTTTTTCACATATTTTTTGGTGTTTCTTTTCTACTGCAGAGTGCTGAAAAGCTATTTTAACCTCCCTGGCGGTACGAAGATACGGTGGCTGCGTCCACGGGAGGGATTTTTTTAATCAAATGTTGTTTTTTTTATGTTAGCTAGCACTAGGCTAGCTAACTGTGGCCCCCAAGTCCCCTGGTCTGAGCCCCCGATCGCTGCCGGCAACACTCACCCGTCCGCGATCCTGCGAGAGCCGCAGCTTCCCAATTAGCATCACTCATCGCTATGGCGACGATCGGACATGACGTCATGACGTCCTCCCCATAGCAAAGCCAAGTGCTGATTGGGAGGCTGCGCCATCGCGGGATCCCTGGGGTATGTGTACCGGAGGTGATCGCAGGCAATCGGAGGGGACCGGAGCGACTTGGGGGGCATAGATAGCTAGCGAAGTGATAGTTTAAAAAAGGTAACACATTTTATTTTAAAAAATCCTCCCGGGGCGATGCGATCCTCTGCGGCGGCTAGCCCGACACTGTGTCAGGCTTACCGCCAGGGAGGTTAAACAGAAGCTGAAAAATTATCATCTAGGAGAAAATTAGAGGACAAATAGTGTATTGGATTGGGCCCACTGAGTATTATTGCACTGGCTTGCAAATGAGATAGATCTCACATGAACAATAACAAATTGAAGTAAAAGGGAAGTGACAAAAAAGTCAGATAGGGAAGGATCTGGATCCTTCTATTGAACCTTCCTTGTCCCCTCATTCCAGCACTGCCACCCCCATTGCAGCTATTCGACTAACTGGTCGACTCCACCCCCATGAGCCCTCAGAATGCTTTGGAAGCACTCGTGTCCCCTGCGCATGCACGATCACGTACTTGCCAGAGGTGACTCGTGCAGTATGTAGCCCCCCTCTTCGGGAGCATCCAGGGACCCAAATGCTCACAAAGCCTTCCGAGCGCTTCTGGAGTGGGCGTAACTTCACAAAGGAAGAGCACTGGAACGTGAAGACTGAGAGGGGACAGCAAAGGCTCAACAGGATCCAGAGTCCTGCCCCATGATATGCTTACTGGGGGCTTCCTCCAGCCCCTTGAAGCTGACATGTCCCATGCCGCATCTACGATCACAGCCGCCGGCTTGGGGTTTCTGCCGCTGCAGAGGCTGACTTCGAGGTCATCCTTACTGTGCCTACATGTTTGCAGTGTACTGCGCAGGTGCAGAACTACTGCGCCTGCGCAGTACGCTGTGGACAACGTGGACTTGAATGCGCTCATGCAGACACAGTAGAGGAGGCCGGCCTCTGCACAAGCTGCAGACCCTGGGCCTCGCGGCTGCGGTCGGATATGTGGCATGGGACATGTCGGCTTCAAGGGGCTGGAGGAAGCCCCCGGTAGATATATCATCATGCAGGAAATTTTGCTTGATGCTTCTTTTAAGCATTTATGAATGTGCTGTAATATACAGTAATTTATGTGCAGGTTACAGCGACCTTACTGAACAACACTGAATCAGCCTCATAATATTGTTATGTTTTAGTCAAACTATTCATTTCTGAAATAACTACATGACTAATCATGGTCATAAGCATACAATATTTCCAGATTTTGAACATAACAAAAAAGGCCATTAAATTACTACCAATATTTATAGATCATAGACTTTTTAATTGGTAGTTCTCTGAAAGAGCAAAGAGTAATGGATTTAATACCTTGAGGCAATGAGCTAACTTCATTCTTCAAAAATATGATTATTACTTCTTATATCCTAAAACTATATTAATTAATGATTCACTAAATCAGCCTCCTTTAATGGTTGCCTCAAGACTTGGTCAGAAGATCAACTGTATATTTTCGCAAAGACATGTGATTCTAATGAAACTTTCAGTATACTAAAGCTGTGGTAGGTTTACCTTAAAGTGATATTTTTTAAATCCCAAATAAACTCAAAATTGAACTTAACGTGTTACATTTTGAATACACAATTTTGTAGTGTAAACGATAATTGCTACTTTCATACTGAATTTTCATATTTAAAAACCTGCTTATGGGCTGATTCACACCGATGTGTTGCTGGTATTAATAGCAGTGGTATAAAAGTAACGTTTTTAGGGATCTACGGCTGGGATGGGATATGCAAGTGAATGGGAGCGTTTAGTACAAGCTTTTGCAGGCTTTCATGAAAGCCTGGCAGTTGATCCCGGAATCTCGTCTCATCTCATAAGCAACATGCAGCTTCTAGGAGGCATCTGAATACCAGCAAAATCCACTGAAAGCCACTGAAAGCTAATGAAAGCCAATGAAAACCCATAAAAGCCCAGTCTTTCCCTATACTTCCTGAAAAAGCCCAGAAAACGCAACGCTCTCTTGAAAGCCATTAAAAGCCTTCAAAAGCCATTACAAGCTTAGCTGTTAAACGCTGGCATTTTTGAAAAAAAAACCACAGCATTTGAGCGCCGAGCAGAAGCCCGTATGAACCTGCCCTAAAGCTGTGTTCGCCCGCAGCTGTACATACCGAGGCAGAACCCCTGCAGTCTGCTATCTTCCTGTTCAGAAAGTGGGGTCCTGACATCCTACGTCCTGTGAACCACGAGTCTACAGCAGGTTGTGCCAGCAAAGTGATTGATACAAGCTCCTGCCCTTCTTTTGTGCATAGAGTTGGATATGGATAAGGCGGGCAGCAAAATATGCAAATAAAAGAGGGATTAAACTCCAATAAGCGCAAAGGAGGAGGCGCACGACATAGGGCACCGCATCCAGCGTTGGAGGGGGAAAATGGAGGAACGGCAGAGTGTGGGATGACGGAAAAGGACCAGGAAGACTTCAGGGGGCTGGAAAAAGCCCCAGCTAAGTAATTGGGCATTTTTTTGTTTAAATTTAGGCTTCCTTTAACCTCCTTGGCGGTAACCCTGAGTCAGACTCGAGGTGCAAAAAAGAAGCCAGGAGCAGTAATCCCGAGCCTGACTCAGGGTAGCCCCTGGGAGGTATGTGCAGAGCCTGCAGCGCAGCAGGCATTTCAACTCACCTTCCCCAGGAGCCAGATGCTGGCAGCCATTCTTCTTCCGGTCCTCAGAGGCTCTGCATCCCTCTGGTGAGATCTCTATCTGTCTTCATGATGACCAGTGATGCTCAAATCCAGATCCGGGAGACACCCGGGTAGTTGCTATCCGGATATCTTCCAGTAAACCTGTGCGGGGTGGGCGGGGGGCTTCAATCTTACCTGTCTGACGTCTTCTTCGTCCGTCCCTGGCGCCTCCCAAGATGTGTTCCACACGGCGTTCACGTGACTACAAACACTTCTTCCTTCCGGGTTGAAGGAGAAGGTGTTTGTAGTCACGTGATGCGCGTAGACCGCATCGTGGGAGGTGCGAGGGACGGACGAAGAAGACGTCAGACAGGTAAGATTGAAGCCCCCCGCCCACCCCGCACAGGTTTACTGGGAGATATCCGGATAGCAACTACCCGGGTGTCTCCCGGATCTGGATTTGAGCATCACTGATGATGACAGATGGCAATCTAACTATAGTGGTACAACGCCACCCGGAGGACAGAGGTAGAATTGCAGCACCGGATCTCAAGGAGGTGAGTCTGTGCAGGGGCTGCTGCAGATCTCACTGCAGTATGATTTCTTCCTGCTTTAAGGGTCTAAAGCATGTGAAAAAATTGCAACGTGTTTAGACCCTAAAATCTGGAAATAATCATACTAGGGAGGTTAAACATTAAGAAATGATTTTCTCTCACTGTTACAAGTATTATCATGCTCCATATAGCTTCTTTATTCTGCAGAGACTCTAGATAATCTAAATTGTATCAAATACTTGTGGGTTGTGCGTATACTGGAAAGTTAGGCTGGTATTACCCTTTGTGATTAGTTCTCATTCAGGTAGCTCGCGTTTGTGAAACATGCCGTGACCTTTCTCTCAAATTTAAATTGTATGAGTAGCACAAGTGCTGCATGCAGATTACATTAGATGGAGTGAAGCCTTGCTATATTGCTATATGAATATGACCTTGTTGGCTAATTAATGCCATTAGTTCACAGCATGTACACATTTTGCCAATCAAAAGCATTTAGCCATATGTCCAGAAAGCCAGAGGAAAAAGATTGCTTTTTAATATTTTAATTTCATAACAACAAGCATAGGGAATGCAGAAGGCATTTAAATGAATATCTACATCTAAAAGAAGACTCAATGATGCATTGCATAACAGCATTCCCTAAGTAATAGTGGTTGCTGCAATTAATCCTTAAATATATTTTTCTTACTCTCGCCAATTTCTTTATTGCTTGGTTAAATCAGGTTGGAGTGAGCTTGAGATGTCTCCCAGTGCATCAGTGCTGAATATATGCAAATTACAAGAATATATGCAAATTAACCATTGTTACAGGACTTACGAGGTGAAATAGTGAAAAAAAGTTAAATACCTGCATGAAATATCAATGCACGGAGGACACCATCTGCGCCCTCCGTGCTGTGCCGCCGGATCCCCGCAGCTCAATGTCCCCCCCGGGCCGGTCCCGACCCCACTGCCCGGGTCGGGCTCTTCTGCCTCCACTAAAATGGCTGCCGGAGCTGGCCGCAGCTGCGCAGTACGCATATGCGCGAGTGCGGCTGCGCAGCTCTAGGGCCTTTACCCTGATCCATGCAACAGGAGACGGCCTGTAGCGTGGATCGGGGGGGAGGCCCTAGAGCTGCGCAGCCGCACTCGCGCATATGCGGACTGCGCAGCCCCCTCGTAGCCCGTGAGGTCCCCCAGCATCCTCCTGCTTCTTCTCCTGGTCCCACTGGTGGCTTTGGTAATTGGCGACTTCAGCTGAAGTCGCCCGTGCGTGCTCCTGTAGCACACCCTTCGCATCATCACACTGGCTGCCATAAGTCCTGCGCATGCAAGGTTCAGTCTTTAGAGAACTGCGCATGGGCAGGACTCTGATGGGGGCCGCCGTGATGACGGGCAGGGTACCGAAGCCGCCAGCAGGACCAGGAGAAGAAGCAGGAGGACGCTGGGGGACCTTGCAGGCTATGGGGGGCTGGAGGAAGCCCCAGGTAAGTCACGATTTCTATTTTTTTCTACTGCTCAGTGTCCCTTTAAAGAAAACCTAACAAAAATGAAAAAGCTAGATACCTATGTAGAGGGAATCCTCTGGGTGGTCTAGACTTGCAGGGATGTCCAACTTCAGTCCTCTAGGGCTGAGGTCCTCACACATTTTTGGCACAGCTTAATTGAATTGATGGAATTGAATCAGGAAAGGTCGCAAAACGTACTCTGGAAAATAGCTCATACTATGCTCCACTTCATTGTAATACCCTTGCTTAACCTCCCTAGCGTTCTGGACGAGCTAGGCTCGTCCAGAGACGCCGAAGGTCACCGCTCAGGCCCCGCTGGGCCGATTTGAATATTTTTTTTAAAAAAACACGCAGCAAGCACTTTGCTTGTGTCCGATCGCCGCCGCCCGCCGCAGATCCGCCGCTACCCGCCGCGATGCAGGGCCCCCCCAGGCGAGACCCTGTGCGCTGCCTGGCCAATCAGTGCCAGGCAGCGCTGAGGGGTGGATCGGGTCTCCCTGTGACGTCACGACGTCGCCGACGTCGATGACGTCACGACGTGCGTCGTCATGGCAACGGGGGAAGCCCTCCTGAAAATCCCGTTCAGAACGGGATTTCCGGATGGGTGATTGCGCCGGCGGGGAACGGAGGGGTGGGAGGGATGCCGCAGGGAGGGGCGGAATCATGTAGCTAGCGCTAGGCTAGCTACATGATATATTTTTAACAAAAATTGCAAAAAACGTTCCCGCGGCCGCAGGGCCGCGGGAATCAGAACGCCAGGCAGGTTAAAGGACAACTGAAACGAGAGGGATATGGAGGCTGCCATATTTATTTCTTTTTAAATAATACTAGTTGCCCTTGCAGCCATGCTGATCCTCTGCCTCTAATACTTTTAGACATAGACCCCGAACAAGCATGCACCAGATCAGGTGTTTCTGACTTTCTTGGCAAATCTGACAACGTTAGCTGCATGCTTGTTTCTGGTGGGTGATCCAGATACTACTGCATCCAATAGATCAACAGGACACTAAGCAACTGGTATTGTTTAAAGGAAACCTAAAGGCATTTAAAAAAGGAATTTAACTTACCTGGGGCTTCTACCGACCCATACAACCACCCTGTGCCCGGGTTGTGACAAACCAATCCTCCTATTCCCCACAGCGACTCGCTTTCATTTTCAGCAACTCAGCTAGTCAATGGCCACTGTGCCTGCGCGGCCCTAATCGCGCGCATCCTCGATTGCGATTTGTCGCAGGGAGAAGCCCCGGGTAAATTAAAATGCCTTTTTTTAAATGACTTTAGGTTTCCTTTAAAAGGAAAAAAATGTAGCAACCTCCATATTCTTCTCACTTCAGTTGTCCTTTAAGCAATAAATATGGAAACTACATTGGATTTGAAACAACTGCTTCACTGTTAATTTTTTTCTTTTTAGTTTACAAATCACCTTATCTTGAACTTTGTGAAAAACACAAGTTGGGAATTCTTTTTATATTTTTGGACAAATGCCTTTGGGAATCCAATATATATAAATTTATGTCAAGTGGATATTTTTTTTATACAGAGAAAAGCTTCTCAATGCCTCGTCACAGGGCTACAGTCACTAGGAGCAAAAGCTTTGCTGAAACAGCATATCCATAGCAGTGTTATTTTGTTATTTTTGTTTTTATTTTCTCCCCTGCTGCTGCCAGCAAACTGGAGAGCAAAAATCAAAGATTCATAATCCTAATGATGTGTGTGTATTTCTGCATGTGCATATACAGTGTACAGTGACCACAATTCCTAAAGAGGAACTTTACTGAGTATGGGCTTGTTCACACTATGAGCGCTTTCGCTTTTTTTTAAGCGCTTTTTTTCCTGAGCGACTGCGCTTCAATGCAAGGTATAGGAAAATGGCTAAGCGCTCTAATAAGCGCTCTTAAAAGCGATTTTGTGAGCGCTTTTGCTCACACAGTACATGAGTTACATTCACTTCCAGGTCAAAGAGTTCACTACCTGAGTGTCTACAGGAAGAAAAGCTCAAATAGCCTAGCAAAAATACTGCTTACAAAAGCGCTCAACGCTTGCGATTGCACCGCCGAATAATTACGCACACCCCACTTTAGAGTTATTTTTTTGTAAAAAATGTTTGGAATCATGTATGATTTTCGTTCCACTTCTCACATGTACACCACTTTGTATTGGTCTTTCACGTGGAATTCCAATAAAATTGATTCATGGTTGTGGCAGTAATATGACAAAATGTGGAAAACTGGGCCGAATACTTTTGCAAACCACTGTAGGGCGTTTCTTTGATGCCGAAACCAGGGAAATTAACATAAAATTGGGTAACCTGAATAATGTAGTAGATTTTACTATATGTCATTATAGTGCGTCTGTAAATGGCCCTAAAGCCCGCTGACTCTTTTCTGATTTTAGGATTTCAGTTCAGCTGTCAAATGAAAGTTTTTTTTTCACAAATGTAATTTTGCAAACACAGTGTAGCTGATTGTTGTGGCCATTTTACATTTTCTGATACATCCTATTGCTATACTATTTTAAAAAGCATCGGGACAATACCATTGGAATCTCTTTGTTCTACCAGTCCACAGTAATGGGAATCCCTTGGTCTAGAAGAATTCATGAAGAAGCATGTGATCAGTTTGGTCAGGTGATAGATATGCAAGTTTCTGATTTTCTAGTCATGATCATGTGCTAAAGCAGGATGTGTTCACAGCAAATCAGAGCTCTGCAAATCTATCAGCTGATCAAACAAATCACATGGTTCTTCATGAGTTCTCCTAGACATGACCGTCACTAATCAGGAGTTACTCTGACCTTAAAGGGACTCCGAGCAGTGCAGAAACTATGGAAAGATGCATATCATTTTAAAGCTCTCTTTCTCCTCTTTCCAATGATATATAAACCACCGCCCTACGCCTTTTAGTTTTCGCTATTTGCGTGATTGAAATTGCAGCGGCCGCAATTTCGATCGCGAAAATAGAGAAAACTAAAAGGCGTAGGGCGACGATTTAGGTGTCGTCAGAAAGAGGAGAAGGAGAGCTTTAAAATGATATCCATCTTTCCATAGTTACCTTGTATTACACAGGGCGACTTTTTCTCAAAGTCAGCAGCTGCATTCAGTAAAATAGCGAAAACTATAGTGCAGCGGTTTATATATCATTGGAAAGAGGAGAAAGAGAGCTTTAAAATGATATGCATCTTTCCATAGTTTCTGCACTGCTCGGAGTCCCTTTAATGCATACTTCAGAATGTGACTTTCTGCAACTTGAAGTAATGCATATGCTTATCCCACTATGCTTCCGCTATTACTTTTTTTTTGCTGTATGTTTTTGTTTGTTTGCCCAAATGGACATTTTTGTAAAAGAAGGTAACAATTGTATCTTGCATATCTTCTATATTATTATTGTATATTTATATAGTGCTGACATCTTTAACAGCACTTTAGAGCGCCATACTCATATTACTGAGTGTCTCTCAGAGAATCTCACAATCCAATCCCTACCACAGTCATAGCCTAATGTCCTTATCATAGTCTAAAGTCAATTTTAAAGGGAACCCTTTTACCTTCTCTGTATCCTTTCAGGATGTGGAAGAAAATCAGGGTGCTCCAAGTAAACCCACAAATACGGGGAGAGCAAACAAACTCTATGCTGATGGTGTCCTGGTGTAGATTTGAATCTGGGGCCCTAGGGGAGAGAGTGCTATCTAATATGCCAGTGTCTCAACATCCATAAAGCATCTATTCAATCATTTAATAAAGATGGTCTTTCTAACTGTCCTGAATATTTGAGGGCCCGTTTCCACTACAGCGAATCTGCATGCGTTTTCTAGATGCAGATTTGCATAGCCAATAATAGTCAATGGGCCAGTTTCCACTTGTCAGGAAATCTGTGCGGTGGACTCTGCAGAAAACATCTGCACAGCAGAGCCATCAGAATTCGCACACCGTAAGCCTAGCGTGCGATTAGCATGTAATATATTTAATAGGAAATTTGCATGCGTTTTCACTATGCGAATTTTCCATGCGAATTCACATTCGTGTTAGTGTAAAATCAATGTAAAAGCACACAGGCACTGACATGGTTAAAATCGCATACTTACAAAAATACACTGAAACGCATGCGAATTTGCATACAAGCGCATACGGATTCGCATCCGCATGCAAATTCGTTTATGTGTTTTCTGCAAAGAAATTGTTCCGCACTAGTGGAAACGGGCCTTAAAACATTATCTCTAGTACCCCTTGATGCATGTACATGTGCCTACTCCATAAGAGATACAGACTAACCAGCAAGCTCCTGGTGACCCAGAACTCATTGAAGTGTGTGAGGGACTACAATGGTTCTGAAAGCCCCCTTACTAAGATGTTAAGAAAAACAAAAGTTTGCTTTCTTAAAACAGAAAGAATTTGCGATAATTCAGGTTGGAGTGAGCTTGAGATGTCTCCCAGTGCATCATTGCTGAATATATGCAAATTAACCATTTCATTAACACACTCCAATGAGTTCTGGGTCACCATGAGCTTGCTGGTTAGTCTGTATCTCTCAGTGTTACAAGCCCTACTGCATAGAGCCAAATTAATCCATGCCATGCACTGATGAGGATCAAACAATCCGAATCAGTCTGTGCATCGCTTCTCGGGCTTTTGGCGAGGACAAGGGACTTGGTACTTGCTTGTTTTTGGCCAGAGGGTTTAGGCTGGGGTCTCCTTTTGGGGGCCCCAGGAAGATCAGGGGGGAGAAGGCGGTCTGGTGTGCTGTGAACAATGGCAGACTTTAAGAAGCCGCTGAGGAATTCGATGAGGATTCAGGTCGGGAAGGAACATTTGAAGGTGATCGGGATGAGAGTCGTGGCTGTCAAAGTTTTGAAGGAGATCCTTGGTGTCCAGGTAATGGATATATATGTGATGCAGGATTTTGTGGATATGGGCCAATATGTTGTCTACTTTTATTCGGAGGAACGCTGTCTGGCTGTCTTTGAAAATTGGAAAATGGTGAAAGCTGAGGGGAGGTATCCTGTTTTGGAGAAGATGGAGGTGGACTTGCTGTTTGATACGACGGTTAAGTATCTGACAGTGCATCTGTTTAACCCTTTCTTAGAGACTCATACTGTTAGATCTTACCTGAAGAGCTACTGCTCTGAGATAGGAAACACTGTGAAATTGACTAATTTGTATGGGATGTATCGCAGCAAGTTAAAATTTGAGGTGAAGCTGAAACCAGATCCGGATGGCTATGGTGGCACTGTACACCCCCCGGCAATGTTTACTGTGGCGGGTGAAAAGTGCACCTTAAGCTACCAGGGGCAGCCGAAGTACTGCCGTTATTGTTATATGTATGGACACGTGAGGGAGCATTGTCCTAATAAATCTACTTGCAGGTTCTGCAGGCAGAAGGGTCATCAGGCTTACGAGTGTTCAGTGTGTGTGACCTTTCGCGCGGAACACTTAGCCAAGGACTGCCCATTGAATAGGGGGAGGAGTCTCTTCTCCTATGCTGCTGTTGCGAAGGAGGGGAGGAGTTGGTTTGGGAAGTGGGGTGAGCATACTGTAACTGCTGCTGCTACTGTAGTTACTGAGCAGAGGGAGGAGTCTGAGCCGGTGGCTGATGAGAGTGTGGGTGTGGATGAGCTGGCTGAGGAGCCTCCTGTGTCGGGTGATAGTGCTGTGGAGAGTGGGGTGACTGCTGGTGCTGTAAGTGATGTGATTGGGGAGGTGAGTGATGTGACTTGTGACGGGGCGAGTGGCGTTGTGGAGGAAACTGAATTGTTTTCTGAAAGTGGCAAGGATAGGATGGCGCCGGAGGAGACTGGAGATGGCAGGGGGCGTGGCCAAGTGCCGAGTACCTTGCCGAGTGATTCTGTGGCGGTTGTACGGGAGGAAAAACCTGTGACTGGGGAGGTGATGGGTGCGGATAGGGTGAAGGTTTCCGCTGTGAAGAAGTCTGTACAGGGGAGTATGGAAATCCCTGCAAAGCCGAGCGGAGAAGGTGGGGGGCGTGGTCAAGTGCCAGTGAGTGTCCCGAGTGGAGTGACTGTTGAGAGAAAGGAGGAAGGTGTGTCTGCTATGAAGGAGAAGGTGGAGTCTGGTAAGAAGGAGGCTGAGTCTGTGGCTGCAGGAAAGCAGAAGGTAGCAATCGGAGGTGCCGGAGGGCATGGTCAGGGGCCTGCTATGCAGAGTAGTGGGTGTGGCCATGCGCTGATCCCAAAGATCGCTAAGGAAGGTTCTGCTGTGCGCAAAGAGCCTGTGAAGAGCGAGGTGACTGGTGGTGACAGTGGAGTGACTGTTGTGGAGAAAGGAGGTGCTGTTGCTGGAGGGAAAACACTGGAGAAGGAATCGGAGGGGCGTGATGGGACCAGTAGTTCCTCCAGCAAGGTTGTGACTGGGGGTTGCAGAGAGCTGGAGAGAAAGTGGTGGAGAGTGACAGCTCTGAGGAGGAGAGTGAGGAGGAAAGTATGGATGAGGAATATTGGGGGTCGCAAGTGGAGAGATTGGAGGCGCTGCTGGAAAAAGAGAATAAGGAGGAGATGGACACCAGTGATGCTGGAGGTGGATGGACGCAGGTGGGTAAGATTTAGCTTACGCCTGCACACGGGGTGGGTTTGGGGGTGAAGGGACCCCGGTAAGCCGCGGGATAGCGGCGGTTTAGCAGGGGCACACATGTCCCTGCTATCTATGAGGTCTGAAGCGAGATTTATTCTCGCTTCAGACTCTCTTTAAGATACAGGTGTAAACCACCATAGATCTATGTCTCTCATTGTGTAACTCTCCACAGCGTGGCGTCAGCCAATCAAAAAAAGGCTGACACCGTCCGCTTAGCTCAGTCTTACCATTCCCAACAAATCACAGCCGCACCTACAACGTCCGCTCGTAGACTTGGAGGGACGTATGAACTGATCCCGCCTCCCGATCTCTGCTAGCCAATGTAATGCAATGCAGGGCGGAACCGTCCGCTCATACGCATATACGCGTTGAAAAGGGAGCGACCTATAACATGCTGAGCGACAACGTCCGCTCCAAAGCATGTAAACAAAATAAGGAACACCCACCCAATATAGTGACGAGCGGAGGCGTCCGCTCCTACGCAATGAACATTCAAAAGGAATATCCAATACCATGCTGAGCGGCAACGTCCGCTTCAAAGCATGTAAACAATGTCAATGGCAGTATACGATCGGGGATAGGAAGCACTCCACCCGCTCCACCTATCTGCAATATTACAAATACATGTTATCTAAAACATTAGCAAATCTAATAGCTACATAGCCTACACTCCTCATGACCTGTCTAAAGCAATATTTTGGATCACGGTGGACCAGCAGTGCAATATAAATTAATACATTACAAAAAAATTCAAGAATTCAAAAAAGAAATAACATCTATAGAAAACCAAATTGCAGCGCAGGGCCACCCGACCACCTAACATAACTATGCAAATGTCAAAAGTCCTGAATGCAGACCTCTAGGTCATCACACAGGTCAAATCATATTCTCTATTTAAAGCGTTGGGTTCTAAAGTGTCCAACTTTTTTATCCAATAGTTCTCTCTTTTCAATAGTTGTTTCAATCTATCACCACCTCTCCTCAACACAGGAACCCCCTCGAGCACTTGTACCCGTAATTGTGACAAGCCATGATTATGAGTAGTAAAATGATGTGAGACAGCTAATTCCATATTCTTATTCCTAATTGTAGATTTGTGCGATGCAAGTCTGTCCTTTAAGGCCTGAGTAGTCTGTCCTACATACCCAATCCCACAGGGGCATTTCAACAAATAAACAACATATTTGGAATCACATGTATAGTGTCCCCTTACTTTAAATTTAGTGCCTCTGTACGGGTGGGTAACCGTATCACCTTTCATGATGTAAATGCAGAGATGGCAATTGAGACATGGATATGTCCCATGCTTTGTACTCCTAATTGGTTTTTCTGGTCCTATATCTCCTTTGACAATAATATCTCGCAATGATGGAGCCCTTTTGTAAGACATAAGAGGACGTTCACTAAATTCACGTACATATGGTAATCCTTCCTTTATTATTATTATTATTATTATTTAGTATTTATATAGCGCCGACATATTACGCAGCGCTGTACAATGTATATATATATCTTGTCACTAACTGTCCCTCAAAGGAGCTCACAATCTAATCCCTACCATTGCCATATGTCTATATTATGTAGTGAAAGTACTGTAGTCTAGGGCCAATTTTTTAGGGAGAGCCAATTAACTTATCTGTATGTTTTTGGAATGTGGGAGGAAATCGGAGTGCCCTGGAGGAAACCCACGCAGACACGGAGAGAACATACAAACTCTTTGCAGATAGTGCCCTGGCTGGGATTCGAACCAGGGACCCAGCGCTGCAAGGCGAGAGAGCTAACCACTACGCCACCGTGTGTATATATACACACACACATTTTTTTTAACCCATTCAGGACCAACGTGGTTGAAATCTATGTCTTGCTCATGGCTGTCAGCCTCTGTCACACACCTCTGAGTCGTTCTGCAGCCTGTCCGTGTCTGGTTCATCAAGTTTACTCTTTTCTGGTGGTGGCTGCAGACATTCAAAATACAAGAAGCCTTCAGAATTTATTCCAATGAGTGCCTTGTCCTCCTGAGTCACCAAGACAGAAAATGGCTGCGAAGAAATGTGTACTTTACAGCAGCCATGTGAGTGTTCTAGAACTGCAGTTCCTGCATGCTTTTCCAAGAGAAGGAACCTTTCAGTGGCAGGCTCTTCCACCAACACATCTGAAACTTCATATCTGGGTCTTAAAGGTGAAACCTCATTAATTTTGAGCCGTAAAATATTGCCTTTAGTTGCAATGACCTGCACCTGCAGTAGGACCTTTGTTTCCTGATGGATAATGTTAAATTTAGCAATGCCCTTCTCAATCCTGAGCGAGTCCAACTGAGCCACATATGGTGATTTGCCTGGGTGAAGAAGTTTCTGCCTCCTGTAAAATCCAATCTGGCTGTTTTCCTTGAATTTGCTTATTTCTTCAACAAGAATCCCTTCTACAAGATCTGTTGACTCAACAGTCTGTGCAGGAGTGGATTCCTGGGCACTCATTGTTCTTTGAAGTGTCTCCTTTTCCTGGTTTTATATTGTTCTAAGTCTGCATCCCTACTTATGACACCTTCAGGTGTCATAAGTAGGGATGCAGACTTAGAACAATACAAGAAATATATATAGAAATAGAGAGAATAATTAATAGCCATTGGTCTATTTTAAAGGAACACCCACAACACCTTCAGGTGTTGTGGGTGTTCCTTTAAAATAGACCAATGGCTATTAATTATTCTCTCTATTTTATCTGACAAGACATTAAATGTTGTAACACAGGGAATTCTATTATTATGGTCACCCATAATCTTTTTGTACTTAAAGGATGTATTCTTACCTTGTCCTACAATCCTACTCTTACCCATCAGGCAACTAACTGGATAGCCCCTAGCTAGAAATTTGTATTTCATTTCTTCTAAATGGCACTTCTTAGTCTCATGGTCACTGACTATTCTTTCTACTCTTTTGAATTGACCTTTCGGTATGTTATTCTTAACATGTGGAACATGAAAGCTATTGTAATGCAAAATAGAATTACTGTCCGTTGGGTTAACGTAAAGGTCTGTGTTCAAGTGCCCATTCTCTTTAATTACCTAGGTGTCAAGAAAATTAATTCTCTTGCAACTACTCCAAGTGTTAACTTAATCTCTGGACATGCTCCATGAAGTTGTTCCACAAAAAGCTCTAGGCTCGAACGTGGCCCCTCCCACAAACAAAAGATATCATCAATATACCATCGCCAAAGTAAAACATGTTTACAAAAAATGTGAATTAGAAAAAACAAAAGCGTCCTCATAGAGGCCCATAAATAAATTGGCATAGGAAGGGGCCACGTTCGAGCCCATCGCCGTTCCCCTACGTTGCATATAAAATGTATCCTCAAAGAGAAAGTAGTTGCATCTCAATACTAGGCACAATAGTTGGATCAAAAAGTCCCTCTGTTCTTTATCAAAGTCTGTGCAAATCTGTAAGTAATGTTCAATTGCCTCCAATCCCCCATCATGGGGAATGGAGGTATACAGACTATTCACATCCATCGTGACTAATAGCACATCCTCACTTAGATTCTCAAACTTTGAAATAGTGGCTAGAAACTGTGAAGTATCCCTAAGATATGAGTCCATTGTCAATACAATTGGCTTCAAGATAGGGTCCAAAAAAATTGCAATATTGGAAAAAATGGACCCTACACCCGATACAATCGGTCGTCCCGGAGGATCATATAATTTCTTATGAATTTTTGGTAAAGTATATATGATAGGAATCTTTGGATGGTCTACTACCAAAAATCTTTTCAATTCTTTATCGATCAATTGTGCCTCCTCTGCTCTAGTCAGTAGGTCCTCAATTTTTTGGCAATCATTCTCGTCGGATCTTTAGTTAGTTTCATGTATACTTCTTCATCCTCTAATTGTTGTATGATTTCTTTTTTATACGCCTCTGTGTCCATGATAACAACTGCTCCGCCCTTGTCAGCTGATCTAACAGTTATTTGTTCATTTCTGGCTAAAGAAGAAATAGCTTCTCTCTCACTCTTTGTCACATTACTTGAGATGTGTCTGATCTTTTTAGCTTCAAAATCTGCTTGTAATTTATGAATGTCTATAGTCACTCCTTTTATGTATCTATCAATAACTGGGTGACTTGGAGGTTGGAAATTACTTTTATTTCTCAGACCCCATTCCTTCAAGTTAATACTTACTGCAGATTTTTGTTGTACTGAAGAGAAGATATAACCACCAGAAAATAAATTTTTAAGCTTCAAACTCCTGAAAAAACGTCCTAGTTCCAAATCTAGATTGAAAAAATCTGGAAAAAAGGTAGGGCAAAAAGATAAGAGTGTTAGAGTGTGTTGCCTTTACCATCTGAAGAAAGAGCTATACTCAGAAACGCTGTGCGTTATGGTGACCCGGCCCACACTTGCGAATATCTTCTATGGATTTTAAAGAAATTTGAATACATTCTTTGATTTTAGATGGTGCGGATCCTAACATCTTATTTGCACAGAGGAAGCAGACAGTGGAGAGACAACACAGTGAGTCTGTAAGAGTGGCGAAAAAGTTAAAGCTGGAGGAGGGGAGTGCTCCAGAGGTGCTGCTGTCCCCGAGTCCCTATGAGGTTTTGAGAGGGTTGCCGGATTCAGGAGAATTTGGGGGGGCCTCTAGTCAGGATGATACACCACCTTTGAGTCGGGTTTTCTAAGGAAAGCTGTATCCAGAGAGTATGAGAGGAATGCTAAATGTGAGAACTGGAACAGTGTGGGGCATTTGATGTGTTACTGTCCAGCAGGGCTTAAAAAAGGGATGAAAGTGGAGGGGCGTCCAAATATGAATAGGTGGGGTTCACACCCAACAGCAAGGGACTTGTATTTTTTGTAAATCTTGTGGATGAGTGGTATGACTCACTATCAGCTGAGGAATATGCACAAAGGAAGGCTGATGCTTTGCAGATTGTGTTTAAGGTGGACTTCAAAGAAACTGTGAAGTTTAAAACTATGCCAGGTTGGTTATATCAGAGATTGAGAGAGTATTTTATGAAGGATTCTTAGTGGTATGCTAACGCTGAGACAATGCGTATGATCTGTTTTCATATGTTTAATTCATTTTGTCTCTAAAACTCTGTGTTTTTATTAAAAAGTAAAATACCTATGATGCTAACATTCTGGTAAGACATCAGGATTATTCATGGTGTAAAATTACTGGTTGAAGTTCAGCTCGCCTTCCCTTTGAGGTTGGATGGGTTTGGGCTATGCTGAGGTAAAAAAAAAAAAAATCCGAAACAGTCTGTATGCATGTTGGATTGTTATGGCTCTGTACAAATTAACAAGCTAACACATCATTGCATTCCAGCGGTTCTGGAGGTGTGTTTAGCTTCTAAGGGTAACAATGGTTAATTTGCATATATTCAGCAGTGATGCCCTGGGAGACATCTCAAGCTCACTCCAACCTGAATTATCTTTCTGTTTTAAGAAACCAAACTTTTGTTTTTCTTAACATCATAGTAAGGGGGCTTTTAGGACCATTGTAGTCCCTTACACACTCCAATGAGTTCTGGGTCACCATGAGCTTGCTGGTTACTCTGTATCTCTCGGTGTTACAAGCCCTACTGCATAGAGCAGTGGTTCCCAACCCATGTGCCGCGACACATACATGTGTCGCGGCAGCTTCGGGTATGTGTCGCAGTGCTCTCGGAGGAAAGCAGCGCAGTGGAGGGAGAGCTGTGGGCAGCGGCGGAGAAGGGGGCCATCTCCCCCCCCCCTTCTCTCACCTTAGAGTGCTCTCCCTCCCTCGCTCTCTCCTCCGGAGCTAACTGCGGTCAGGCGTTTGCAGCGGGCGGGACTTACCTTCTGTGTCGCTCCCGCTGCTCTGGTCTGGATCAGACCAGAGTAGTGGCAAATCATCTCGCGCCTGCGACTAGACCAGACGGAGAACACGGAAGGTAAGTTCCGCCCCTCTGCCAGCCACCGCACTTCGTTCCGGAGGAGAGAGCGAGGGAGGGAGAGCACCCTGAGGTGCCGCTCTCCTTCCCTCGCTCTCTCCTCCTGGGGGGGGGGGGGGGGCACCTGGCTACATATACTGGGCATATATACACCTGACTACATATACTGGGGACATATACCCCTGGCTACATATACTGGGCATATATACACCTAACTACATATACTGGGCACATATACCCCTGGCTACATATACTGGGCACATATACCCCTGGCTACATATACTGGGCATATATACACCTGACTACATATACTAGGCACATATACCCCTGGCTACATATACTGGGAACATATACCCCTGGCTACATATACTGGGCACATATACACCTGGCTACATATCCTGGGCATATATACACCTGACTACATATACTAGGCATATATCCACCTGACTACATATACTGGGCACATATACCCCTGGCTACATATACTGGGCACATATACACCTGGCTACATATACTGGCCACATATGCCTCTGGCTACATATACTGGCCACATATGCCTCTGGCTACATATACTGGGCACATATACCCCTGACTACATATACTGGGCACATATACACCTGCCTACATATACTGGCCACATATACACCTCCCTTACATATACTGGGGACATATACCTCTGGCTACATATACTGGGCACATATATCCCTGGCTACATATACTGGGGACAACTAGCTGTTTGTCATTTTGTGCATTTACTGGTGAAAAGCTGTCTCTTATTATGTGCTTTTACTGGTGAAAAGATGTCTCTTATTATGTGCATTTACTGGTGAAAAGAGGTCTCTTATGTGCATTACTGGTGAAAAGCTGTCTCTTATTATGTGCATTTACTGGTGAAAAGCTGTCTCTTATGTGCATTTACTGGTGAAAAGCTGATTCTTATGTGCATTTAGTGGGGAAACGCTGTCTCCTCTTACATGCATTTAGTCTACGTGTCACAGAGATCTGAACGTTTGGTTTGATGTGTCACGACTCCAAAAAGGTTGGGAACCACTGGCATAGAGCCAAATTAATCCATGCCATGCACTGATGAGGATCAAACAATCCGAAACAGTCTGTATGCATGTTGGATTGTTATGGCTCTGTACAAATTAACAAGCTGATACATCATTGCATTCCAGCGGTTTTGGAGGTGTATTTAGCTTCTAAGGGTAACAATGGTTAATTTGCATATATTTAGCAGTGATGCCCCGGGAGACATCTCAAGCTCACTCCAACCTGAATTATCGCAAATTCTTTCTGTTTTAAGCAAGCAAACTTTTGTTCTACTCCATAATAGTGTACAGGGGTTGGACAAAATAATGGAAACACCTAACATTTTGGGATCATAATCTTTGAACATGTTTTAAGCAATCATATGTTACATTTATTTGTTTATTATTTTTGTTATTTGATATGTTTAATTAAATTAATTGTTTTTTACAGATATTTAAACCAAAGTTGGTTATAATTTATAAAAATGGCAGATCTCTCAGACTTTGGTTGGTGCTCGTATGGCAGGCGCTACTGTAACAGAAACTGACCGAATGCTTGGCATTTTCAGAGGTACTGTCTCAAAAGTAATGACTGCCTTTGAAAGAAAAGGAAAAACGTCCTCAGCAAAGCACAGTTGCGGCCGAAAGTCGAAGTTGTCTGAGAAAGACCATCAGACTCTAAATCGAATTGTTAGAAGAGCTCACAAGACCACGGCTCCTAAAATCACTGCAGAGCTGAATGAACACCTACAGAACCCAGTTTCCACAAAAACTGTTCGTCAGGAGCTGCACAAATCTGGATTCCATGGAAGAACTGCAATTAGAAAACCTCTGCTCTCAAAGACAAATGTTTCAAAGCGTTTAGAGTGGTGTAGAAACCACCAGAATTGGTCCCTCGAGCAGTGGAAAAATTTGATTTTCACTGACGAATCATGGTTTACCTTATTCCCGACCTCCGGCCGAGTGTACCTTTGGAGACAGCTGAAAGAAGCATTTCATCCAGACTGCCTTCTCTCAACCGTAAAACATAGCGGGGGTTCTGTGATGATCTGGGGTGCTATTTCTTGGAAATCCGCCAGGCCAATGATTTCCCTTCATGGAAGAATTAACAGCCGAGACTATTTAGGAATTTTGGACGACCAAGCCCCAATCCATACAGCTAGAATTGTTAAAGAGTGGCACGAGGAACATTCTAATGAAGTTGAGCATCTCATCTGGCCACCACAATCCCCAGACCACAACATTATTGAGCATTTATGGTCATTATTAGAGATTCAAGTAAGAAGTCGATTTCCGCCGCCATCGTCTCTAACAGAACTGGAGGGTCTTTTAACTGAAGAATGGGCTAAAATTCCTTTGGAAACAATTCACAATTTGTATGAATCAATACCTCGGAGAATTGAGGCTGTAATTCCTGCAAAAGGTGGACCTATACCACATTAAAATATATTTTGTTGATTTTCAAGATGTTTCCAATATTTTGTTCAACCCCTGGTATATTGCAGGAGATAAAAGTGTTCAATGCACCCCTCGCATTCCTCAGCTGTTGTACTTGTGCAGGCTAATTAAGTCACAATTTACTATCTCCAAATGGAGCGATCACTGGCAAGAAGTAGAGACAATCATAGAAAGCATGATGAATCAGTAGATTGCTCCACCACTAGAAATGCTCATCTGGATTTTGCTGAATTGAAATTTCCACATTCCGATCGGAATACAGAAATTGGATTTCCCAGGAAATACAGCATTATCGCAATTCGTGAATTGTAGCCCAATCACAGAACTAGGAAGTATAGGACCAATCAGAGAATGCAGAGTCAACTCAAAAGTATTTGGCAAATCAGACAATGCAAAAAATAACCAAAAATATGTCTCTTCGGAAAATGGAAATTGGATTTCTGCGAAAATACTGCATTACCACAATTTTGTAATTTTAGCCCAATCACAGAACTCGGAAGCATTGGACCAATCAGAGAATGTAGAGTGAACTTGGAAGTATTTGATCAATCAGAGGATGCAAAAAATGACCAAAAATAGACTTCTCAGAAATCGGAAAGTGGAAATAGGATTTCTGAAGAATTACTGCATCACCGCAACACGGTAATTTTAGCCCAGTTACAGAACTCAGAAGCATTGAGCCAGAGAATGCAGAGTTAACTCGGAAGTATTTGGCCAATCAGAGAATGCAAAAAATGAACAAAAAAAAGACCAAAGAAATCCATAGAATCGGCATTGGAGGAAATCAAAAGTCCTAATACCAGTAGAGCAGGGGTCTCAAACTCAATTTACTTGGGGGCCGCAGGAGGCAAAGTCAAGGTGAGGTTGGGCCACATAAGGAATTTCACAATCGCGGCGCATCGCCGCCTCTGCCCGCCCCTCTCACTCTTCCTTCACAGAAAGGGGCGGGGATCCGTGCGGCGATTGACGTCAGGAGGGGCAGAGCTGAAGCTGAAAGCTCTGCCCCTTCCAGGAAATGCCGGCGGATTGTCCCCGGGCAATTTAGGGGCTCTGCAGCCCTTGTTTAGCGGCGGGGATGCGGCGGATTACTTGGGAGCACTGAAGCGAACTAGAAGGAAGCTTTTGCCGGCGAGGGCCACAAAATATTGTATCGAGGGCCGCAAGTTTGAGACCCCTGCAGTAGAGAATATGAGGTGCAAGAGGAGGAGTAGGCGGGGCAGCGGAGGGGTAGGGCCTTCAGGGGAAACTGCCATTAAAGTGAACTGAGCACCATTTTTAGCACCCAGGGCATCTGAATAGCATCTTAAAAATGCATACCAACAATTACGTCTCATCATTTTACCATTTATTTTACATTTAAAGTTTAGCAGAGGTTTTATTAGCTTACTTCAGCAGGCCAGACGGTCCAACCCATCCGCAGAGATTTCAGGCAGCGAAGGACTTAAAGGGGAACTTCAGCCTAAACAAACATACTGTCATCAAGTTACATTAGTTATGTTAATTAAAATAGATAGGTAATATAATCTCTTTTAAAAGAACAGGCAAATGTTTGTGATTCATGGGGGCTGCCATCTTTGTCATGGGGGCACCCATCTTTTTGGTTGAAAGGAGGTGACAAGTAGCAGGAGAGACAGTTCCAACTGTCCTCTGTCCTGATTACCCTCACAGCTGCGTGGGCTAGGCTTTAATTGTCAAATTCAAAATGTAAAAAAAAAAAAAAATTGCACCAAAACAGCAGAACGAGAAAAACAAAATCAGAAATCCCATCATGCTTTGCACAGCATCAGGGGAAAAAAGCCCGGGCAGTTTTCTTCTGTGAAGCTAAAAATGAGGCTTGTATAAGATAAACAAAGTTCTGATACTGTGAAACTGTTAAAGAAACACCAAGCCTTTTGGGTAATTAGGACAACTGCTTCAAAAAGCTTATCTACAGGGAATGTGTGAAGATAGCATGTGTGACTTCTGTAAATAAGGACTGGGATAAGGGGAGAGGAGAACATGGCATCTCCTATAGCTATTACATATTCCAGGAAAAGAAAGGGTGCTTAGTTTCCTTTAACACCTGCGTCAAACTCTGGCTATCTGTAGCCAGAGTTTGGCTAAACAAATGCTACAGTATATGATAGCTGAACTTGGACGCCTCACGCCCAAATTACCTTTTTGGCACTGCTATGGCCATTTGTTGCATTCTAGGTTATGGCGGTGCCCAAATCGCCAGGCGTGCCGTGCGCCCCAAATCCCTACTTCGCTACTACTCCATCATGCTTTTTGCTAATGTCCTCAAATTGTGTGCATTAAATTACTGTCACTGATAAATTGTTTCATTTTTTATTTGTATAACTCAAATGCCACTTTAACATCTTCATACAAACATTTGGATGGGACAAACCACTGAAAAAAAGGAGCAAACTTTAAACATGCAGCTCCGATGCTCCACAGAAGATTCTGTCCTCGCTTTGTCTTACTTAAGGAGCTGTTCTGAAATTCTAAGCTGTCTCCTTGCACTGACCTCTTTTACTTTCATATAGGTAATACACTTACCAAATAATTTGCATTTAGATTATGTTCCGTCTCTAGGACCTCTGCAACTGGATGTATTAAAATTCACAGTCTTATTTCCTCGTAAGTTCCTAATTTTAAATGAGTTACAAACATTAAACTTTGAAAAGGAGCTTGCTGAACTCCTTGGGTACGCAGCCTGCAAAAATTAACCCAGGACCAGGTTGAGATTCTCGGGTCCTCATGGAACAAAACATATTGATATTCAGAGACATCCACTACGGCATAACAAGCAGCCAACTTTCTAGAGAAGCAATACTTCCCTTACGGATGTAAAATTTGGTATTATCTGCCTAGAGATGAAAATGGACCAGGAAGAACACTGGGACATTTATTCAATTCACATTTTCTTCTAAGTTTTCTGCCAGGTGATATTCTACACCTTATTAATAAAATGACCTTTAAGCCACCAGCATAAATAAAAAATACTCTGAATAAATGTAACAGTACTTTTTCACCTACTTTTTGGTACTTTTTCGATTGCAAAGTGCTAAAAAGTTTTTTTGGGGTTTTTTAAAGAGAAGATGGAAAAGGACATTTTTTGAAAATGTCAACGTATTTGTTGTTCATGTATTTGTTGTTCATGCCATCAGCCACGACCCAAGCCCACCCCTTATTACCCACCACGACCCAAACCCCTTCCATTGCCTCCACGACCCAGACCTCAGCCCCACGACCATCGGACATACGGAGAGGGGTGGGAAAGAAAAAGGTTCAGGGACGACGAGGAAGAAGGGGAGGAAGGAAACTACACACCAGGTCAAAAAAGATCGAGAGAATAACACCTGACTTTGAGGGCATTTTCCAGATAGGTAAAGTGACACTGACCGATGACAACAAAAAGATTCTAAATAGAGGTCTGAAGTTCATTCCTGATACACAACTAAACAAATTTGACACCTATATAGATGTGAATAAGTATATCAGGAAGATTAACATCAAAAAACGTTTTCTACAGCAAACCGCCCCTCTCCGGACGGCCCTACCTCCGATATATCAGCACACCAATTTAAAAAAAAACATCCTTGTTTAATCCGAACCTCATGAATAACAAATACGTTGACATTTTCAAAAAAGTCGTTTTGGATGAACTGGGTGAGATAGGATTAGAACATAACCGATTTGATAAATCCAATTTCACCAAAAAAGACCATCTGTTGTTGAAGGAAATGGGTAGGGAGGATACATGGGTTGTGAAGGCTGCCGATAAGGGGGGTGGGATTGTTGTTTGGGAAAAAGAAGCATACATTAAGGAGATTCAAAAACAACTAGATGATGTTGACACTTACAGGCCTTTAAAGGATGATTCCACCGCTGCTTATAGAGATGAGTTGGAACTTTTATTGATGGGGGGGATTTGCTCAGGGCATTCTTAATCAAAAGGAGTTCGATTATTTAAATATAAAGCATCCTAGGAAACCTGTGATATATGTGCTCCTCAAGCTACACAAAGATCAGGAGACCCCACCCGGTAGGCCCATTGTGTCGGGGATCCACTCCATCACCTACGGGGTGGGGGAATATCTTGATCAGTTTCTCCAACCATTGGTTATGGCTACGCCGGCCTTTTTAAAGGACACTCTTGATGTGATTTTGCATATTGATGAGGTTAACGAACTGATTCAAGCGATTGACCATCCGGTTTTCATATGTACGGCTGACGTCAAGTCGCTGTAAACCTGTATACCGCAAGATAGGTCGCTGGGAGTTATTGTTAAATATTTAGAGAGTAGAGGTGACCTACTGGCACCTCAGATAGAATTTCTGAAGAATTTATGCATTTTTTTATTTACAAAAAATTATTTTTGGTTTAAACATCACTTTTACAGTCAACAACGCGGCGTAGAGATGGGGGCAAAACATGTTCCCAGTGTAGTGAATTTATATATGTCAGCATGGGAGGAACAACATTTAGAAGGGTTCAAATTTTTTAGATCTACATGTTTTTTTTGAAAGATGGTTGTCAGGAACCGGCCTGCGGCACGCCTGCGTATACGGTTCCCGACTGCGGGTTTGACCAGATCAAGCGGGAAGCAGCCTTATTCAAGCTAAAAACAAGGCTGGTACCCCTCAAATACTTCTCACTGCCACCACTAGCTGTTGCTAGACACGTTCACTCTGCTGTCGAGTGCTCAGCACGCAATCCGCGTTTTCGTACTCGGGTCAGCTTTGCGCTTTAGGCCGAATACGAGAACACCACGCACACACACACAGTTGCAATCTTACACTGTAGTGAAGCAAAACCACTAACAGTCGTTCCGAAGTCCGAACGATACTGTTAGCCACTGTTAGATACTGTTCCCACTCTGCTGTCGAGCGCAGAAGTGCCCCATACACACAATGCAATTACAATCTTATACGGTAGTGTTGCTCAGTCATACAATCAGGCATGGACTTATACACAGTCACACTTCAGTCTTTTCTAGGCTATGAGTGTTAGTTTAGTATAGGAGAAGTCAAACTTATTAAATAACGATTTAATATTCCAGGAAAAAAGTGGAACAATGCAGAAAATAATATTGTAATGAGGCAGCAGCAGGCTTAACGCGGACGTTTGTTCGCGTCCGCATCAGCAGCGCAACCGCCCGCATGGTCGCATGCGGAACGCGGAGAAACGTCCTTGTCCGCAGCGGTAGCACGATCCACCGTTCAGTTGCAGACCTCTCGGCGTACTCCACGTCGAGGCTGCACTCCTGGAACACCTTCACAGGCCTCATGGCATGCTGCTCGCCGAGACACCTCTCATGACAGTCTGGACCCCGTAGGGGCCGCGCGCGTGTGCAGTAGAGCCTTTTATACTCTTAGAAAGAGAGTCAGCTGACCAGCTGGTCAGCTGACCTCAGCAAGGTCCTTGAGCTGTGCTGCAAGGTCCTTGAGCCACGTTGTGATTGGTTGAATGGCTGGGCGGGCTGTTTGAGTCCAGCACAGTATAAAAGCAGGCATTCTGTCAGTTGCAAGTTGTCTGCAGTCAGCGAATACTTGTGTGTTAGCACTCAGACCCTAGTCAGATCCCAAAGTGTGCTAGAACCAGCTGGAGCTGGGGATCCACACTTAGCCAGATTCTGTTGATAGCCTAAAGTACTAATTGCATTGTATATTGTGTATGACCTTTTGCCTGTTACCTCTTTATTCTCTTGTCTCCTGATTTTGTACTTCGCAAGCCCGTACCGTTACCGACTATTGGCTTGGCTTCTGACTACTCTTGTGTTTCTCGATTCTGTACCTCTGCTCATCTGATTTCCCGTTGCTGACCTTGGCTTGACCTCTGATCTTGATTTCTGTCTGACGATTCGGTACTTCTCTGCCAGTTCTGATACCGAACCGTTTTCCGTTTGACTTTGCCCCCTTTAGTGGGTTTTCCACTAAAGGGTTTACTTTGCTGAGTTCTTCTTGCGGGGAACTCAGTAACTCCTCAGCATATCATTACTGTTGAGGAACGCAATTCTGCGTTCTTATCCTAGTCGCAGAATCGCACACACTGCCCTTCCTTCCAGAGGTCACCTTCCCTCTGAGTTAACGTCAGTGTGGTGGGTTTTCCACAAGTTATCTGTTCCTTGTGTTTTCCAGAGTACGCATAAATATTTGTATTATTGGTGATGCCGCAGATCACCATATAATCAAATATATCTGTATTACTAGTGATACTGCGGATCACTAATAATCAGAAAACTCTGAAGTGTTTGCACCAATCACCACAACATTACAGTACTGCAGACCAGTCAAAGTAACATGGAGGGAGTTGCCGAGCAGTTGCAGACTTTAACTGCAGCAGTCGATGAGCTTAGAAACACCGTTGCTGCTCAGCAGGTCCAGATCAACCAGCTGACTGAGGCCTTTCAGAAACTACCGGCACCACTTAATATTCTACCCTCCCCAGCCAGTAGCGAGCCTAAGATGGCTCTTCCTGAAAGATTTTCTGGTTCTCGGTCCGACTTCAGTAATTTCAAAAATCGTTGTTTAGCCTATTTTCAGATGAGGCCCATGTCATCTGGTTCTGAGGTACAGAGAGTTACTTTTATTAAAACTTTGTTACAAGGGGATTCTCAGACATGGGCTTTCAGCTTACCTGAGGGTCACACTGCCTTATCTTCAGTGTCCGAGTTTTTCAAGAACATGGCCATCATATATGAGGATCCTGATTTAGCCGGCACTGCCGAGCGTAAACTCCGAAGCCTAAAGCAAGGCAATCGTATGGTTGAGGAGTACGCTGCCGAGTTTAGAAGGTGGGCGGTCTCAGCGAGGTGGGATCAGTTCACTCTTCTAGACACATACATGACCGGTCTCTCTGAGTCTATTATTGATGTCATGATAAGCCACCCTGAGCCCAAAGACGTAGATGCAGCTATTGCCTTATCGGTTAAAATCGATAGACGCATTCGTTATCATAAAAAGGGCAGGTCATCTGTGCTAGTTAGAGCGCCCTCTACTGTTGGTTCCCCTGAGGTTCCAGAGGAGGAGCCAATGCAGTTGGGGCATGGACGACTCTCAGTCGCTGAGAAAGCTAGGAGAAGAAAGGAGGGTCTGTGTCTATATTGTGGGGAAAGGGGTCATCGAGTGCAGAACTGCAGTAAGAAGGTGGAAAACTTGTCCGCTTAGGGATGGTTGGAGGTACCACCCTAAGCGAGCCAGTTCTACCTCCATGTCAGAATAAAATCTTGCTGCCCTGTTCTCTTCATTGGGAGAACAGTGACTTCCTAACCTCTGCATTTGTTGACTCTGGGTCAGCTGCCAACTTCATTGACAGAGACCTTGCTTTAAACTTTAACATTCCCATTCTTCCCATACAAAGACACATCTATGTTACAGCAATCGATGACTCTCCTTTACAGAACAAGACACCTCTTTGTCAAACTCCGCCGCTCACACTTCAGGTTGGAGTATTGCACACTGAGGTCATCCAGTTCTATGTTCTAAAGATGGCCACTTCATCCGTCATACTGGGGCTACCATGGTTGAAGAAGCATTCCCCTCAAATAGACTGGAAAGAGGGCCAATTATCTGCCTGGTCCCCCTATTGTCAGGAGAATTGTGTGAAATCTATTTCTGTGTGTGCTTCAGAGGTCCAGGTCCAGGGGGTCCCATCTCAGTACACTGATTTTTCCGATGTATTTTGTCCTCGATCTGCTGACAGGTTGCCTCCACATAGACCCTATGACTGCCCCATTGAATTAAGACCGGGTACACTGCCTCCTAGGGGTCGTTTGTACAACCTCTCCAGCCCTGAAAAGGTTGCAATGAAAGATTACATCAAGGAGAACTTGGAGAAGGGATTTATCCGCGCCTCCAAGTCTCCTGCGGGTGCAGGTTTCTTTTTTGTTAAAAAGAAGGATGGTGGTCTTCGCCCCTGCATAGACTACAGGCAGCTAAACAAAATCACCATAAAAAATCGATACCCTCTTCCACTCATTGATGACCTGTTTACTCAGATTACTGAGGCCTGTGTTTTTTCAAAATTAGACTTGAGGGGGGCATACAATCTTATTCGGATTAGAGAGGGCGACGAGTGGAAGACCGCATTTAACACTCCTGACGGTCACTATGAGTATTTAGTTATGCCCTTTGGATTGTGCAATGCCCCAGCTGTCTTTCAGGAGTTTGTAAATGATATTTTCAGAGATGTGTCTGGCAGGTTCACAGTGGTCTATCTGGATGATATTCTAATTTTTTCAAAAAATTTACAGGAACACAGGCAGCATGTAAAATTTGTGTTACAGAAGCTCAGGGAGAACCAGTTATATGCTAAACTGGAGAAATGCCTCTTCGAGGTGAAAGAGGTGGCATTTTTAGGGTATATCATTTCCACCTCTGGACTGGCAATGGATCCAAGCAAAGTCTCAGCAGTTTTGGATTGGCCGCAACCTTCAGGCCTCAAAGCCCTGCAGAGATTTTTAGGCTTTGCTAACTATTATAGGCGGTTTATTAGGGGGTACTCTTCAGTTGTCGCCCCCATGACCCAGTTGACCAAGAAAGGCGCTGATGCGACTAACTGGTCACCAGAAGCCATTGAGGCCTTTCAATCATTAAAAAGATCTTTTTGTTCCGCCCCCATATTGCGTCATGTTGACGTCACCCGCCCCTTCATAGTAGAGGTAGATGCATCGGAGGTTGGGGTTGGGGCAGTCCTCTCGCAAGCTTTTGGACCCGATAATAAGGTTCATCCTTGTGCATTTTTTTCAAGAAAGTTTGCACCGGCAGAGAGGAATTATGATGTGGGGAACCGGGAATTGTTGGCTGTTAAGTTAGCTCTAGAGGAGTGGCGTCATTGGTTGGAGGGGGCAGAATTTCCCTTTACTGTTTATACTGACCATAAGAACCTCGAATACATTGAGAAGGCCAAAAGATTAACACCCAGGCAGGCGAGATGGGCACTTTTTTTTTCCCGGTTTGATTTTATCATAACCTATAAGCCTGGGGATAAGAATGTTAAGGCTGACGCCTTATCCAGGTGTTTTGAATCTGAATCTGCCCTACCAGCCACCCCTGTCAATATTCTACCTGAAAGGTATTTTCTGGCAGCCACGGAGATCTCCGAAGACTTGTCAAAATCGCTTATTGCATGCCAGTCCAATGTTCCCAATGGAAAACCTGAGGGACTTCTGTACGTCCCTATTCGTTTTCGGGAACGGGTGCTCCAGATGTTTCATGAACATAAGAATGTGGGACATCCAGGTATTGCCAGAACCCAGGAACTCTTGAATAGGGCAGTCTGGTGGCCTTCTTACATGTCTGATTGTGAGGAATTTGTTAAGTCCTGCTCTGTCTGTGCCAGGAGTAAGTCCTCCAGGAAAGCTCCAGCAGGCTCTCTTCAGCCCCTGCCTTCTCCACAGGTTCCATGGTCCCACATTTCCATGGATTTTGTAGGTGAGCTGCCTGAATCTGAAGGTAACACTGTCATCTGGGTTGTTACGGACAGATTTAGTAAAATGGCACATTTCGTTGCTCTGTCTGGGTTTCCATCTGCCCAAAAATTGGCAGATTTGTTTATTATTAACATCTTTAAGTTACATGGAATTCCGGTGGATATTGTATCTGATAGGGGGGTACAATTTGTGTCAAAATTCTGGAGGGCCTTTTGTAAGGATCTGGGGATTTCTTTATCATTTTCTTCAGGTTACCATCCCCAGACTAATGGGCAGACGGAGAGGGTCAATCAGTCCATGGAGCAATTTCTTAGATGTTACATAGCAGATGCACAACATCTCTGGACAAGATTCCTTCCATTTGCTAAATTTGCCCACAATAACCTGAAAAACGCATCCTCTGGTTATTCTCCCTTTCAGATTGTCAATGGGAAGTGTCCCAAGTTTACGTCACTTCCAGTCAAGGAGTCACCTCTTCCAGCTCTCCAGGAATGGCAGGGGACTTTCAGAGAGATCTGGGGGAAGGTCAGAGATAATTTGGACAAAGCTTTTTCTGTTCAAAAGAAATTTGCTGATAGAAAACGTTCCACTGAGTGGAACTTTATTCCAGGAGATTATGTTTGGGTCTCTACTAGACACATTCCTCTCAGGCAACCATCAGCAAAATTAGGTCCTCGCTTTATCGGGCCTTTTCCTATAGAGAGTAGGATCAATGAGGTCACCTACAGGGTAAAATTACCAACTAATATGAGATGTGGCAGGACTTATCATGTTTCTTTATTGAAGCCTGCGGTAAGGGTAGATTCTACTCCCCCTGCTCCTGTGGTAGTGGATGGGGAATTGGAATATGAAGTCCAGGACATTTTAGATTCCCGTTTTTCACGCAACAAGCTCCAGTATCTGGTGCACTGGAAGGGGTACGGGCCAGAGGAGAGGTCATGGGTTTCTCTTCGAGATCTTCATGCTGAGGAGAAAAGGAGGAGATTTCATGAGTTGTATCCTGGGAAACCGGGTGAGGCACGCCCGGAGGTCATGCCTGAAAGGGGGGGTACTGTAATGAGGCAGCAGCAGGCTGAACGCGGACGTTTGTTCGCGTCCGCATCAGCAGCGCAACCGCCCGCATGGTCGCATGCGGAACGCGGAGAAACGTCCACGTCCGCAGCGGTAGCACGATCCACCGTTCAGTCGCAGACCTCTCGGCGTACTCCACGTCGAGGCTGCACTCCTGGAACACCTTCACAGGCCTCATGGCATGCTGCTCGCCGAGACACCTCTCATGACAGTCTGGACCCCGTAGGGGCCGCGCGCGTGTGCAGTAGAGCCTTTTATACTCTTAGAAAGAGAGTCAGCTGACCAGCTGGTCAGCTGACCTCAGCAAGGTCCTTGAGCTGTGCTGCAAGGTCCTTGAGCCACGTTGTAATTGGTTGAATGGCTGGGCGGGCTGTTTGAGTCCAGCACAGTATAAAAGCAGGCATTCTGTCAGTTGCAAGTTGTCTGCAGTCAGCGAATACTTGTGTGTTAGCACTCAGACCCTAGTCAGATCCCAAAGTGTGCTAGAACCAGCTGGAGCTGGGGATCCACACTTAGCCAGATTCTGTTGATAGCCTAAAGTACTAATTGCATTGTATATTGTGTATGACCTTTTGCCTGTTACCTCTTTATTCTCTTGTCTCCTGATTTTGTACTTCGCCAGCCCGTACCGTTACCGACTATTGGCTTGGCTTCTGACTACTCTTGTGTTTCTCGATTCTGTACCTCTGCTCATCTGATTTCCCGTTGCTGACCTTGGCTTGACCTCCTGATCTTGATTTCTGTCTGACGATTCGGTACTTCTCTGCCAGTTCTGATACCGAACCGTTTTCCGTTTGACTTTGCCCCCTTTAGTGGGTTTTCCACTAAAGGGTTTACTTTGCTGAGTTCTTCTTGCGGGGAACTCAGTAACTCCTCAGCATATCATTACTGTTGAGGAACGCAATTCTGCGTTCTTATCCTAGTCGCAGAATCGCACACACTGCCCTTCCTTCCAGAGGTCACCTTCCCTCTGAGTTAACGTCAGTGTGGTGGGTTTTCCACAAGTTATCTGTTCCTTGTGTTTTCCAGAGTACGCATAAATATTTGTATTATTGGTGATGCCGCAGATCACCATATAATCAAATATATCTGTATTACTAGTGATACTGCGGATCACTAATAATCAGAAAACTCTGAAGTGTATGCACCAATCACCACAACATTACAAATATATACAAAAGATTTACAAAAACAAAGTAAAAAAAGTTACAAAATAAAAGTTTACAAGGATACACAGCAAGACAAATTTGCAGAAAAATAAAAATGGGATAAACGTTAATTGAACTTTTTACCAGTGCACATGTCCAACCGTGGAGAAACACGGATTTTCCGATTTCCTCGGGATCATCTCTAGCAATGAGCTACACTCGGGAGAAGATGATATGTGACTGTCCCAGTCTGGTTCTTATAGTCTTAAGTGTTGCCCCGGGCAATGGATGTTGAGTCCCACAATCTAATGCAATTTCCCCAATGTCCCAGGTCCAGGAATAATCCAATTTCCTGTTTAATGTGTGCAACTTCAAAGCGTTCCTGTGTTAGTGTTTGATCTTTTCAGAGATTTCAGAACACTTCCATAAACCCAATTTCCACAGGTAAAACTATAGTCTAGTCCATACATCAAAAGATTGGGGGGTAAAGCTTCCGGGCTGTCATATGTAAATTCCTGGCCCTGTGCTGGTGTGAGCTGCGTCAAAGCACACTGCAGCCAGTCCAGGTGACAATTGCTCCCAAGCACAATACACATCTGAGACAGTATTTCCCAGAAGATCAAAAAGTAAGGACATGACTGGCTACAGGCATAATTAGCCATCTCCTAATTAGAGGCTAGGTAGACAGTCCTTACTTGAATGTCTAGGTTCATTTGCCTATTCAACGTAATTGACCTATTCAAATGCAGAAAATGGTAGAGTTCATTTACATGTACATACAGGAACTCCATGAAGCCAGCTGCCAGCCTGGCATACCTACACCTCTGGCAGATAGAAAAATGAAAACATACTCCTGTATTATCCCAACATCATAACTAGCTGCCATATACCTGACAATGGTCTGTGGAGGACTAAATGTTTCTTTAACCTCCTTGCCGGTTTTCCCGACCTGAGCTCGGGGTAGAAAAAAGAAGCTATTAGCGGTGATCCCGAGCTCAGGTCGGGGTATGCATTGCAGAGCTTTACCTGTAGTTTTGGAGTCCCGTGCGCGATCTCGCTGCGCAGCGGGACTCCAGCCTCTCTCCCCGGCAGTGTGGGGTCTTTCCCTGGCCGCCGGGATCCCCCATGTCCCCGCTATTCTTCCGGGGACCCGGCAGCCAGTTAGAGCAGCGCAGCCGTGGTGGCAGCAGCAGAGCGGTGGTGGCAGCGTGACGTCATCGGGGGCGGGGCTAATATTGAAAACAAACTTCTCTATATTAGAGAAATATAGAGAAGTTCGTTTATATGTATATTAGCGCCATCTTGTGGGCAAAGAGAAAACTGCAGCACAGGAGCCCAGGAAGGTACTTTTTTTTTTTTTTTTGCTGCAGATGTCCCTGCCAGAATGATTTTTTTCAGGTTTTAGGGTCTGAAAGAGTGGAAAAAAATTGCACCGCTTTTAGACCCTAAAATCTGGAAAGAATCAGACCGCCAAGGAGGTTAAGGGTACGGACCAAAATTCTTACATTAGGTATGATAGTTGTCACTACCACCCCTGGTTGAATAATGCTCCTCGGGGCCAATTTTGTAGAATTATACGAAATTGTACTTATGAGATGGATTACTGGGCCCAATCACAGATTATTGAGGATCGATTTGTGTCGAAAGGATACAACCTCGATATTATATGCCCTACATATACCTTGTGCAATATGTATTATGTAATCCCCTGATGAAGGCAAATGGCCAAAATCCGGATCGGAAATATGTTTTTAGATATGCAACAAACTCAAGAATTTGTCCGTAAGTGCGACTTTATGTGGGTTCTGTCAACCTTGGGCGCAGTCTGCACTATTGTGGTTTGTCCCCTCTGTCTCCCCGTAATCAGGAAATATCCAGCAGAGTCCTGGAACGCATGCGGATGACAGGCGGCGACGTCACTACTGGCGGAAGCGAAGGAGACGGCTTTGGCATCTCCGTGTGATCTCCTGAGCACATAGAGCTCCTCCACCACTGCGGACCCCGGACCATTCATCCCACAGCACGGAGGACAGCACATACATGTAGGGAGGTATTGCATATACCCCCTAGAGGTACTGATTTACATACATTTTTTCCGGAACACTGATTCAGCTATACAGCTAATCCATATACAAAGGTATTAGACAGCATTCCTGGACTGACTTAACAGATCACACTGATCGTTAGCTACATTAGCAATCGTTGTTTTTCAGCGCCAGGTGCTCCTATTACATAGTTACATAGTTATTTTCATTGAAAAAAGACATACGTCCATCGAGTTCAACCAGAGAACAAAGCACAACACCAGCCTGCTCCCTCGCATATCCCTGTTGATCCAGAGGAAGGCGAAAAAACCCTTACAAGGCATGGTTCAATTAGCCCCAAAAGGGAAAAAATTCCTTCTCCAGATGGCAATCAGATAAAATTCCTGGATCAACATCATTAGGCATAACCTAGTAATTGTAGCCATGGATGTCTTTCAATGCAAGGAAAGCATCTAAGCACCCTTTAAATGCAGGTATAGAGTTTGCCATAACTACTTCCTGTGGCAATGCATTCCACATCTTAATCACTCTTACTGTAAAGAACCCTTTCCTAAATAAATGGCTAAAACATTTTTTCTCCATACACAGATCATGTCCTCTAGTCCTTTGAGAAGGCCTAGGGACAAAAAGCTCATCTGCCAAGCTATGATATTGCCCTCTGATGTATTTATACATGTTAATTACATCTCCTCTAAGGCGTCTTTTCTCTAGACTAAATAAACCCAGTTTATCTAACCTTTCTTGGCAAGTGTATTGTTTTCAAAATAATTTTAAACTTGTCAATAAAATGCCTTTTAAGCCACCAGAAGGCAAGAACATACTGAAAATACATTTGATAGTAGTTTTTTACCTACTTTTTGGTACTTTTTAAATTGAAAAATGCTGGAAAGTTATTTTAAATTGAAGATGAAAAATTATCTCCTAGGAGAAAACCCGGGTGAAAAAGTGAATTGCATATGGGCCATTGCCTCTTAGGAGAAAACGAAGGAGAAAAAGTTACCGTAATTGCTAATAAAGTGTTTATTAATAAACATAATGCTGGTTGCATCACGGAGGCTGTATATTCAAGCTGAGACATAGGTTTATTGGAATGGAAATAACAGGTATAAGGAGCTAGTGAACAAAGCTACACGTTCAGCTACCTTTCCTTCGTAAAAAATAGATTTTTATTTCACCGTTAGGACGTCAGCCAAAAGCGCATCTGACGGAAGTAGGGCAGAGAAGCCACTAAAATCTGTTCTGTGCAGGTTTTCCAGTCAAGCACAGCTGAAAAACAACATAAACGTAATTACATCTGAATAAATCAACAAGCATCATCTTCCCTATATGTACAGAGGGCTGGAGTGGAGCAATGTTCCTACATACATAATACATTTGTTCTATTTTCTGTTTATACCTCAAATTTGGAAAGAAGAAAGGGGACTAAAAAAAGCTTTACAAGCAAAAATGCCAGTGCTGCTTTTACAACTTAAAATCTTAATGTGAACCCGAAGCGAAAATAAACTGATTAGATAAACAATTGTTTTCATCCTCCTACTCCTAAAAATGACCCTTTTTGTAGATATCACATGGTTTTATCTGATCGTTAAACATTTCCAAAATAGATTGAATGTTTTGTCGACTCTGCACAGTGGCAGCCTATTAGAAAAAGAAAATACATGAACTAATGACCTTTTTCTACACTCTCCAACCCCAACTCCCCCCCACCGGTCTATCAGAAGTTGGATTTTAAGCGTAGTGAGAAACAGCAACAGGCACTACAATCGCTAGTGCTTTCAAAATGGGGCTGTTTTCTATAGATGTCAGGAGGATCAGGTCGGGTACAAAACCACACATCCAATGCGTGCTCAGAACTATAGAAACACACTGTAGTATACTCGTCAAGAAAAAAAACAGTTCAGCACTTGCATTCCACGTGCCTACAGAAGCTTTAATAGATCCGGCTTATGAATAACATAACAGTACATACATCATAAAACTAGGCAGATCCTACCCGATCCTGATATGGCTGTGGGGTGAAGTGGGCGCGGTGTTAAGCTTAACTTAAAGAGGAAATCCAATGAAAATAATGTAATAAAAAAAGTGCTTCATTTTTAAAATAATTATGTATAAATGATTTAGTCAGTGTTTGTCCATTGTAAAATCTTTTAAATCCCTGATTTACAGTAAGACATTTATCACATGGGGACATTTTTACTGCTGGCAGGTGATGTAGCTGCTGCTTGGTTTTTTGACAGTTGTAAACAGCTGTAAACAGCTATTTCCCACAATGCCACAAGGTTCACAGACAGGAAACTACCAGGACCATGATCCTCAGAGTTTCTTGCGGGAGGGGTTTCACCACAATATCAGCCATACAGAGCCCCCTGATGATCAATTTGTGAAAAGGAATAGATTTCTCATGGGAAAGGGGGTATCAGCTACTGATTGGGATGAAGTTCAATTCTTGGTCACGGTTTCTCTTTAAGGCTTAACACCACTCCCACTTCACCCCACAGCCATATCAGAATCAGGTAGGATCTGCCTAGTTTTATGATGTATGCATTGTCATGTTATTCATAAGCTGGATTTATTAAAGAAGTTGGATTCTTCCAGGAAAACTTTTATGGCCGCAATTTGCTCCAGTGATGTTTACTATATTCCCGACAAGGTACTGACAAGATAAAAGCTGTCACTTCAATGCCTAAGAATTAACTCTTTCAGGCAGCAAAGTAGAACAAAACAGCCTGTTTTTTAACATGTTTCACTGTACATACACACGTTTATCTCATGCCACATGTCACCTCGGGTACACTTTAGAGGCACAAATAAAAAAATCTAGATACTGTCACAGTATTTAAAAACTATGCTACAGGACCAAAGCTATCCCCCCAAGATTTACAGTTTACGGTTGTGGGCTCAATGACATTACATGATTTGAAAGATAAACACTTTTAAGACACAGACACAGAACATTTATATTGCACTTTTCTCCTGGCGGACTCAAAGCGCCAGAGCTGCAGCCACTAGGGCGCGCTCTATAGGCAGTAGCAGTGTTAGGGAGACTTGCCCATGGTCTCCTACTGAATAGGTGCTGGCTTACTGAACAGGCAGAGCAGAGAATTAAGGATGATTTATTAATCATGCAGCCCTATAACTAGAGATGACCAGATTATCTCCTAGTAGCAAAACCCAGCTCTATGAAAAAAAAGTATTATAAAGGCCTATATTCTTAAAGTGGACATGAACTTTTGCATAGGACAGAAGGAAAACATAGAGAAATACACCCTTTATGTTTTTAGAGAGTTTAGCCTGCAAAAATTTACCCTCATCTGTGACTAATCAATAGTGTAATTTGATCTCTCAGAGGTGTCAGCTCAGGAATCTCCTCTTCCACGGCAGAGCAGCTAATTTGTAAACACAGAATGTTAACAAGATGTCTGCTTCCATGAAAGCAAGAAGTAGACACTGCAGATTTATTGCAAGATTTGTAACTGTAACAAAGAAATGTTTTTCTTTAAAGAAGAACTCCAGTGAAAATAATGCAATAAAAAAGTGCTTCATGTTTACAACAATTATGTATAAATTATTTAGTCAGTGTTTGCCCATTGTAAAATCTTTTAAATCCCTGATTTACATTCTGACATTCATTACATGGTGACATTTTTACTGTTGGCAGGTGATGTAGCTGCTGCATGCTTTTTTGGCAATTGGAAACAGCTGTAAAGCTATTTCCCACAATGCAGCAAGGTTCACAGACAGGAAACTGCCAAGAGTACCTACTCAGAATTTCTTTGTGGGAGCGGTTTCACCACAATATCAGCCATACACCGCCCCCTGATGGTCTGTTTGTGAAAAGGAATAGATTTCTCATGTAAAAGGGGGTATCAGCTACTGATTGGGATAATGTTCAATTCTTGGTCGGAGTTTCTCTTTAAAGGCTATTATGCTGTTGAGTATCTTTTAGAGCAGAGAGGACGATCCCGCCGCCATGCCCGATCATGGAGGGTTGGTTAAACGTTTCCTCTCCTTTTTCCTCTCCTTTTCTAATTCTAATATTACCAAGGACTCTGAGTCAATAGTAATGCTCTGTCTATTGAGTGGTGTTGGTTGGACATCCCCCTTTCTCTTCTATAATCATGGAGTTACAAAAAAAAAGCTGTTGCCACAAACTGAGCGCACATGACTGCATATGCATAACCACTATTTTAACATGCAATCATTTTTGCTTTGGTTTGCTATGATCCAGGCAAGAGTTGAAAAGTTTTGCCATCTGATAGCAGCAAACAATATTTGCTTAGCATGGAGGTTCTATTTACTGTATATACTCGCATATAAGCTGACCCGTGTATAATCCCAGGTACCCATTTTTTACCTCAGAAACTAGGAAAAAGTGATTGACTCGCGTGTAAGCCCCCTCCCAAGTATAACCCCTTGCCATAGTAGCCAGTTGTGCTCCCAGTACAAGCGATTCTCTCTCCCCATAGCCAGATGTGCCCCAAGGATCATACAGCTGTGTCACAAGATGACACTAGATGGTGTCATAGATATGAGACAGAGCGATTGCCACACAGGAAGAATCCCTAATCATTGCACCACTGACCTGTTGCTTGCATGTTCTGCTCCACAAGCCAGGGGACACAGGCAATCTTGAGCAGCGCACTCTGCACACCATGTTGCAGGGGATGGGGGGCATATACACAGCAGAGAGCCAGTTGGCAAGAGCAGGATCGCTAGTGCACAATCCTTGCGCTCTTCTTCCAGCAACAAAACTTTCTCCTCCATCCATTCTGCTCCACTAACTCACAGATAAGCTGAGGGGGTAACTTTTAAGCTCATTTTCTGTGCTGAAAAATTAGGCTTATACGCGAGTATATACAGTATTATTCAAGCAGACAATATTGAACAAAGTTAGGACAGGTTTATCTGCACAGCTAGGCTATCCATTCCATTGTCCTCAAGTGCTCTCCAGCCTTGGCAAACCTTAATAAAATATGACTAGGCCCATCTCACCAGTATTAGCATCAAAGCTTTATAAGAAAATCGCCCACTTAGATGTATCATAAACTCTATTCACAGGTGTTCTGTAGTCCCAGGCGCTAGAGTTAAGGATAAGAATACAGCAGCTGATAATTGTGTTATGCCTGCAGGCATCAACAGAAGTTCTTCCAAATGACAAAGCACTGGGGTTTAATTTGGCAACTTTGTTTAGAATGGAAGTCTATGGACTGTAGTACTCATCGTCAAGTAGGCTGCTTGTGCCATAGTTCTTCTGGCATTCGTTTGTTATGATTGCTGCCAGGCCAAATACTCACTAGGCAGAAAGTCTAGTTGGCATATTTGTAAAGGGAGCTCATTTAACAGAAGGTACATCAATATTGATTATGAATGAGATACTGTCCTGGAAACATTAAAGTGAATCTAAAGCGAAAAAAAAAACATATGAGATAATGTATTGTATGTGTGGTACAGCTAAGAAATAGAACATTAGCAGCACAGATATGAGTCTCATATTGTTTCCAGTACAGGAAGAGTTAAGAAACTTCAGTTGTTATCTATGCAAAAGAGCTTCTCTGAGCTCTCAGACTAATTTAGTGAGAGAGGAGTGCTATTTTCTAAAGCACTTATTTCAACCTGTCTCACTGTTTCTTATTTAAGGTTTTTCTGCCAGAAAGTTCAAAGGGTAATTAGCTCTCCTTTGTTTCATCATTTAACCACTTAAGTTCCAGCGTTCTCTGCCCCCTTAAGGACCAGACTGCTGGTACAGAAACGATGGAATCCCGACGGATAACGACAAACCACATACCTACCGCAATCGCCGCATGTCAGTAACCTGGGCCACCCACTCTGCCATCTCTATAACTGCAGAGTTCCTATGAGCCAGTCTGGAGCCGCTTTCATTGGCTCCTGAGCCTGTCTTTCAATGTAAGCCAATGGGAGTTGCTTGCATTAAAAGACAGGACCAGGAGTCAATGAAATGGGCTCCTGACCCGCTCACAGGGCTCTGCCATCAGAGAGACAGGCAGAGCAAGTGAGCTGTGGTGAGAGATGTCGAGATTCAGCGGCGAGATCAGCGGGAGCAATGGAAACGGCAGATGCACGCAGCGGTGGCTGATTGAAATCTACACCCTGCCAGCCAGATGACCACCAAAACAGGGCGTAGATTTCAATTAGCTTGGTCCTAAAGTAGTTAAAATACAGAGTGTAATTTGTAAACGGCAAATATAAGAGAATGATGCAAGGTTATAGAAAAACAGCTATATATATAAAAAAAAAAAAAAAAATCAGAATCAAGTTTATTGGCCAAGTGCAGGGGTTGCACCTGGAATTATTTTTGGCACAGGCAGGCTCGAGTCATACACAAGACAAGTAATACAGATATACAGATATACATTTACCATAAACAGATATACAATTATACAGTATTAGTACAGGAGGGCAGTAGCGTAGTTGAATAGCTCTAGGATAGTTAAGGGGATGTACCATGGGCGGGCTACTTCCCGGGTGTAAGCGCTGGAGCTAGGGAGTGCGCTTGGGGGGGACCGTTGAGGAGGTCGATGGCTTGTGGAAAGAAGGTGTTTCTGTGTCTAGTGGTCCTGGTGGGTAAGGACCTGTAGCGGCGGCCTAAGGGGAGGAGACTGAAATAGCGGTTGCCAGGGTGGGTGGGGTCACTTGCTATCCTAGCGGCCATTGAGCGTAGTCTAGACGAGTAGAGAATGTTGAGTGGTGGGAGGGGAGTATGAGTACCGATGATCCTTTCGGCAGACTTTATGACTCTTTGTAGCCTGTACCTGTCGCTCACAGAGGCCCCTGCATACCACACGATGATGAAAGAGCCAATTATTGACTCAATGGCAGCAGTGTAGAAGCAGGTCATAATGTCTTGCGACATTCCAAACTTTTTCAGCTGTCGTAGGAAAAACAACCGTTGTTGTGCTTTCTTCTGTACCATTGTGACGTTTGCCTCCCACCTTAGATTGCTGGATATGGTGGTGCCTAGGAAACGTGCGTGCGGGACTGTGGCCACCTCCGTGCCTTCAATGAGGACCGGGGGGAGTTCGGGACGGCCTTTTCTGAAATCAATGATCAGTTCTGCGGTTTTAGCTATGTTCAGTACAAGCTTGTTTGCCTTGCACCAGTTGCAGATATCCGCAATCTGTTGGTGATAGGCTCGTTCATCGCTCCCTTCTATAAGACCAAGGATGGTGGTATCATCTGCAAACTTGATGACCTGGACCGAGCTGTTTGTTGAGATGCAGAAGTTTGTGTACAGCGAGAACAGCATGGGGGACAGGACGCAGCCCTGGGGGGCACCCGTGTTGGTGACTCGCATCTGCGAGGAGAAGGTGCCCAGTTTGACTGTCTGAGTCCTGTTTGAGAGAAAGCCCTTTAGCCAGCGACAGAGGCTGGGATGCACATTGAGGACAGCTAGCCTGTCAGCGAGGATGTCGGGGCTGATAGTATTGAAGGCGGAGCTGAAGTCCAAGAGGAGGATCCTGACATAGGTGTTTGGTCTGTCTAGGTGGCTCAGAACGTGCTCCAGGCTGATATTGATGGCATCCGCCACGGACCTGTTGGCCCTGTAGGCGAACTGATAGGGATCCATCAACTCCTTGGTGGTGTGTTTCAGGTGGGAAAGGACCAGCCTCTCGAAGACCTTCATGATGTTTGAAGTTAGTGCGACCGGTCTGAAATTATTTAGGTCAGTGGCGCCTGATTTCTTTGGGATGATTGTGGAGATTTTTAGGCAAGAGGGAACCCTGTGTTCCTTTATGGATTGTGAGAACAGAGAAGTGAGGACTGGGGCCAGTTGGTCTGCACAGGTTTTTAGGCAGAGGTTTGACACACCGTCTGGGCCCGAAGCTTTCCGAGGATTGAGTAGCTTGAGGTATCTCAGAACCTCGGCCTCTGAAACCATCAGTGCGGCTGGGGGGCCTGGGCTAGTATGGACCTGGGAGTTCATGACCGGTGGCACCTGGTCGTGGGGTACATCTTCTTTGGAGTCTTCAAATCTACAGTAAAACCCATTCAGATCTTCCGCTAGCTTAGCGCTGGGAGTCATGTGGTGAGGGGGGGTCTTGAAGTTTGTGGCCACCTTGAGACCTTTCCAGACTTCGCGCGAGTTGTTTGAGCAGAGACTCAGCCGCAGTTTATCCGAGAACCTTCTTTTTTCCGCTCTCAGTTCTTTGTTGAGGGTGTTTTTGGCCTTCCTGAACTCTTCAAGGTTGCCACTCTTGTGGGCTCCCTCCTTGGCTCTTCGTAGCAGGCGAAGCTTGTTGTTGAACCAGGGTTTATTGTTGGGGTACACCCTGTAGGACCTTGACGGGATGCACATGTCCTCGCAGAAATTGATATAGGATGTGACGCTATCTGCCCATTCATCTAGGTCGCCGTTCGGAGGGGCAAGGGCTGACCAGTCAGTGCAGTCAAAGCAGGCCTGTAGTTTTAGCTTTGCTTCCGTCGGTGAGTAGTATGGTCTGCAGTTGATTAGGAGGACTTCAAGGTCTGGAGAGCAGCTTTTGGTCAGGATGGTCAAGTCTCGACACCACTTGGAGCTGATATAGAAGTAGACCCCTCCACCCCTCTTTTTACCAGATGAGGTGGGGTCTCTGTCCACACGAAGGAGGTTGAAGCCTGGCAGGTGCAGAGAATCATCCGGGATGTTGACATTTAGCCACGTCTCTGTAAAGCACAGAACAGGGGTGCTCTTTTCGATCGAGGGCTTGTGGCTCAGTAACTGAATTTCATATAGCTTATTTGGAAGGGAGCGGACATTGGCAAGGAGGATGGATGGAATGGGTGACCGCAGCCCTTTCTTTTTCAGTTTCACCTGAGCTCCTGCCCGCTTCCCTCTGTGGCACTTTCTCCTGTGACCTAGCGCATAGTTCCTCATAAGGAGGTCTACATGCTCCCAGATCGCCTCCTCTAGGTTAGTAGCCTCAGGGAATGCATTGCTCGATGCGTGCTCCCAGTGTGCGAGTTCAGCTCTGCTGAGGATTGTGCGGTGGGTGGGGGGGGGGTTGGGCCTGCATCGTGGGGGGGGGGGGGGCTGGCGGAGGTGCAGTGGGGGGGTGCGGCAGAGTGGTACTTTGCAGGGGGGGGGTGCAGCAGAGTGGTAGTTTGCAGTGCGGCAGTAGTAGTAATTTAGCAATAGGTGCAAAACATACGTCACAAAAAATGTCAAATAGGTACAGGTCCTAAAACAGCACGAAAATCTTGCACCAATGTTACGGATCTACAATAGGTGGTAGTACCATACAGTGCAGGTATTATACAGTGGCATCTTACAAACAAGCAGAGTACAGCGGTATTAAAATGTTTACGCAGAGTACAGCGGTAATTAAAATGTTTACGCAGAAGTAAAAGTTCACTAATAGTAGCTAATAGTCTAGTAGTTACTAATAGTTGCAAGCAGAGACAAAGATGTAATAGTCTAGTGGTTGCTAATTAGTTTGCAAGCAGAGACAAGGATGGATGGCCTGTGCCGCAGTCTGGGCGCAGGGCAGCAGACCCACAGAAAGTAGCAGGGGTGCAGACAGAGTAACAGATCCAAATATGCAGGTAGCAAGGGTGTCAGCAAGGGTGGCAGATGCACGTGCTTACCGGTGGAGCAGCTGGAGCCTTTCCAAGTATGTAGCAGGGCTGGGTCGGAGCTCATGCTTGGACCCAGTGGCAGTTGGAACATCACTCCAGAGCAGGGCCGGATTTGTACTTTCCAGCGCCCTAGGCCGGCTGTCACCAACCCCCCCCCCCCCCCCCCCATTCTGTCCAACTCTGACTAGTGATCACTGGGTTACATGGGCTCCTGTCTGTTTTGCTGCTTTGCCCCCCCCCCCCCCCCCGTTCAAAGAAGCAGTGCATGCTCTGTCCACTCCATGTAATTTTGCACTCCAGCCTGGATGCACAGCAGCCGATAGTGTTCTGGGCTTGCATAATTCAGAAATGATGCTCATATATGAGCAGCACTTGTCAAGTACACATACCCATAACACTCCCAGCCTCGGCTGCTGTGTACATCAGTATAGGAGTGCATAATAACAAGAAGCCCGAGAGGACAGAGTATGCACTGCTTCTGTATCCTCTGTGCGACTTGCTTCAGTCAGAGCCACAAACAGGTGATGGTGCAGCGCAAAGGAGAGAAACCCATCCAAAGCAGAACAGGTAAGTAGAAGGATCCAACACTACACACGCTGGCATAGATGTAGTGTAATGCTAGGTACACACGATGCAATTCTGACAGATTTACTGTCAGATCGATTATTTCCAATGTCTGATCTGATTTCCGATCAATTTTTCAATCGATTTTCCGTTCATTTCTATGAAAAAAATCATTCAGAAAATCTATTGGATAGCAGATGGGACATGTTGGAAATAGTCGATCTGACAGTAAATCTGTCAGAAAATTGCATCATGTGTATCTAGCATAAGCTCAGGTGTACTTTACACAGTGACAACTTAGCACTTGGGACAAGTTAAGGGCCCGTTTCCACTATCGCGAATCCGCATGCGTTGCCCGCATGCGGATTCGCACAGCTAGTACAAGTGGATGGGACTGTTTCCACTTGTGCGTTTTCCTGCACGTTTTTCTGTGCAGAAAAAATCTTCAGGGTAGGGCCCTCAGAATTCGTGGAATGCAGGCGAATCGCACGCAATGTATTTAATAGGGAAATCGCATGCGTTTTCCCCATGCGTTTTTTGCCGCGATTTCGCATAGGTACCCATGTTAATTCACACAGGCAGTGACATGGTTAAAATCGCATCACCCTAACCTATGCGAAATCGCATGCGAAATCGCGGCAAAAAACGCATGCAGAATCGCACCCGCATGCGATTTTCCTGCGGTGATTCACCGGCGATTCCGCAACGCTATAGTGGAAACGGGCCCTAAGACAGATCTTAATCAGTCAGCAGGAAGTTTTTACGTTTTGTAATAGAATGATAATATTTATTGGCTAACCAAAAGAAAATAGTGAGCCTTTGGCTAATGAGTCATCTTCAGACTTTGTTCCTGTATACAAGATGTAAGATGTTGGGGAACCCAGATATATATAAAGTCAGCAGGAGATGCATACATTGTTTTGTAAATATAAATAAATGTAATACAGTTGTCATTCTGTTTCAAAACATCCTGCTTTCACTGATGGCTAACGCAGAACAATGCTTTGCTGCTTCTAAAACATGTCAGGAAAGAGTTAAACTGTAGCAAAGAGAATGTTGCTGTCAGGAAAGAAAACAAACCATAAATTCAACAGGTCTCAGGTTTTTAACAGCTCTGACCAAGTAATAAAACATCAGTCAGGGGGAGAGGAGAGCTGATAATTCCTGTCTGTGAACGCGTGCATAAAGAAACTAATCTGAACTCAAAAGTTCTACTACTTGAGCCCATATATTTTTCTTCTCACAGCAGCTTGTATGTCCCCACTCATTATACTAAGGACAAGATCCTCAGATGACAACAGATGCTGACTGTCTGTCATCACACACACTCTGCAGTGAGAGAGATGCAGGGATCTCTGGAATTCAGGCAGAATAGAGAAAAGCAGAAGTGATTTACTTTGACATGTGACCTCTTATCTCTCCAAGTCCAGCGCCCTGCTGAATTTTATCGCCCTAGGCCTTGACCTTTGTGGCCTTTCCAGAAATCCGGCCCTGCTCCAGAGGGTCATTCTGCACATATAGCAGAAAAAAAATGAGACTTTTTTTATTTGCTACTAATGTTCTATCCGCTCAACAATATAATTTATGACATACAATTCATTATGTCATACGTTTTTTTTTCATTTCAGTGTCACTTTAACTGCTGTATAAAAAAAACACTGGAAGACTAAATAACTGATATTTAAGAAAAAAAAATTCCAGGACGTGCCCTTTTGCACTATAAGAAGTAAAATAAAAAATTCACATTCTGTAGAAAAGTTGATAGCACAAACTATTTACTGCCATTTTTCAATTTGTAGTTTTCATTCTGCGCATGTTAGACCCCAGGGAAAGTTCTAAATATTGCATTTATTAGCTTAGCAAGCAAAACGTTCAAATGTTGCCTAATCAAGCTAATATAGGAACTCTATAAGGGTTATGAATAGAATTCACAAACGTGTAAAACAGAAAAAGAACTTTGAAACTTTGTAGCAGACAGAGCACTGACGATCAAAAATCTGACATGCATGCTAATTAGGGCTACACTGTACATCACGTACCTAAAGGCGTTTTTGCGCATTTGTTTTCTGACCTGAACCGCAAGCATTTGTACATATTTAGCATTTGTGGCTGCAATAGGATACAATAGACCAGGCAATGTGTACCTTGTGTGTAAAGTGTTTCCCGCCGAGTGATAACGTATCGCACAGCAACGCACAGTAGAGATATGTGTATTAATATAAAAGTCTATGGACTTCCTTATACAGATCGCACATCATGCTTAGTACATCCGGACATCACTAGTGATGTTTGATACAAGTAGCTATGAGTACGCAGCTACTCATAATTGAAATTTAGATTAGACATCGCTGCCCGCGGCAGAGGGGGTTAACTTATCTATGCCGCCAGGGGCGTAACAATAGACCCTTCAAGGAATGCAGCCTTGGGTGGCCCAGAATGCACAAGAGGCCCTGTCCTGAGACACTGACAACTAAGAGCAAGGAGAGACAAAACTTTCTGCTCTCTGCACAATTGTTCTAATGACTTCATCTGCTCAGCCACTAAAAAGGAATGATACAAAGTTTTTTCTGACAAAGATTTGTAGACAGCCCCTATTCAGTGTTCAGCAGGGTCTTGTGTACACGCTGTTCAAACCCCAGCCTTTCTACCCCTCCCCAAGTGCTGTGTCCTGTAGTGATGCTTGAGGAGTCTGGGCACAGAGAGAAAAAGATTTCTACTCTCTGCACAATTGTTCTAATGACCACATCTGCTCAGCCACTGATAAGGAATCATGCAAAGTTTTGTAGACAGAGATTTGTAGACAGTCCCTATTCAGCAGGCTCTTCTGTACAACGCCCAGGGGGTCCCATCCAAAGTTTCGCAGGGGGCCCAGTGATTTATAGTTATGCCCCTGTATACCGCCACCTATAGCTGATGCGTTCCACTTGCGATCCATTACAGCGAAGTTACGTGGACCAGAAGTGGAGCGCAGCGATATGTAATTTTTTATTCTGAGTAGCTACGTACTCATGGCTACTCGTAGCGAACGTCACTAGATAGCGCCACCATAGAGGTATACTCACAAAAGGCTAATAAACTTAACATATGCAGACAGCACACATTAAGCCAACCGGATTTACACAAATTATGCAGTGAGTTATACAAATAACATAACTTGCTGTATACATGCAACACTCTTGTTGCCAGTTATGCAAGAAGCATAAGCCTTGCATATTTAAAATGAGTTGCGCTGTTTGCGTAACCCACCAAAAACCTGTTAAATTTAAAATATTATCACGAAAAACATTAAAACTTAAAATTCATATATAAGATGTACATATGTACTAGAGTAAAATGCACTATACATATTTTTTTCCTTATGATGCCGTCAATTGCAGTAATTAGTAAAAATCTTACAAATCTGAATGGTTTTGGACTACTCTATCTCCTCATGGGAGATTCCCAGGGCTTTCTTTATTTCCAAAAGCACTTACTAAATGGCAGTGGCACAGTCCAATACCGTGCAAATGAAATGGAAGGCTGGCATCTTTGGATAGAACCAAAACACAGTATCTCACAAAAGTGAGTACACCTCTCACATTTGTTTACATACTTTATTATATATTTTCATGGGACAACACTAGAGATATGACACTTTTATATCATGTAAAGTAGTCAGTTTACAGCTTGTATAACAGTGTACATTTCCCATCACATTAAAATAACTCAACACACAGCCATTAATATCAAAACCACTGGCAACAAATGTAAGTACAAAATGGCAAAATTGTGCCTAAAGTGTCAATATTTTGTGAGCTCACCATTATTTTCCAGCATTGCCTTAACTTTCTTAGCCATGGAGTTCACTAGAGCATCAAAGGTTGCCACCGGCACCCTCTTTCACTCCTCCATGACAAAGCTGGTGCATGTCTCTTTGTTCTTGGTTCCAAAGTGAGCAGAATAACACCTGGCCTCTCAGAGTGCATTGGAAGGGGAAGGCTTTGTGATATAATAGCCTAGGCTAAACATCAGTGGAAGGACAGGGTTACATACCAATGTACAGCAATATATACATATAGGACGTGTGCCTAATGCTGAATCCCGGATACTTATCATTAACTTGGGTATCCAATAATATGGTACATTCTCCTATAGGTCAATAGGAGGTCTTTAAATCTGTCCTTTAATCAGTGAATTGAAATAGTAACTTATAGGGTACCCAAACTGACATAATATGATGAGATACACATGACAATATACATTACATTGCCATTCCTGCAAATAACTAGGCTGTGTTACTTTTTTCCTTTTTTTTACTGTAAGGGTTAGGTATCAGGTATGCAAATGACAGTTTCTGTCCAGTCGGCCCTAGTGAGATTGTAGCATAACTCTCACTGATAACTAATTACAAGCCATTAAACTGTTGCCTGACAGAGAATAACTTGTAAGTACAGGGAATAGATTAAAAAGGCCAATAGCTCCTAGATTGTGCCTCTGTAATACTAGAAGATTGTGTATTCAGCTGAGATAATAAAAAACATTAAACCTTCTTTTTTAGATTTTAAATACAAAATAAAACTAGGATCTAAAAAAGTTATATTTAAAGGAGCACTACCATGCAAAATTATCAAATTGAAAATAGCAGCGTATGCATACACATAAAATGTCCAATTGTCCCAGGGTGAAATGCATTATACTGTACATTAATTTTCTCCTATGTCTCTGTCACATAAACTAGGTAGTAAAAATCTGACAGATTTTGGACTAGTCCTTCTACTTTTGGGGGATTCTCAGGGCTGTCTTTATTTTCAAAAACACTTAGTAAATGGCAGTTTCTCTCAGTGTAGCTGGCAAAATAGTGTACATATGAGAAATATATATATATATATATATATATATATATATATATATATATATATCGCAATTTTTCACGATACTGGTCCTTTAAAGAGAAACTTTAACCAAGGATTGAACTTTATCGTAATCAGTAGCTCAACCCCCCATCTTCCCATGAAAAAGCTTTACCTTTTCTAGAATAGATCATCAGGTGGGTCTGTATGGCTGATATGGTAGTGAAACCCCTCCCACAGTGTGATGTCAGAATCTAGGTCATAACATCACATTGTGAAAGCCTTGTTGCATTGTGGGAAATAATGGATGTTTCCAATTGCCAAGCAACCATTATCTTCCTCTGTGCATATGTATGGCTACGGTATATAAACAAGCTTTTAGCCTATCGAATTGTTAGGGGGTGAAGTTACAGATTATGACAGTTGGTGCTGTTTTTCATGTCTGCCAGTAGTAAACATGATTATATGTAGGCTGATTGTGGATCAAACAATATGAACAAATTACATGGCGAGTATCAATCATTTCTTGATCTCTCTTCTTTTTTTTCACTTTGCAATGCACTGATTTATTTTTTCTCCTTTTCGCTAAAGTTCCTCTTTAAGAGTAGGAAGGTAGATACAATTGTTTATCGCATCAGTTCATTTTCAGTTCAGGTCTGCTTTATGTTGTGCCTAATGTGACAGCACACAGGCTGCTCCCATCTAATTCACGGAACTCACCAGTTTGAGAAATTATTAGTTGCTAACATATTCCGCGTGGCACTCCTGCTAATGTATTCTTGCAGATTCTCTCATTCCCTATTCCGTCTACACATTGTGCTATCACAACTTATGAAAATCAAGATGTGGCAGAGCGCTGAACTTATTAAACAAATTCATAAACACGCTTCACCTGTGTGTTTCTGCTGAGCACAGTCACTTTCTTCATCCTCTGCAGTTTTCAAACACATTTTTCCCTTATGAAGTTTGCTGGCTTGCTTTGCGCTGCTATCGTATTCATCTGTGGTGCACTCAATTTTCTGCCTGGTTTAATATAGTCAGGAAAGGCGTAGTGAGCTAATCCTTAATGCTGAAAGAATTTTCGGACAATTTCCTCCTCGCGTATAATTTTCCCCATTCATCTCCCGTATTCCCACTAACTTTACAATGTCACACTCCAATGACTTCTCCCTCCTCCGAGATGTAGGGGGCTCTGATAACCCAGCAAGAGATGCACACATTTGCTCTCTCTGGGGCTCGTTAAGATTTTTAGTTGTTTAGTTGCATTGGATTAACCTCATGCTGGTGGCAGGGGCGCCGCGAGGCATAAAGCGAACCAAGCGGTCGCTTGGGGCCTCACAATCTTAGGGGCCTCGTCGGCTCCGTGACGTCGGCGTGACGTCACTTTTTCCCCGCAGCCCCGCCGGGCTGGCAGAGCAGAGCAGGGCTACAGGAAGATGGCCGCCGCCGAAGCCCTGCTCTGGAGACTATGTCTCCAGTACAGGGCTTCGGGTGGCCATCTTCCCGACCCGTAGCCCTGCATGAATCAGCGCGGGAGATTGGAGGAGGAAGCCAGGGAGGGAGCTCCGTGGGAACTGTGCGCCTGAGGAGCCGGCCGGGAGAGGAGACCAGGGAGAGAAGACTTCTGCCAGTGCCAGCCTGCCAGGTGAGTAAATTCTTTTCTTTTTGCAGCCGCAGCCCTAATTGCGAATTTGCGATTGATTTCTGCTGAACTGTGCCCTAATTGCATTTGATATCTGCTGAAAATGTGGCCCTAATTGCGATTGATTTCTGCTGAACTGTGCCCTAAATGCGTTTGATATCTGCTGAAAATGTGGCCCTAATTGCGATTGATTTCTGCTGAACTGTGCCCTAAATGCGTTTGATATCTGCTGAAAATGTGGCCCTAATTGCGATTGATTTCTGCTGAACTGTGCCCTAAATGCGTTTGATATCTGCTGAAAATGTGGCCCTAATTGCGATTGATTTCTGCTGAACTGTGCCCTAAATGCGTTTGATATCTGCTGAAAATGTGGCCCTAATTGCGATTGATTTCTGCTGAACTGTGCCCTAAATGCGTTTGATATCTGCTGAAAATGTGGCCCTAATTGCGATTGATTTCTGCTGAACTGTGCCCTAAATGCGTTTGATATCTGCTGAAAATGTGGCCCTAATTGCGATTGATTTCTGCTGAACTGTGCCCTAATTGCGTTTGATATCTGCTGAAAATGTGGCCCTAATTGCGATTGATTTCTGCTGAACTGTGCCCTAAATGCGTTTGATATCTGCTGAAAATGTGGCCCTAATTGCGTTTGATTTCTGCTGAACTCTGCCCTAATTGCGTTTGATTTCTGCTGAAAATGTGCCCTAATTGCGTTTGATTTCGGCTGAAAATGTGCCCTAATTGCGTTTGATTTCTGCTGAAAATGTGCCCTAATTGCGTTTGATTTCTGCTGAAATGTGGCCCAAATTGCGTTTTTATTTTCTGGTGTCTGGGGTAACTGTTGCTGCATTTATTATTTAATGGTCATAGTTGGCTATATTTGCTGTGCTACGGTTAAGCTTCGCCCATACAATGTCATGGCCGCGCCAATCTTTCGGCGCGCTACGCGCGCCTCAATCACCCCAACATCCATTTTTTCCCCGCAAACAGCCCCGCCCCAATCCGCCCTCCTGCTCCACCCACATGTCATGGCCACGCCCACTTATGCGGGATAGCCACACCCATTTTTCGCCGCGGCGCGCTTCGCGCGCCGCAGGATAGGGCCTCTTGCTACGGTCCACTTGGGGCCACAAAAACCTTAGCTGCACCCCTGGCTGGTGGGTGCCCATTTGAAACACACTGATTTAAAGCAAACCTGCTCTTACTGTAATTAGTGTTGGTGTTCTAAATCTGTATAGTGTATTCGAACACCCGAATACTCCCGACCGGCACTGTTCAGCATCCAAACGAGTGGACAGGGTTAGAAGCAGTTCACTAGCTAGCGAGTCACATTGAGCTTCACATGATTCCGATGCTTCCTCCTTCCAAACTGGAAGGAGGAAGTATGGGAGTCACGTGAAGCGCAACATGACAGGAAGGGCAGCAAACTCCTCCTGACCCTTCAATAAAGTAGAAAGAGGCACTCCACTGGAATCAAACTTGCATTTGTATTTTATTGAGCAAAGACACACTCCTCCTGACCTTGTCTGCTTGTTCAGTGCTGAACAGTGGTGGTCGGGAGTATTCAGGTGTTCAAATTCACTGTATCATATTCGAACACCAACATTACCCTTAATGCATACTGTACAAACTGTGACATCGTGTTTACCACAATATGTTTCCATTGTTACGTCTTTCCCAGATGTCAGTGGTGCCTAAACTACATTGAATGGAAATCTGGCACTATGGGCTTGATTTATTAAGCTGCACTGCTAAAGCAGCGCACCTTAATGTGAAGGAGCAGCCTCTAATGCATGCCTTACATAGTAGCACTTGCTGCTAGGTAAGGAGCGTGCCTTCCTTAGGAGCGTGCCTTCCTTACATAGGAGCGTGCCTTTCTTAGATAGGAGCGTGCCTTTCTTAGATAGGAGTGTGCCTTCCTTAGATAGGAGCGTGCCTTCCTTAGATATCAGCGTGCCTTCCTTAGATAGCAGCGTGCCTTCCTACACTGTACATAGTAACTATGTATAGGAAGGCACACTCCTAAGGAAGGCACGCTCCTATCTAAGGAAGGCACGCTCCTAAGGAAGGCACGCTCCTATCTAAGAAAGGCACGCTCCTATCTAAGGAAGGCACGCTCCTATCTAAGGAAGGCACGCTCCTATCTAAGGAAGGCACGCTCCTATCTAAGGAAGGCATGCTCCTTACATAGCAGTGAGCGCTACTATGTAAAGCATGCATTTGCGGCAGCTCCTTCACATTAAGGTGCGCTGGTTTAGCAGTGCAGCTTAATGAATCGATCACCATATGTGAATTAAAAAAAACTATCCAAAGTGGAGTGTGCGGATCTCTTGGATTATGCTTGAACTGTAAAACTGGTCCAGCACCTCAACAACCTTTATGGTGTGCGAGTCCCAGTATGCATTTCCTCTCTCCTGCGTAACACTTCCCTATCACTTTCCTGTAACTAAAACTACCCTCCATCCACCCTCTGCCCAACACTACCCTCCCCTCTCTTTTGCCTAACATAAACCTTCCCTCTCTTGTGCCTTACACTAACCTCCCCTCTCTTCCACTTAACACTTCTCTATCCCTGTCCCATACCTAAAACTAAACTCCACCCATCTACTGCTTAACACTAACCTCCCCCCTCTCCTTTGCCTAACACTAACTTCCCCTCTGCAAAAACACTATCCTTTCTTTTCTGCGCCTAACACTAACCTCTTTGCTCTCCTGTGTCTAACACTAACCTACCCCCTCTCCTGTGTCTAACACTAACCTTCCCCCTCTCCTGTGTCTAACACTAACCTCACCCCACTCCTGTGCCCAACACTAACCGCACCCCTCTCCTGTGCCTAACACTAACCTCTCCTCTGCCTTACACTAACTTACCCCCTCTCCTGTGTCTAACACTAACCTACCCCCTCTCCTGTGTCTAACACTAACCTACCCCCTCTCCTGTGTCTAACACTAACCTACCCCCTCTCCTGTGTCTAACACTAACCTCACCCCACTCCTGTGCCCAACACTAACCGCACCCCTCTCCTGTGCCTAACACTAACCTCTCCTCTGCCTAACACTAACCTACCCCCTCTCCTGTGTCTAACACTAACCTACCCCCTCTCCTGTGTCTAACACTAACCTACCCCCTCTCCTGTGTCTAACACTAACCTACCCCCTCTCCTGTGTCTATCACTAACCTCGCCTCCTTTTTGTGGCAGAGGCAGTGTGCTTTTAGGTTATCTAGTAAGGAGTACAACTTGGCCAGAGGTTGAACGAAGGGAGAATGGCCTAAAGGAGATTCCAGAGGAGGGATGAAGCACATGAGAAATCTTGTATATATGAAGAAATCTTGAGATTTCTTATAAAACAATCACATGACACAGACCTCCAAACCTGTTTTCCATGTAATGAGACAGAGATGGAAGCAAAGAGAGAAGATGAAAACAGATGGTTAATAAATAATTGTACTGAAAGCTCAAGTAGAGGCAATCATTACCACTGCAGCGCCAATAGGGGGCTTAAGGAGAGCCCTAGATTATTATCATTATTATTTATTGTATTTATAAAGCACCAACATATTATGCAGTGCTGCACAATAGATAAAAGAGTTAACATACAAGGTAGGCCATACAAGGAGCTTACAGCAAAACAAGATCATGCCAATGTCTTTGATAACAGTAGTTCAGAGTCATTGGTCAAAATAGAGACTGTTCTAGTCCACAAGAGGGTGACAGACAGTAAGACTGCATAATCAAGCTGGAAACAAAAGGGGAAAAGGCCCTGCCAGAGGCTTAAAATCTAAAGGGTGGGGTCAATGCCAGATTTTCCATAAGGCACAGTAGGCAAGTGCCTACAGGCCCCTTGTGTGGGAGAGGCGGCCCCTCCTGCTCAGATTACTGACCTCAGGAGCTTACAGTCTACTCCCTGCCTTATATCACTGACCTCTCTTACACCCTTATCCTATGTCACTAAGGATGATATGAGACAGTGATTAGAGTGTAAGAGTCTAAGGACAGTTAGTGACATAAGGCAAGGAATAGAGTTCAAAATATTTTTACTTGGGGTGTGTGGCCGGTGTAAAGGGGTGGAGCTTAGGGTGGCAGAAAACTTGTGCCTACAGGCCTCTGAGTTGTAAATCCAGCCCTGGTGTGGTTAGAGACAGTAGGTGCATCTGTAGTGAGGGTGTCCAGCAGAATGTATTATGGTGCTGATGTAGGGGGGTACATGAGCATGAAAAGGTGAGTCTTGAGGGCTGGTGGGAGCGAGTTCCAGAGAATGCGGGCAGCCCTAGTGAAGTCCTGCAATCGTGCATGGGAATGAGATGTACGCGGTGCAACTAGATGGATCCTCTGCTCTAGGAGCCTGGCTACAGTCACCACCTCTGCATCCTCTATTGCTGCACCACTGTTTCTACTTCCCTTTTATAGTTTTGGACATTACCAGACAGACACAGAACATTTACAGTATATCCTACTTTTCTCCTGGTGGACTCTAAGCACTTGAGGGCTGCGGCATTTAGGGCTTGTTCCACGGGCAACCAGGATCATTAGGGAGCCTTGCCCAAAGACTCCATACTGTTTTTGTACTGGCTTGAGCAGGGATTTGAAATCCTACATCAAAGGCAACAGCCTTACCAGTACACTATCCAGCATCTACTGGCAGTGCTGGTAATATAAGAAAGATTTTACCAGGCCACACAAGAAGGGAAGATTAATTGCTATCTGTCACTAGGTCTTCAACTCCTCAAGTTATTATGCTGTTCCAATTATAGCTTATTAATACTTTACACTGTATATAATACATCATATTACGATATTAAAAACATAACTTAGAAAAAATCAATCCCTCTATAATATTTATTGATGTTTTTATGCTGGTAAAATGAATTACACGTGCAAATTATTGAAAAAAATTAAAATCATAATTTAAAATGATCCACAAAGAATAATTCATTGTTCTCCTATTTAAAAGGAACTATCAAGAGCTCAACATGCAAATGTCTGTATGCTGAGTAAGCCTGACACCTAGTGTCAACATTTGTCTCTGCAGCATTGTTACTTAAAGTGGACCCAAATTAAAAATACAAGATTTCAGAAATAAAATCTATTTTCTGAATTATAATAATAAATAGCAGTCTTTTTTCAGCTGCATGATGACAAATATAAAATATGTTACATTTATTGGAGGAACCCCTCCCCTTCCTTTCATATTGCCGGGACAGAATCCGGCAAACTGGTGCAGTAGGTGGTGTCCAGCAAAGGAGGAATTGCTAATGGCTGCCACCTGTATAACCCTAGTTATGAAAAGAGAAGGGTGAAAAGCATGCACTGAAATGCTCATAGGCTTGAAGGAGTGTTTATTTATTTTTGTATGTGTCAGAGTGGTGCAACTAAATTTTTCGAATTAAAAACATTTTTGGTTTGGTTCCGCTTTAACAGTAAAATCCTGGTGTAGTTTGTACTAGAAAAAAATCCCCTGGGGGTACTCACCTTGGGAGGGGGAAGCCTTAGGGTCCAAAAGAGGCTTCCCCCATCCCTGTAGCTGCAGGCAGTCCAGCGCTGGCTCCCCCAAGGCATCCCACAATCCTCCCCCGACAAGCCTGACAAGTGCTGATTTATTTACCTTGCCGGGATCCAGCGCAGGAGCAGTAGCGGCTCTTCCTTTGGGTAAGGCGGAAATAGCCAAAATCAATCGTATCTGCTCTACTGCCCAGGTGCAAGAGGACTCGCGTCTGCACAGTAGAGCAAATATATCAGGTTCGGCTATTTCCACCTTAAAGAGAATCTGTATTGTTAAAATCGCACAAAAGTAAACATACCAGTGCGTTAGAGGACATCTCCTATTACCCTCTGTCACAATTTTGCTGCTCCCCGCCGCATTAAAAGTGGTTAAAAACAGTTTTAAAAAGTTTGTTTATAAACAAACAAAATGGCCACCAAAACAGGAAGTAGGTTGATGTACAGTATGTCCACACATAGAAAATACATCCATACACAAGCAGGCTGTATACACCCTTTCTTTTGAATCTCAAGAGATCATTTCTGTGTTTCTTTCCCCCTGCAGTTCTCATGCACTGAAGTTTCAGGCTGCTCGTTTCTTCCTGCAAACAGCTTTGCCTTTGTCTGTAATTCCTCAGTATGTGAAAGCCCAGCCAGCTCAGAGGACGATTTATCCAGCTTGTAAAAGATAAGAGAGAAGCTGCCCTAATCTAAATAATACACATGCAGTGTGCATAGAGTGGCCTGGAAGGGGGAGTTCATAGCAGAACCACAACACTGAAGAACTTGGCAGCCTTCCAGACACAGGCTGACAAGTCTGACAGGGGAAAGATACATTGATTTATTACAGAGACTGTGATAGTAGAAAGTGCTGCAGTAAGCCAGAACACATTAGAATAGCTTTTGGAACTTGTAGGATGATAAAAAACAGAATTTTTGTTACGGAGTCTCTTTAACCCGAAGGGACATCCGCTAGTACGACTGCGCTGGATCCCGGGAGGTAAATATTTACATCGCCTCTCTTTGGGGGGCTGCAGCTGGACAACGGAGGGACAGAGAAGAACGGGGGAAGCCTCGTTAGGATCCAGAGGCTTCCCCCACATGAGGTAAGTACTCCCAGGGGAATTTTTCTTAATTACAAGTTTTCTTTAAAACAGAAGGTATTGCGATAATTCAACTCTTTTTTTAACAGTTTAATTTTTATTGATTTTTGAAAAGGAAAAATACAACAAAGTGTTTATAGAACAATAAAGTACAGTTGCGGTTTTCATAATATGACAATCAGTCTGAGAGATTCTTGTACAAAACATTCTTGATAAGCAATAATAATAAAGACGCATAAATACAGTTTGTAGTGTCAAATTAGTGTCACATATTGGGTTATCAATATTCAATAAACCACCCTGTAGATGAGAAAGAGAAGAGTGGAGAAAAGAAGAGGAAGAGAGAGGAAGAAAGAAAGAAGAAAGAAAAGAAAAGAGATGACCACCCGAACCTCGATTCGCCCCCGACCCCTCCATCTCCGCCTTATCTATTTATTATAAGATAGGGAGAAAGAAAAAAATATTATGACAATATTGGGATAAATTCAGAGTCCGTGGGGTCCATAATTCTGGATTCCCATATGCCCCAGACTTTATAATATTTTTTTGGGCATCTTCTATTCAGATATGTAGTTTTGTATAAAGGTAAGGAGCAGTTAATGGACTTGGCCCACATTCCCAATGTAGGAGCAGAGGTTTTTTTCCACAATTTAAGTATTTCTTTGTGGGCTTGGAAACAGAGGGTCCTGTCCAATAGCAGTTTGTGCTGAGTTAGAATATCCTCTTCCATTTTTCCCAGTAGCAAGAGACCTGGATCCAGTGGGAGAGTGATTTTCAAGAGTCTATTAATTATTGACAGTACATCTTTCCAGAAGGGAACAATCCTAGGACATGACCAAAACATATGCACGAATGAACCCTGCTCTGTGTGGCATCTCCAACAGGCATCTGAAATAGATTGGTCCATCCTGTGCATACGCTCCGGCGTGTAATAGGCATGATGCAAAAATTTAGTTTGGACTAGCTGATCCCTAGCTGATATGACTGAAGTTGGGTATAGTTCTAGGACTTCGTCCCAATCATCTCTGTCCAATCCCGTCACCACCAATTGCCATTTATTAAAGCATTTGTCTAATCTAGTGTTGTTGAGAGTTAGAAGTGCTAAGTATATTGCCGAGAGTACCTTTGGCAAGTCCCTGGTTAAAAGTAATTGTTCCAAGTCATCCATATTGAGTGTTGGGGGAAACCTTCCAAATTGTGAGGAGTAAGCGTGCTTAAGTTGGAGGTATCGAAAAAAATGTGAGTTAGGCAGATTAAATTGTGATTTTAAAGTATCAAATGGTAGAATAGTTTGCCCCTGTTGGATGTGAGCCAGTGTTTTGATTCCAAAGCTAGCCCAGATTACCGGGTCCGGTATAGTCAGAAAGTGTTGAAGTTGAGTATTCCCCCATAGCGGGGTATGTGGTGAGAGCACATGTTCCCTTGCCAGTGGGGCCCTAGCCGCCCTCCATGCCTTCCACACCATTAGCATAGCTTGCGTAGTTTTTGGAGAACATTTAGGACCTCTATAGGGTAGGTTTGTTAGTTTCTCATAGGAGCCAAGGATTGCAGCCTCCGTCGTGGTCGCAGGGTTATACTCATCTTGGGAGAACCACCAGCGAGTCGTTACTAGTATAGCAGCCCAAAAGTATTTCTGAAAGTTTGGCATGGCTAGCCCTCCCCTGTTTTTTGGTAAACATAAAATATCTAGAGCTATGCGGGGCTGTTTACCTGCCCATATGAACCTAAGAAGTATAGAATCCAATTTTTTGAAAAAATTTTGTGGGAGCCAAATTGGAGATTGTCGAAAGACATAAGTAAACTTAGGCAGGTATATCATTTTTATTAAATTTATTCGACCTATTAGGGTCAGTGGAAGCTTGTCCCAGACCTTGCATTTACTTTCTAGGGATTGCACTATTGGGTCAATATTCAGGCTTTGATATGCATTAATATTGTTAGTAATTTGCACTCCGAGATATTTAAATTGAGAGACTGACTGTAGTGGGATAGGAGGGGCAAGACCCTCACTGGTAGGGGGATCAAGATGGAATAAAATTGACTTAGACCAATTAACTTTAATTCCAGAGGTTTCTCCAAATATGTTAAAGATCTCAAGAGCAGCTGTTAGAGAGGAGCTAGAGTTACTAAGGTATAAAAGAACATCATCTGCGTACAGGGAGATTTTCTCCTCCAGATTGCCTAGCTTAAGGCCCTGAACAGTATTAGACTGTCGGATGTAGGCAGCCACAGGCTCCATTGCCAAGGCAAAGAGTGCCGGGGACAATGGGCAGCCCTGTCTCGTACCTCTCTTTAATTCGAAAGATTGCGAGATGTTATTGCCTGTTTTAATTCTAGCAATGGGAGTTTCATATAAAAGTTGGACCCATTTCAAAAAATTCCCTCCAAGCCCAAATCTTCGTAGCACTGCCCACAAATATCGCCATTCCACCGAATCAAAAGCTTTCTCCGCGTCGAGAGAGGCTACAACCCTCCGCCCCTTATTAGAGTGTTCAGTCTGGATATTTGTAAGCAGTCTCCTTATGTTAATGTCTGTCCCCTTGCCAGGAATAAAGCCTGATTGATCTTGGTGGATCAGCTTCATTATAATTTTATTTAGGCGAGTAGCAAGGATTTTGTCCAGAATTTTGGCATCAACATTTATCAGAGAGATTGGTCGATAGGACGAGCATATAAGTGGGTCCTTATCTGGTTTGGGTATAACTATTATAAGTGCTTCTGACATGGAGGGAGGAAGGGAGCCCCCAGCAAAGGAATTCTGAAGAGTATTTTTAAGTTTAGGTGCTAGAATCTTAGTGTATTTTTTGTATAGTTCCACCGGTAGGCCATCTACTCCAGGGGATTTCTTAGATTGCATAGAGCCTATCGCATCAGAGATTTCATCTAACGTGAACGGATCTTCTAGTAGCTGTAGATCAGTATCTGACAGTGTAGGTAATGTGATTTGTGCTAGGTATTGGTCTATTTCAGTATCTGTGATTGTCAGTCTACTAGAATACAATTCCTTGTAAAAGTTAAAGAAAGTTTTATTAATTAGAAGAGGGTCAGAAGTGACTGAATTGTCTTGTAGTCGTATTGATGGGATAACCGATGAATTTGTTGGGTCTCTAGATAGCCAGGCTAACATGCTGCCGTTCCTATCCCCTTGCTCGAATATTCTTTGTTTTTGGTCTAACAAGGATTTCTTTACTGTATTTATCCTATACAATTCAAGTTCCTGAAGCGCTAGTTGCCAATTTCTATAAACACTATCATTGGTGGTTTGAATAAATTCTGCTTCTAACTGCATCACTTTTTGCTCTTTCCACTGGACTAAAGCTCTGGCTTGCTCTCTGGCCACCCCAATGGCCTCCATGTATTGCCCCCTCAGAACTGCCTTACTGGCATCCCATTCAATTTGTGGAGAGGATGAGCCCTGGTTGTCTTCCCAATAAGCCTGTATTTTACGCTTGATTATGTCGTGTATAGTGGGATCGGCAATCCAGTGGTTAGACAGGCGCCACAGACGGTCTCCCTGAGATAAACCCGTGGTCAGAATCAGCTCTAGAGGAGCGTGATCGGATATACCACGAGCCAAAAAGCTGGATGATTTTATCAAAGGGAGGACGTCTACCGAGACCAGACCAAGATCTATCCTAGAGAGGGTAGCGTGGGTAGTTGAGTGGCAGGAGAAGGCCTTTACCCCTGGGTGTTTCCACCTCCATACGTCCGTAAAATTACACGTATTAATCCATCTATTGAAATCAAATGTATCTTTAGTAGAGGGTTTAAGCCTATCCAGAGCGGGATCAGGAACAAGGTTAAAATCTCCACAGATTATTATTTTAGAAGTGGGCATCTGCGCTACCAGAGTCATAATATTATCAAGAATATTCGGGTCCGCCGGAGGAGGTAAGTACACATTAATAAGTATCAGCTGCATATTGTTGACGGTTGCATGCAAGATAATGTATCTGCCCCCTGGGTCAATTTTAAGGTCGTGCAACTTAAATGGAACACTTTTGTGAATTAATATCGAGACTCCCCTGGAGTAGGTTGAGTAGGTTGAGTGATAAGCGTGGGCCACCCAGGGCTTTTTAAGTGTAAGGATCTTACTTCCCATCAAATGGGTCTCTTGCAATAAGAAAATATGCGGTGAATGTTGTTTGAGGAAGTTTAAGACCAGTGAGCGTTTAATTTTAGATCCAAGACCACGGACATTCCACGAGAGTAAATTAAGTGTAGCCATGTGAGGTGAGACTAAAAATAGTACCGTTCTCCCACGGAGGAGTCAGTATGTACTCACCAGAACAAAGGGCCGATAATTCAACTCTTAAAGAGGACCTTCATACTTAATATAAAATCCAGCAGCCTGGCCCCGCCTCCTCTCTCTGCAGAGAAAAATGCCAAGCTATTTACATAGGTAGAGGCAGTGGCTGCTCCAGCTTAACATTTTTGGGGAAGCACAAAGGCAGGCTGGTGGGGCCCAGCGACAATCTATTACAGTACATAAAGTGTGTTCAGATATCACATGCCATACATTGTGCGGTCTGTTGCACTTTACACTTGATTGGGGGGAGGAGGGGATACAGTGGGTGCAGATGGCTAACACAAGCAGAGGCTGAAGAGGTAAGTAATCTCCATCACATTGAAGAAACATCACTAAATGCCGCTGCTAAACCAGATCTTGGCCCTTAGGGAGAGCAGGATTATCCACCAGACAACCTAAGCAGCTGCCTGGGGCCTAGTGGGTTATAAGGGGCCCACCTGCTACCTTCTTTGACCTCCCTCCACTTTAGCTTACCAAAAGGACCACAAGGGGGCCCCAAATATACTACCTTGCCTAGGGCCCCATTACATCTTAATCCATAGGTGATCAGAATTCAACATGAAACACAAAATTAACCTACCTCTGACCTTTCTGACCCCCAAACTAGTGTCCACTTGCTTGTTTCCTGAGCCTGCAGTGCCCACTGACGGCTGTAGCCACACCTGACTAACTACAAAGTGACCACTGTCAGAACCATTCTGCCGTGCTGATGATTTCCTGCAGTACCACTCTTGTACTGCCAATTTGATATTTTTATCATGTCAAACATCTAATTGATTAAAGCATTACAGTTCATAGCTGACCAAACTGGACAGCAGTTTGCTGACGCCTCAGTAAGGCATCGTTTCTCTTACATGCGGCTATCTGCATTTTTTTCTGTACATGCAAATAACATTCTCAGGTCTGACAGCCCATATTAAAGTGTAACTGTCGGGCATAAAATCAAAAATCAATTCTTTATTTTTGTCTGGTAAACAAGTAATAAGAATGCAATCCAAAAGTTAAAATCACTATTACTTTTCTTGTTGATTATTTGGTACATTGCCGCACAAAGGAAGTTACAGGGCATGCTGGGTTGTCTTTTTTTGCTTCTTTACTTTGCTCTCAGACTTAACTAATGCAGCCTGATTGGCTGAAGCCTCTTTCCCCCTTTTCCCCTGCCACACCTCTGTTCCTCTCTGATTGGCCAATATTTCTCATGCTGAGACAATGCACTTTCTGTTGCAGAGCAGGGTGGGAGTGCCTGAAGACTAGTAGGAGGGCTGGCAATGCATACACAATCAGGCAGAGGGGAGTAAGGGAGGAAATGACATGAGGATTGGCTTCAAGATAGACACAGTTAAAATGGAAAATCCTAAGAAGGATTTTGTCTTTCTTTACTATAGAAAAATCACTAAAATCAAAAGTTGGACAGTGCAATACATATGTTATGTAAGTAGAACAAGTATTTATCTACTTAGATATGTGTGTTTTTTCTGAGATAGTATGGCTGACAGCTCCTCTTTAATCAGTGGACTGGTTGACATCGAATAGTTTTTTCGTGCACAAAAATATCTTGCTTTTTTTACACATTTACCAGTTGCCTGGCTATCCTGCAGATCATCTGCCTCTTATCCTTTTATCTACAGACCCTGAACAAGCATGCAGCAGATCAGGTGTTTCTGACATTATTGTCCAATCTGACAAGATTAGCTTCATGCTTGTTTCTGGTGTGATTCAGACACTACTGCAGCCAAATACATCAGCAGGGCTGCCAGGCAACTGATATTGTTTAAACGGAAACAAATATGGCAACCCCCATATACTTCTTGCTTCAGGTTCCCTTTACAGTAAAAAAAACTCTGTGTTTCCTTCCTCATCTAGCCTGATGGGCCAGCAACAGCCACAGTTTATCTATCTGTATGCTGCTACTACAGCTCATGCCTGGCTGCTTGATGTAGGGCAAAGCTATGGGCTATCGATCTCCCACTGCTCCTGTCCAGACCTCATCTCACAGTTATTTTCCAACATGTCTGATCAGACTTTTGATAAAATTGATTGAAAAGTAAATTGGTTGGATATGTATGAGCAATACATTACTGGAAAATACAATCAAAGTGATTAAAATCTATGTGCTTGATTCATTAACCTCCTGAGCGGTATGCCCGACACTGTGTCAGGCATGCCGCTCGCTAGCCTCAGGAGTCCCCCAGTATAAATTTTATAGATTGCATGCCTGCAAAAGGTATAGCTAGCACTAGGCTAGCTAGTATAGGTAGCCAGCACCACCTGATCCCCCCGATCCAGCTGCCTATACATTACCCAGCCTGGTTCCAGCGATCGGCGCAGCCTCCCTGCACAGCTCCGGTCTCTCTATGGGGAGGATCGTGACTGCGCATGACGTCGGTGTTGTCATCCAGTGCTGGGCGTAATGGAAAAAGCTACGCTTACGGATCATTACGCGTAATTTTACGCTATTACGCATTACGGAATTACGCTTACGGCATAGACATTCAATTTCGGTACATGTCTGTAATTACGCATAGCCCTTACGCAATTACGCGTAAGAATACCGTAATTCAAGTTGTTATGTTAGGGGCTCTTCTCCACCTCCGATGGGCGGTGGAGGTGGAGGCCGTGATTTCCTGGGGGGGGGGGGTTCATGGTGGCATCTGGGAGTCCCCTTTAAAAAGGGGTCCCCCAGATGCCCACCCCCCCTCCCAGGAGAAATGAGTATAGAGGTACTTGTACCCCTTACCCATTTCCTTTAAGAGTTAAAAGTAAATAAACACACAAACACATAGAAAAAGTATTTTAATTGAACAAAAAACATAACCACGAAAAAAGTCCTTTAATATTCTTAATTAACCATTAATACTTACCTGTCCCTTTAAAAGCCAGTTCCCACGCAATATCCTCGGAAATATACTAATCAGTTACAATGTAACAAAGTTGTTACAATGTAACAACTTTGTTACTTTGTAACACCACCGCACCCGACGTCACTCGCCGCTCACCCGCCGGCCGCCGCATACACGCTAAGTCCCCGCCGGCTCCCGCCGTCCACTCCGCCCACACCTGTCACCCATATACATGCTGGCACCCATGGGTGCCAGCATGTATATAGGTGACATGTGGGAGAGGCGGGGAGGGCAGCGGAGCCGGCGGGGCCTTAGCGTCCTTCACCCGACAGAGCTCTGAGCTATATAGCTCAGAGCTCTCGAAAGCATCTTTGTATTTGGGCTCCAAGGAGCCCCATTGGTCCTTAGCTGAGACCAATGGGGTTCCTTCAAATCAGAAGGAACCCCATTGGTCTGCTAAGGACCAATGGGGCTCCTTGGAGCCCAAATACAAAGATGCTTTCGAGAGCTCTGAGGTATATAGCTCAGAGCTCTGTCGGGTCCGTGCAGCGCAGACGGGTATGCAGCGGCGGCGGCGAGTGACGTCGGGTGCGGTGGTGTTACAAAGTAACAAAGTTGTTACATTGTAACAACTTTGTTACATTGTAACTGATTAGTATATTTCCGAGGATATTGCGTGGGAACTGGCTTTTAAAGGGACAGGTAAGTATTAATGGTTAATTAAGAATATTAAAGGACTTTTTTCGTGGTTATGTTTTTTGTTCAATTAAAATACTTTTTCTATGTGTTTGTGTGTTTATTTACTTTTAACTCTTAAAGGAAATGGGTAAGGGGTACAAGTACCTCTATACTCATTTCTCCTGGGAGGGGGGGTGGGCATCTGGGGGACCCCTTTTTAAAGGGGACTCCCAGATGCCACCATGAACCCCCCCCCCCAGGAAATCGCGGCCTCCACCTCCACCGCCCATCGGAGGTGGAGAAGAGCCCCTTGTCCTTGGATTGGACAAGGGCTCGGAGGGGGAGGGGAAAGCTTGGCTGCCCCTCCCCTTCCGAGACCCCCCAATCCATGGACCATGCGGGCTGGTATAGTCAGGGTGCGGAGCCCCACGCGGTCGGTGCTCCGCATTCTGGCTATCCCAGTCTGCATGGGGGACAAGGGGTTAAAGAGGTCTGGGAGGGGGGACCCCACGTCGTTTTTTTTTAATATTTCCCACACTCAGAACGAAGTAAGTAAAACTTTTCCCACTTGGGGGAATCTATGAAAATAAAACACTATTGTTACCTGTGCAAAAAAAACTGACATTTTCCGCATTTAAAAGACATTTTTGCCCTTGAAACTTAAAAATCGATTTTCTCAAAAACTATAAGGTCTTTTTGAAAAAAAAATTTTTCCTCTTATTCCCACTGATCCCCTTAATATACCCTGTGAATTTGGTGTTCCTAAATTTTAAGCAGGCTTTGCTATTAACCGTTAAAGTCGGCGGGTTTTTAAATGTATATATTTTTCCTTTGAAACTTTAACATCGATTTTCTCAAAAACTATAAGGTCTTTTTGAAAAAAAATTTTTTCCTCTTATTCCTTCTGATCTCCTTAATATATTCTCCAAATTTGAGGCTCTTAGCACTTAAGGGAGCTTTGCTATTAACCCTTAAAGTCGGCGGCTTTTTTATATTATACGGGAGCGTAATATTACGCGATTACGGCAGACTGTGTAATTTCAATGGGAGTTTACTGTCTTACGCGTAATTTGTTACGCGTAACAACGTAACCTACGGTCTACGCGTAATTAATTACGCGTAATACCGTAACCTTACACGTAACGCTTACGGTGCATTTGTAGTGAATTACGATGCGTAATTACGCTAATGCGTAATTTCGGCCCAGCACTGTTGTCATCACATCATGTACGATCCTCCCCATAGAGAAGACCAGAGCTGTGTGGGGAGGCTGCGCCGATCGCTGGAACCAAGCTGGGTAATGTATAAGCAGCTGGATCGGGGGCGATGGCCACCTATACTAGATAGCCTAGTGCTAGCTAAACCTTTTGCAGGCATGCAATCTGTTAAATTTATATGGGGGACTCTGAGGCTGCGAAACCTCCTGAGCGGCATAACGCTCAGGAAGTTAAGCTTCACTGACAAAGCAGCGCGCCTTAATGTGAAGGAGCTGCCACTCTGCGTACCTTGCATAGCAGTGCTCGCTGCTATGTAAGGCGCATGTCTTGCTTAGATAGGAGAGTGCCTTAACTATAGTTACTTTGTATAGGAAGGCACGGTCCCATCTAAGGAAGGCACACTCCATATATAGCAGTGAGCGCTGCTATGTAAGGCATGCATAGTGGCCGCTCCTTCACATTAAGGTCTGCTGCTTTAGCAGTGCAGCTTAATGAATCAAGCCCCATGTGTGTATGGTGAGCTTTAGATATGGTTTAACTCAAAAGCTTTTGAGCAGAACAGATTGTCCAAATAATGGTGCTATAGAAAAGTTTGAATCAGGTCATTTCAGCGCGCACTCTTCCCCGTGCTGTGCCTGACCTGGGCACCGCCATAGACATAATGTTAATGTCTATGACCACACAGCAGTGTAATTCAGGTGCCGAATCCCGAATTACTTCTCCCTCCAAGTTGCTACGACTCGGAGGAGGAAGAGTTAATAACGTCACCTTGTGCGGCAGCAGTGTAGTGCCACCACTGGGTAGAGAAGAGGGAGAGGTTAGAGTAATAGGCTGAGCACACACTAATCACCATGCTTGCAATGTCTTTCTATAAGCTGCAGGAGTTTATGCATCCATTCACATTTTTATTTTTGTGTCTGCTTCATGTTAAAGTGCACTAAGCACTTATTTATCAAAATATATGAAACAAATATCCCCCTAAGGAAACTTTTGGATTGCCTGGTTAGCAACCTTATTATTTGTTTACCAGATAAAAAAAGAGAATTGTTTTTTTACTTTATACCTAACAGTTACTCTTTAAAGCTTCCGGCGATGTCGCCTACTCCCGACTGCTGCAATGCATGTCAGGGGAGGTATGCACTGTGGCCAGGGCCGGCCCTAGACTTTTTGCCGCCTGAGGCATAATTAGAAAAAAATTGCCGCCGTCGCAGACACCCCCCCCCCCCCCCCGCCGCCGGAGGGGTAGCGGGCAGGTCGGGGGTATTGGGCCTAGCGGTGGGGAGGGGGTCGGACCCCCCCTCTCTTGCCTGGGTCCCCCGATCTGCGTTCCCCTCCAGCTTACATAGGAAGCAGCGGATGTCCAATAGTAAGAGGCACGGGCGGGGAGGGCTCACCTTTTCCGCGTTCCAGCGTGCACTCCACTGACGTCACTTCCTGCATCGCCGCACACTGTATTCTAAGTGGACGGCGATGCAAGAAGTGACGTCAGTGGAGCGCACGCTGGAACGCGGATAAGGTGAGTCCCTAGAAGTTTGCCGCCTGAGGCAAACGTTTCACCCCGCCTCATGAGCGGGCCGGCCCTGACTGTTGCGGCCTTGCAGCTGCTGGTCTCCCCAGAGAATATGGATGCCAGCATTTGGACTGGGGTGGTAGGGAGCAGCTCTCTGAAGGTAAGTCATGCCTGCCAACTAGCCCCCCCCCCCCCCCCGAACTTCCCATAGGGGGTGATCATTTCATATAGTCTAGCATCCAGGCATTTAGACATTCAAGGTTAGTGTAAAACTGAGGCCAGAGGGAAGGTTACTGTGAGGGAGGACCACAAGGATCTCCCTTAGCTTCACCTACACAGAAATACCACTAGACAAAGTAGCTTATTTTGGCACATACTCTTAAAGGATAAGTGAAGCGAGCAATTTATTACTGCACATCTTTACTTACCTGGGGTTTCTTCCAGCCCCCAGAAGTCATGCAACATGAAGACCTGCACAGAACACGCCAACCATCAGGGGGCGGCGATCTTCAGAGGCTGCCAGTAGGACACTGGAGAAGGCTGGAGCTGCGCCGCCGCCGAGGGACCCAAATAACTTCTAGGGGCTGAAAGAAGCACCAGGTAAGTAAAGCTAGATTTAATTGCTCGCCTTATCACACTTATCTTTTAAGGTGCCCAAACATCTAACGATATTGGGCTGTTTCGACCAAGAGACAGATCTCTCACTGATCGAATCTAATCAGAGAGAGATCTGTTGGCTGCCCCTATACCGCAGGCCGGATTTCCAAAGAATTGCAGCTTAAATAACACCTCCAGCCAAAAAAAGGTCTGAATGACAATACATATACAGTATGTAGTCTATGCACTGTGTACAGTTAGATGAATATATAAAGTTTACATCTGGTACATCATAATGGATAAAACACACTCACATTTATATCTGTACCAGCACTTCCTTATTTTTCCTAATGCTGAAGCATTGGCTATCATTCATAAAAGTGCTGTCGGTAAAGTAAATCCATGCGGGGAAACGCCGCTGACGGTATTTCAGCATTCTGGGTGGTCATTCATAAAAATGTTTCTAGTTGCGATAGGAGTGCGGAGATATCCCGCTGTAGGCTGGCGTTAGGCTGTCGGTAGGCATGCGGAAACAGGAGAAGCTGGCCGAGTCCCTCCATGTGGTGTTCTCTCTGCTGCTGCTTGGGAGGACTGTCCCATTCACTTACATGTACTCCGCATGCCTATCGCTACATCCAGGGGAGCGGTAATCCCCGTCCGCATACCGCTTGCGTTAGTTTTTATGAATTTACATTTTGTTGTATTTCCGCATAGAATTACCGCAGAATGCTGTGATTTATCGCTCTGCTTGGAAAAGTCAGCTTCGCATGCGGAAACAGCCTTTATGAATACACATTTTGCTCAGTGGTCGGTAAAGTCAGCTGTTTTTAGCAATTCTGCATGCGGGAACACTTTATGAATGATAGCCATTGTGTCCTCCCCACCAGACTGGGTAACTCCCCTGCCCCTCCCTCCCCTGCTCCCTTCCTGCCTGGATCAAATGACTTATCTTTTCACACTGTTTGTGTTTGTTATAATTCTTATTTCAGATGTCTGTCTGCCTGCCTGCCTAGATTAGATCACATGAACATGAGGAGTGGAGTTATGGCATCAATCCCCGAGCATCCTTTGCATCTATGGTTTGGAAAAAATATAAAATGCAAGGGCCCAGTTTCACACCGGGATTTCAAGACCTAGGGCTCGATTCACAAAGCGGTGATAACCCAGTTAAAGACTTTAGGCGCGATAACCATTTTATCATGCCTAAACTCAGTTTAGGCATGATAAGTTTAGGCATGATAAGTTTAGGCGTGATAAGTTTAGGCGTGATACGTTTAGATTGCAAAGTTCCGCGCGCAAAGCAGCGCCATTAAACTCTATGCAACGTTTCGCGCACCAGACTTTGCTAGCGCAAAACTTTTGATCAGCTGTGCACTGCGGTGCTAACCCAGTTGGTGCTATAGTTATCATGCCTAAACTTATCACGCCTAAACTTATCACGCCTAAACTTATCACGCCTAAACTTATCATGCCTAAACTGAGTTTAGGCGTGATAAGGGGCTTTTCACCAGCGTACTAACAGTTTGCACCGCTTTGTGAATCAAGCCCCATATGTGGAATACAGACCCTAGGGGTGAGAAAATCACACTTTATCATGTGTGATTTTATATATCTTGGCAACTTATTAGGTATAAAGCAAACTGTAATTTATAATTTAGGTATTTTTTGGGGATTGGCCTTGTGACGTCACTTCCTCCCAAATGTTTTATGTGCATCCAACTGCCAAAAAAGAAAACAGCAGCTACATCCACTGACATCACCTGCCAGCAGTAAAAATGTCGCCATGTGATAAATATCAGAATGTAAATCAGGGAGAAGAAAGATTTTACAACCTGGAAACACTGACTAATTAATTTATACATCATTATTGTAAAAATTAAGCACTTTTTTGTTACATTATTTTCACTGGAGTTCCTCTTTAACTAAGTTTGTTCTCGGCTGCCACTTAACTGCAACAAATGTTTCCCCTCATTGTTGCTACGTGTGCTGCTTTCTCCCTAGCAGGTTAGCTGATGTATTCCTAATACAGCACCAGCATGAAGCAGGAGAGGAGCGCAGTGACAGATCACGTGTCCAGCGCTGGGGCTTCACGCATGCGTAGTGCGCCCGGCGTCGGCGGAAGTAAACAGTGCAGTGAGATTGTGTAGAGAAGAAGCTCCATCATGCAGGAGCCGGGGGAGGCTTCGTCTTCCCGGGAGGATGAGGAGGAGGAAGAGGAGTCCGCTCATGAGACGGGAGACAGGGACAGCGCTCTCCTCTTCTACACTATGATGCCCCCCGAGGACGAGGGTGGCGACTTGCTGGACACCTCCGACCCCAGGGACAGCACGGCCAGCCCAGAGGAGCTGGATGACGATGACAATTCTGGCGACAATGACAGTGTGGTGACCAAGACGTGCACCTATCAGGGCTGCCCGGAGACCACCAGCCAGGTGGCCAAGCAGAGGAAGCCTTGGATGTGCAAGAAGCACCGCAACAAGATGTACAAAGACAAGTACAAGAATAAGAAGAAGACTGACCAGGGAGTCCCGACCAGCACCAAGCTGGAGGTCAGATGTCACTTAGATCAGGGCAGCAGAGGGGACAAGTGTGGGTTGGGCTGCTCAGCCACTGGGTTTACATTATGGTGGGTGTACAGTGGTGCATTGGTAGTTCCCGGGGCTGTGTGGAGTCCGTACAAAAATCTTCTGACTCCGACTCAGGCTTCATAAATCTTCTGACTCCGACTCAGTTTATGAAGCCACCGACTCCAACTCCGACCCCAGGTACCCAAAATGGCTCTGACTCCGACTCCTGAGTCTAATACTTACCAAGGTTGTGGATTTTGTGCAAAATCATCCAACTCAGACTCCAGACTCTGACTCCTTAGTTTATGAAATCTCCAACTCTTACTCCAGGTACCCAAAATTGCATCGACTCCACAGCCCTGGTAGGTCCTCTGCACTAGGATCCATTTACATGTTTATTAATACGCTCAGTTCCACTTTGATAAATTGAATGTTTTTAGTGCCAGTATGAACCCAACCTAAATACTGTCAAGAAGTGGTAGCTTAGACTCCACAGCAGAAAACTGCTTGGTTCCTATCTGCTACTACAGGACCACATGTGGGAGTGTCACAGTAGTAGAAAGGTTGGTCAGCACACCAGCTTCTTCAATGAGCGAAGTTTAATCAATCATATGTCAACACTAAGGTTAACAATTGTTTCGGGGCCACAAGGGGTCCCCTTCATCAGAACAGTGCAGACAAACAGTGTTATAAAAATTGCACCAAATATATACACCTAGTGACTTAACCGGACCATCCCTAATCATGAAACACACCACCTCCCTCATCACAGTGTAAACATCACACTTTTATCCCTTGTTTACACTGTGATGTTTACACTGTGATGAGGGAGGGTGTGTGTTTCATGATTAGGGATGGTCCTGTTAAGTCACTAGGTGTATATATTTGGTGCAATTTTTATAACACTGTTTGTCTGCACTGTTCTGATGAAGGGGACCCCTTGTGGCCCCGAAACAATTGTTAACCTTAGTGTTGACATATGATTGATTAAACTCTGCTCATTGAAGAAGCTGGTGTGCTGACCAACCTTTCTACTACTGTGATACTACTTGGGATGTTGCTTAGCATCCTTGGTCATGCACCCGAAGTTATTATTAGGACAAGTGTGCCTCTCTGCATCCTTCTTACCTATCCACATGTGGGAGTGGACAGTGTAGTGCCCACTCCAGTGGTCTGGCTGGAGCCCAAGACAGATGCGTTATTCATCGGTCATATGGGGGAACGCATCTGCCAGTCCGGGATCTTTGGGGACATCACAGAAGTGTGGTCCGCTTACTGCAATGGTTCACCTTATAGGGGGAGGTAAATTCCTCAATAAAACAACTTGTAATAAATCGTTAATAATCTATCTATGAAACTGCTGATATTCTAGTGCTAATGATTGACCAAAGAGGGGGAGGAGTACCATTGTCTGCAAATTCTAAAAACTGCTGCATATTTAGGATAGAGATGTAGGCGAACAGCTCACCTGTGAACAGCATGCATACTACTGAACACGTCAGGACCAGAGCATGCGTACTACTCAGAGAGCGCGACCCGGAAGTAGTACAGGCCCATAGCTGTTTGCCTACATTTCTAATCCTAAAAAATTAAATAAATTGGCCATACATCTGATTTTACAGCCGATTGACCATCCAATTATTATTATTGAACTGCATGAAAATCGGTGTCACAACAAGCATGCCAAATCAACAATTTGACCAATTTCAGGCTGATATTGATCAAATGTATCAATCGCACATACTGGGAAGTCTCTGACCAACCTGGTCAATCAGGTGTGTGGGGGTAAATTTGAAATCGGCGCCGGTAGACTTGGGGGCAGGATACAGCCTGTATATGGCTGATTCTGCTTCTGCACAAGTCCGGGCCGTTTTAATTACTATTCCCCCTCCAGGCTGCCATGGATAGTGGGGGAATGAAATAATTTGGCTTCCAGCGATTGCTGGAGGCCAAATTATTGTGTTTTTAAGCAACCTCGGCTCTGTCTTCTGACGGCGCCGATGTTACTCACTGAGCGCTGCAATAGGAGTGATTCCTATTTTAGTCTATGGAGGCGCCGGCTGCGACCAAATCTAGCAGCGCTGAAAAGCACTGCTCCGGTGTGTGGTGGTAATGGCATACCATATCGCCATGGAAACTCCTGCTGCTGTCTCGCCAAATGTTTGATGTCCCCCAGGTGCTTGTGCATGAAAATACTTAACCTGTCTGCTGCCACCTAGTGTCCGCGCTGTACCTTCACATTTGCGTCCCAATGCGAAAGTACCGCAGAAACTCGGGGGCAGTAGACAGGTAAAGTATTTGCATACACAGATACCGGGGGGAGGGGGGGGAGGCATTTAACAGTTTAGTGGAGAGCGGCAAGTGTTTCCATTGCGTTCTTCACGATATTGCATGCCGTTACCGCCGTGCACCTGATCGACTACGTCTGCCCGAGATTTCCCAGCATGTCCGATCGATACATTTGACCAATTTCATACTAAAATTGATCAGGAATCGTCCTGTGGTTTATGAGCAGCCAATAGATCTCTCTCTAATCAAATTTGATCAGAGAGAGCGATCTGTCTCTTGGTTGAATCTGCTCATACATCTCTAGATGTATGGCCACCTTTACGCTCTCACACTCATTAATGTTTACATAAAAACACGACTAACCCAACATGTTTCACCCCCTAATAGTGGCCTTCGTCAGGTAACAAAGGGTCATATCCAAATAACTTTTCTCCTGAGTTTTTCCCTAGGAGTTAATTTTTCATCTTATCTAAAAAATAATTTTTAATTTCTTGGTACCTTACAGTTGAAAAAGTTCTAAATAGTGGGTAAAAAATTAATATCAAACTTGATTCTAGTAATTTCTTGCTTGGTGGATTGTTTAAAAGTATTCTATTGATGAGGTTTGAATATATCTATTTGGGAAAAACTCAGGAGAAAATTTATTTGGTCTTACCCCGAAAATAAGACAGTGTCTTATATTAATTTTTGCTCTAAAAGATGTGCTAGGGCTTATTTTCAGGGGATGTCATATATTTCTATTAGGAAGTGTCTCTCAGCAGAACATTTCCTGTTCCTTTGTACTGTCATGTTCACGGGTTTGAAAGTATGCTTCTGTAATGATCAGGCGCCTGCTCTGTCATCCTTGCACACAGCTGATAACCTTGCTGTGTGCTGGGGTGACAGGATCAGTGCCCGATTGGCACTGCACCACTGTGTCCCCACTTACTGGCTGCCTCTTCCTCCTCTTTAACTTCCGCTAAGGCTTATTTTCGGGTTAGGGCTTATATTTCAAGCATGCTCAAAATTCCAGCTAGGGCTTATTTTCAGGGTAGGTCTTATTTTCAGGGAAAAAGGGTATGTATGACCCTAAGTGCTAAGGTGGCAGTGCTCAATGCTAAGATATATGAACCAGGACTGTGGAATCGGTACAAAAATCTTCCGACTCCAACTACGACTCCTCAGTTTATAAAACCTCCAACTCCGACTCCAGGTACCCATAATGACTCAGGCTCCTTAGTCTAATACTTACCAGGGCTGTGGATTTTGTACAAAATCATCCGACTCCTCAGTTTATGAAATCACTGACTCCGACTCTGGGTACTCAAAATTGCTCTGACTCCAACTCCACAGTCCTGATATGAACTTTACATTTCAATAACATAGGAAAAAATATAGCCTGTCTACTCTGTTCTCAAGCAATGTGCTCTATAAAGATGGTGAATTAGATGCTAATAATTCCAGCTTGTATGCATTATATGCGGCTTTGAATTGGGCTTTCTAACGATTTCCAAGCTCCATACAGTCTGCATGCAGGTCAGAGATATCATATCATAGCGGGGTGCAGCGGGCTCAGAGAGCGTCGATTAGGGCACACAGAGGCATGTCCTGCAGATGGGAACGTGCCTCTGTGTCCCGTTTTTAGATTTAATAACCTGCCTCGCGGTTTCGGTATGTACAGGATTTAGAGTGAACCTGAACTTAAAATAGGAGACGATGAATTGTATGTGTAGTATGGATGATAAATTGAACATTTAGTACAGTGTTCTCCCCAGGCTCTTTTAGCCGGGTGCTCCACCCGCCTAGTTTTGGTGAGCACCCGGCTGACACCGGCTCACCTCCTCCTATGCTGTAAGCAGAGTTGCGCACAGAAGCACTGGTCCTGCATTCTCTCATATTGCCCCACCCGGCTACTTTTTCATGCCACCCGGCTGGAAAAAAATTCTGGGGAGAACACTGTAGTAGTATGGAAAAGAGTCTTATATTTTTAGTTTCACAACTTTATTTTAAAGATTGCATCACACTACCAGTGCTGCTGTTTAAAATGTACACTCTGCTTTGTTTAGCTGAAAAGGATACAGAGCTAGTGACTCTTTGAACTTCTCTGCAGTTAAACCTCCTCAGAATCCTTATCTCACTGTTTCTCAGCAGTTTTGGCTTCTATTCACTTGTCAGGAAACTAGACTAAATCGGGCAAGCTGTGACACTCTTGCATAGATAACTCACGTTATTTAACTCTTGCTGTACTGGAAAACAGAATGGGATTTCTAATTATTTCTTAGTAGGAATAGTGCTAGATGTGTATATGCTTATCTTATCATGTCACTTCAGGTATGCTTTAAGGAAACAAGAAACCTCTTTTTTTTATGCAGCCCCTGTAATCAGTGTAGAGACAGTAGACAGCTAGTGACTTATGAGCCAGAAAGATTTGTCATAATTCTGTGTAATCTGGTCAGGTCTGTTTATCTAGGAATGTTCTAGTAATTTAATTCCTGTAAGCAACACAAAGTATAGATGAGGTGTTCGCTAATCTACTTTGTATGAAGTTATATGAAATCACTTATTTAGCATCTTTGTTTTGGTTCATTTAGGATACCCCCGAGTGTTCTGTGGCTCTAACAAAACAAAGGACTGGATCTGTTGGAGATCGACCACCTCGCCCTACGCTGCTGGAACAAGTGCTAAACCAGAAAAGACTTGTAAGTTAACCTCGGAGGTTTTTGACCATTTTCTAATGGTACCATACTCGATTGTCCATTGATCGATCAGACTATCGACTTTATTGGGTGATCAACTAGAGTGTGGTTGATCGAAAGTCGATCAATAAGTGGCCCACACACTACAAGCGAGATCCTGGTGATCCTCCTTCACTAATTGATCTGAACAATATTGTGCCTCCATGTGCTCAAACTAAAAATTGATCCTGTGTTGATCAAAATGATGTGAACAGTTGCCGATTCCTGTATTATTGACCGATATCTTTTAATCTTACACGATCGAGCAGATTGGCCAATTCAACCAGATATTGGTCAATTTCCACTAGTGGAGAACATAATCGATTCTCCCTCAATCCGATAAAATCAGATGGTTGATCGTGCAAGAAGATTGAGTGATGTATGGGTACCTTTAGTGTCATTACTGCAATTGGGGCTGATTTACAAAATAAACCACATAACGACCGCCTAACGCCGATAGGTGGCAGCTGGTCATTTGTGGGTTTCCATGTCAGTTCACGGAGGGTGTCTCCGTGAACAGCCTGCGAGCCTCTGATCGCTCTCGCAGGCAAAATATAAACACGCGGGGAAGAAATCCCTGGTGTTCACATCCTACGGCACTGCTGTCACAGCAGCGCCGTGAAGGAGATCGGCGATCCCCGGCCTCTGATTAGCCGGGGATCGCCGGCATCTGATAGGCTGAAGCCTATCAGAGGCGGCACAGGACGGATCGCCGTCCTGTGCCGCCCATAGTGAGGAGGGGAGGGAGGGAAGGAGAGGGAGGGGGGAATAGCCTCTGGTCTCTGAAAAAGCAGCAGTTGCCGTGAAACGGCTGTAAGGCCGGTATCTTTTCCTACACTTTACTGGAATGTCTGTATGCCTATGTAACAGTGCGTAAATTCCTATGAGCAAGAGTTGGTACTCCGGCTTTTCCCTTCTACTAGTATCTGGACTGATCTACGTGAGCACAACTCTTATGCTGTGAATACACCACGAGATTTTTTGGCAAATAGATGGTTCAATAGATAAAATTTCCAAAATGTTAGATCTGATTTTCGATCGTTTTTCTGATCGATTTCTCATGGAAGTGAATGGAAATCAAAAATTAATCAGAAAAACGATTGGAAAATCAATTGGACAGTAAATCTGCTGAAAAATGTCATTGTGTATTCCCAGCATAATAGGTGTGCTACATAGAGCTCGTCCTCAGCTAGCATCTGGTGCCAACCAATCTGCCTTCTACTAACGATATTGACTGCGTAGTGATTAGTGCAGCCTATGCCTTTTTTTTGGCATCTAGGACCAGCAGTGCTATCCCCTATACTATCATGCTGCCTATATATCTGGATCCTGGGCCACAACTTTATGCAGACTGATATTTCAGCGCAACATTCAAATGTGAACTGACCCTGAATCCAGCCCTGTTAACAAGAATGTTTTTATAAAGTCAGCCTTGTAATGTTACACTAGTTGTACTGTAACCGAAGATCCATCATTGAAACATACATATAGTATTATGTCATTATGTTGAACAGTTGATACCTAATCAACTGGTTACGTTTTAGCTATTATATCAACACAGGTGCAAAGGAAACTCTAAAATTGTCTCGGGCCATGTAGGGGGTACATGGGCTGTGCAGAGGGGTTTAATGCCACCTCTTGCCAATGCTCTCCACTCTGCTCTCCATCTTCCCCAAAATTCTGCCTACTAGACAAGAAAGTACACTGTGAAAGCAAAAGTGTGGAGGAGATGGAACGCATCAGCGAGAGGCATCAGCTTAGGTGAGTACACCCCCTCTTCGTGGTCCGTGTTGAGGCCTAATCAACTGCGTACATTTCAGCCTAGTAGAAAACCCTGATGCCTATTTATTTCACATTTTTATGTAACTGTAATAAGTTATAATTGACCTGTTTTTGTCTTTTTTGTTTTATTTTCCATTTGCAGTAGGTAACTATTGGTAGTAATACTTCTTCACTGTTTTATCTTTATCCAGTCGCTTTTGAGAAGTCCTGAAGTCGTGAAGTTCCTTCAGACGCAGCAGCAGCTTCTCAGCCGTCAGGCTTATGAACAGAGACAATCGTTTCAAGGGGCATCACTTTGACCGGATCGATTCATTTTGTATCATAAAACTTTAATTTCAAGGCAGTCTTGAAGTGTATAGAAGACATACAGAGACTGTGAAATCAGCCATGTTAGATTACTGTAGCCTGTTTTGCATTTTGTTTCCCATAAGGTTTTTCCTGCTCTACACCTAACATTGCCAGCAATACTAGACAGGTATGCTTTGTACCGTAGTTCTTTTAGGGAGTGGGAACACAAGCTCACACAATGCCTGTGCCCTCTCCGCTATGGGAGGTGCTGAGCAGGAGGTGGGAGGTGCCACTCTGGCTACATTTATGCTTCTGTGAATCCTGCACAGTGGGCGTTGCTTTTGGATATGTGGTCATTAGGCAATGTTTACCTCCAATGGAGGAAAGCAGCTGAGTAGGATTAGTTCCCACCCAGTTGCTTTCTCATATGCTGGAAAAAGCAGTTGACGGCAGTGTTGTTTTCATGAGCTCTGGTGGTGGTATTCAGCGACCTTAAAGGGACTCCGAGCAGTGCAGAAACTATGGAAAGATACATATCATTTTAAAGCTCGCTTTCTCCTCTTTCCAATGATATATAAACCGCCGCCCTACGCCTTTTAGTTTTCGCTATTTTCGCGATTGAAATTGCCGCGGCCGCGATTTCAATCGCGAAAATAGAGAAAACTAAAAGGCGTAGGGCGACGATTTAGGTGTCGCCAGAAAGAGGAGAAAGAGAGCTTTAAAATGATATCCATCTTTCCATAGTTACTTGTATTACACAGGACAACACTTTCCCCAGTGTCAGCAGCTCCATTCAGCAGAATGGAGCTGCTGACTTTAGGAAAAAGTCGCCCTGTGTAATACAATGTACCTAAATCGTCGCCTTACGCCTTTTAGTTTTCTCTATTTGCGCAATTGAAATCGCGGCCGCGGCAATTTCAATCGCGAAAATAGCGAAAACTAAAAGGCGTAGGGCGGCGGTTTATATATCATTGGAAAGAGGGGAAAGAGAGCTTTAAAATGATATGCATCTTTCCATAGTTTCTGCACTGCTCGGAGTCCCTTTAAAGTAAATGGGAACTGTCGCCTAAAAAAAAAAAAAGTGAGATACTTACCTAAGGAGAGGGAAGGCTTTCCCCATTCCTCACCCGGTGTCTGGTCCATCTCAGGATCCCCCGTCGCAGTATTCGACCAATCCGGTCAAATGCTGCTATCTCTGCCGGCGAAGGGAGGCTTCGGGAAGTCTTCAGGAGCCCGAGTGCTCCTGAAGACAGGCCGCTCCATACTGCGCGAACGACTCTATCGCATGCGCAGTATGGAGCCACCTGTCTTCGGGAGGACTCAGCTCCCGAAGTCCCCTGCTGCTACTTCAAACCAACAAAGCACTGCACGGAGGGCACCAGGAGTGGACAGGGAAGGCTCTATAGGACCTAGAGACTTCCCTCTCCTTAGGCACGTATCCGCCTTTCTTTTCTATTTTTCTATTTACTATGGAGGTCCTCTTTAACAGCATCAGTGGGGGGTACCTCTCACAATCTGAATGGGCAACTTTGAGCTTACACAAACGGTATGCACACAGGGCTAGTATATCAACACAGGTGCAAAGAAAACATAACATTGTCTCGGCATTTGTTGGGGGGGGCACAGGTTAATTCACATAAGTTGCCGCCTCTTGCTGATGCGCTCCACTCCGCCCTCCATCTTCTTCACAATTCTGCCTACTAGACAAGAAGTTCTGCTGTGAAAGCAAAAGTGTGGGGGAGATGGAGCGCATCAGCAGGAGGCATCAATTTAGGTAATCCCCTCTTTGTGGCCTGTGCCCCCTGCATGCACTGAGACCATTTCTCTTCTCGTTCATCCTTAGGGCCCTTTTTAATTGTGTGCGATTCACTGCGTAACCCTGCATACAGAGTTGGACCGGAAAATGTTGCTTTGGAAAGTATTGGAACTCGGGTCTAGCAATCTGATACAATGATTTGTCGTTTGGATTGCTACACTTGCTATGGCCCTTTACCCCCTTCAGTGAAGCAATATGTTACTAAATGGGTTGTTTCTCCGCTGAATAAGATACCAAGGCCCCGATTCATAAAGCATTGACGCGTGCAGTAATGCAGAAAACAGATGATTTTTACCAAGCATTTTGGAAAATGTCATTTCATAAAGACTGTTACCACATGGCAAGCTGAAATTACCCAGCAGTGAGTTAAATTACCAACTTGTGCGTAAATGTCAATTCATAAAGATTAGAACATGCGGTAAAGCCAAGTAACTTGTTTGGTGATTACTTGTAAAAACAAAACAGAGGACATCGAGAGCCCAATAGTGCAATATTGTCTGGTAAGCTCAATATATAAAATAATGTCAAAGGTTCTTATACTCACAAAGGTGGGTTACCATCAGGCAACCACTTGACAGGCAAGTGGGGAGTATTAGTACCTGACCCCACTCAGGTATAAAAGTCGCTCTCTGTAGATAGGAAAATGGGGAAAGAACCCCTCCACCAGGGGTGGATTCAATAGTGCTGTAATATGTACGAACAGAGGCGCCAAGCAGAGTAAAACAATATTCTAAAAATGATAAAAAGAGGGAAGTCGAGGTGGACTTACCTCCCTCTGGTAGTGGACATATACTCAAATGCAGAGTAAAAATATACAATTTAATCACAACTCCATAAAATCGCAACGCGTTTCGCAGTCAACAGTCCCGCTTCACCAGGCAGTATAGGAGCATATAAAACTGGTTCAGGTCCGTAAAGCGTGTGAGCACCTCAGAGGCGCGATTTTATGGAGTTGTTAATAAATTGTATATTTTTACTCTGCATTTGAGTATATGTCCACTACCAGAGGGAGGTAAGTCCACCTCGACTTCCCTCTTTTTATCATTTTTAGAACATTGTTTTACTCTGCTTGACGCCTCTGTTCGTACATATTACAGCACATTGTTTGGTGATTACCTCCAGCTATGATGTGTTGGAAACCAGTTGGATGCAGTAATAAGTGACTGACAGAAGCAGAGAGCTAATAGGAACAGCCTTCCTCTCCTGCAAGTCCCTCTAATAGGTTCAGACACCATCTCAGGAGGAACAAGAGTTTTTCTACCCTCCAGGCAGCAGAGGAGAGAACCTGCACACAAGAGATTTTCCTTGCAGTCCTCTAGACATTTAACCCTTTAGGTTCCTGTTTGAAGATGCAGAGGAGAACGCGGGGAAATCATCTAAGCATGGCATGTTTGATGTTTATTGAGAGTTCATCTAAACACAGGCTATTAAATACAATGTTTAGAAAGGCTAATAGACAGATTTAGAGGGAATAGGAGGGATTGTGTAGATCAAAGGAATGCTGGGGATGCCTCTTACTATTTATACATGGAAGAACATCACAGTAAGGGCTTGTTCACACGAGCATTTGTGTATTTTTTTTAAGTGCTGGCAATTTTAGAAACCGTCCTAAAAGCGCTTGTGCAATGATTCCCGATGAGAGTGTTCACGTATGAGCAGTTTGATTACGATCCGCTTCCAAAAGCGCTGCCTGTACCATTTTCTGAGCGCTTTGGCTCAATGGAAGGTATAGAGAAATTGCAAAATGCTTGAAAAAGAGCTTTGCATAGCGATTTACCAAGCGCTTTTAAGAATAAATACATTGTATTTATTCTATTCCCGGGTCAAAATCTCAATCGCTCATCAAAAGCGCTTAAAAAAAGCACTTACACAAAATCGCCCAACATGCAGAAAACACCGGGAATCGCTTTAAAAAATTGCACACAAAAACGCTCAGAGCTTGCGATTTATAATGTGAACAAAGCCTAACAGAACAGAGACCTTCTTTGCAGCTGTTAATGAACATCTTTGTGAACTGAAGTCATGATTTTCCGTACATTACCAAACTTCTACCGCACCTGTGAAAATCTTTATGAATCAGAAAACAAAAGTCTAAACTAAATTTTTTTATTTTTATTATACAGCCCTTTATGAATCAGAGCCAATGTGTACTGACATTGCTTTAAATTGAATGCAAGTTCGAGCCAGTGGTGTGCCTCCTTCAGTTATCAAGTTATTGCTGGGATACTTACTGTACTGTAGTAAACAAACCCCTGTATGTATGATGAATGAAAAATAACCATTAGATTTCGTGTGAGCACTTGCTCAGAGAACTTATTGGTTGAGACCATTGACCCTCTTTCTTCCAGAATCTGAGGGAGAAGTATCAAGAGCTGGACAGTGTTTGTTCTACTTGAAAATACATTGGGGTCGATTCACTATAACAAATGCATTATTAGAGTAGCCTAGCGAGCGCTATGAACTTATGCCTGCTAATTGGCACTGATCCTACCCTGAGCCCCTGTGAGTCCAATTCCTTTAAAGGACATTATCCTCGTACTTTGATTGGCCTAATAGTCTGCCTGTCAAGTGACAGGTAGCCTATTGGGCCAATAAAAGTGTGGGGATAATGTCCTTTAACCCCCCTGGCGGTCTATTAAAACCGCCAGGGGGCAGCGCAGCACTTTAAATCTTTTTTTTTAAAATCATGTAGCTAGCCTAGCGCTAGCTACATGATAGCCGCTGTGCAGTGGCATCCCCCCTCCCATTCCGATCGCCTCCGGCGATCAGAGCAAACAGTAAATCCTGTTCAGAACGGGTTTTCTTGTTTGGCTTCCCCCGTCTCCATGGCGACGAACGGGATGACTTCATCGACGCCATCCACGTCATGGCGCACGGGAGAGTCCCGATCCACCTCTTAGCGCTGCCTGGCGCTGATAGGGGGAGGGGGGGTGGCTGGTAGCGGCGAATCGGCGCGGAGCGGCGGCGATAGGTATGTACACGTACCTAGCAAAGTGCTAGCTGCGTGTAACAAAAAAAATTATGCAAATCGGCCCCCCAGGGCTTGAGAAATCCTCCATGGCGGCTTACCCCGAGCTCAGCCCGGGCTTACTGCCAGGGAGGTTAAAGTGATTGGACCCGCAGGGCTCAGGGCAGGATGAGTGGAGCTCTTGTCATTGCCAATTAGTTTGTCATTACCAGTTAGCAGGCATAAGTTTGTAGTGCTCACTATGCTTCTCTGATAAGGCGTGTTAACTCTAATAAGGTGTGTCAACTCTGATAAGGCATGCTATTTGTTATAGTGAATCAACCCCTTTTTCTTTTAACTGTCATTTTATAAAGAAAATACGTCAGTGCTTACAGTAATGGGCTGTACAGAAACCTTCACCGTATTATTGTCTCTGTGCTATTTCTTATATTTAACATGTTAGCATCTTGTTAGCTGTGTGTTGTGTTGTATAGGGTAACTGTTGCAGTGTCTTTAGTGTTGTGAGTTACTCTGCAGTGTTCTGTATATGCCAGGGCCGGATTTACCATAAGGCACTGTAGGCACGTGCCTAGAGGCGTCTGATGATGGAAAGGCGGCTTGCTCTCCACTCCTAGTGTCTCCCTCCCTCCTTCCCTACGCAAAGTCCAGATGAGAGTTTAAATGAGAGGTTACTCACCTTGCTCTCAGCATTCCACTGACTAGATCTCCCTTCAGTCAGAAGCACCTCTAACTACATAATACTGAGGTTCTTCTAGTTGCCTAATACTTGGGGGCACCTCTAGCTACTTATGATGGACAAGGTAGTAAGGGAGAAGTGACAGCTGGGACAGCCAGCACACTTGTAATGCAGTTCGGCAGGGGTTTGTAGCTTCATGGAGGGTGAAATCTAAGGTGCCAGGACATCTGTGCCTATAGGCTCCTGTAAGGTAAATCCGGGCCTGGTATATGCACTAAGAATTTTATTTTATTTTTACTGCAAATCACTTGGAGCCAAATAACAATGTTAGGAGCGATCACTGACATTGTTTTGACATTTTCTGATAATTGTAAATTTTTTATGTGTTTTGTACATTTTATAAGTTTTGTATATTGAAATAAATTGCCATACATCCATTAATTTATGACACCTTTTCTAAGACCCATGTCTCTTAATTGCTTTTATCTGTTTATCTTTACCCCTAAAGGAGTGCTGCCTATGTCATCTCACACATCATACTGTGAACCATAATAGGTTGGGATTCTGCTTTTAAAGTGGATACAAGATAAACTTTTTTACTCATTGCATAATTGCGTTCCTTTCATATCGTTTATAGGCTATTCCTCAAGCCAAATACTTGTTTTGTTTTAATACTCTAATTCTTTATTAACGTATAAACTAAACAAGCCTCGCCCACAGCTTTTCACAGTGCCTTGGCACTGTAGCAAGGGCTTATGGGAGCTCAGTCTGGGTAGGAGGAGGAGGTTCCTAGCCAGAGATTTTACAGGAGGAGAGGGGACTGAATTTACACACAGGCAAGTTGATAGCATCTCCAGCCCTTAGCCTGTGACAAACAGAACATGGCTGCCCTCATTGTATCACAGGAATAAATAATCATAAAATGTTGCATTTGTTTGCAGCTAGGTATGCTGTGTAAACTATCTAAACTTTAGATAAGATATATAGACAAGTTACTTGTTATAGTTAGTTTTTCATCTCGGATCCGTTTTAAGGTAAATTGGAACTGAAAAGAAACTTTACGAGAATTCACTTTACGTATAGTGGTAATGATAAATAGAACTTTCTTAGAGTCTCATAGTCTTTGTTACAATTTAGAGTGGAATTATACACCCAAAACTTGAAATTTCAGTAACTACTTTTACTTATATAAAAGAACATTTGAAACTATTCCCAACCCTTCCCTGCATGTAAAAAAGAAATGTTTTTAGACAGAGGAATGGCTTGGGAACCCTTTCAATTCTTCTCTTATGTTACTGAAATGTTAGTTTTGAAAGTATAATCACACTTTGAAATGTACCAGAGGCGACATGTGACATGATGAGATAAACGTGTATGTACAATGCAAAACATTAATAACTAGGCTGTTTTACTTTTTGTATTTTGCTGCCTGAAAGAGTTAATTTCTTAGCATTGAAGTGACAGCTTCTGTCTTGTCAGTACCTTATCAGGAATATAGTAAACATCACTGATAAGCAAATTACAGCCATAAAAGTTTTCCTGGCAAAATACAACTTCTAAGGGCAGGGAGAGATAAAATACATGAACTATTGACCTTTTTCTAAAGTCTGCCACTGATTAGAGACAGTAAAACATTCAACCTGCTTTGTAAATTATTTAATATAAAAGAAAACCCTGGGATACTTTAAAAAAAGTCATTTTTAGGAGTAGGAATATAAATATAATTATCTCATCAGTTTATTTTCACCTCAGGTTCACTTTCAGGAGTTACATTTTAATTGTAAAGTGTATACAACAATCATGTCATTGTCACAAAAAAATCTGGTTCATTCAGCTCCCAACAGAAATAACTTATTTTTGAGCTTATGATCACTATTCTGTTCTTAGGAGTAAGTGCTCAGCCTCAAGCAAGTGTCTGGGTTCTATTTACTTTTCAGGAGAACCGTAGCTGCATTTGACTGCAATTCGATAGCCTCATCTACATATTTTGTTAACCCTTGCAATCAAAAAAAGAATACAAAGAAAATGCAGGTAAGTTCTTATTAGATATATCTTATTAGATATATAAGCATGTTTAATCCAACATGTCACATGACCGTTCACATGCCACAACAATTTCAAATGGCAAGGGGCAATTGGGAGAAAGATTTATGAATAATGCAATGCAGTTAAAGGAAAGGTTCAGGGAGGGTGGAGGAAAAATAAAAATAAAATTCCACTTACCTGGGGCTTCCTCCAGCCCGTGGCAGGCAGGAGGTGCCCTCGCCGCCGCTCCGCAGGCTCCCGGTGGCGCACCCGACCTGGCCAGGCCGGCTGCCAGGTCGGGCTCTTCTGCGCTCCAAGGCTCGGAACTTCTGCGTCCCACGCCGGCGCTCTGACGTCATCGGACGTCCTCCGGGCTCTACTGCGCATGCGCAGAACTACTGCGCATGCGCAGTAGAGCACGGAGGACGTCCGATGACGTCAGAGCGCCGGCGTGGGACGCAGAAGTTCTGGGCCTTGGAGCGCAGAAGAGCCCGACCTGGCAGCCGGCCTGGCCAGGTCGGGCGCGCCACCGGAGACCACCGGGAGCCTGCGGAGCGGCGGCGAGGGCACCTCCTGCCTGCCACGGGCTGGAGGAAGCCCCAGGTAAGTGGAATTTGATTTTTATTTTTTACCCACCCTCCCTGAACCTTCCCTTTAAGCCATGGTCCTTTTTAAGGTTTGTTTTGTCTAGCTGCACAAGTTTTATACAACTACCCATTTAACCAGTTCAGCTATTATTAAATTAACTACACAAACTACATTCTCGAAAGCAATAGTGCAATCTTTATAAACAATACTACGCCTTTCAAAAGCTACTTACGGTATCTCCTCAGCAGGAGGTGCCACTCCTTGATATACAGCACTTTTAAGGCCGGTGCACACCAGAGCGGTTCTGGAGCGTTTTTTAAACCGCTTGCAGGGGGAAAACCGCTTGGCTAATGAAAGTGAATGGGATGGTGCACACCAGAGAGGCGTTTTTTCCACAAATGCAAACTCGGGGGCTGCAGCATTTTTTTAGATTTCTGAGGCGTTTCTGCCTCAATGTTAAAGTATAGGAAAGTGGAAAACCGCTCTGAAAAATTCTAGATCAGAGCGGTTTACCAGGCGTTTTTGTTACAGTAGCTGTTCAGTAACCGCTTTACTGTAACAATATTTGTAATCTGCTACACAAAAACGCTCCAAAAAACGCTAGGCATGGTTAGAAAACCTCTCTAAACATGCCTAGAATCGCTCTGAGATCTGCTTCATAAACCTCTAGCGTTTTGCAGATCTGCTAGTGGTTTTTGGTGTGCACTGGGCCTTAGTTGTTCCCGGCCGGATCTATAAAGTAATTGCCGGGAGGGAACAGGGAGGTATCAAATACGCAGGTGAAAATCTAGTCCTCTTTCACCTGCCTGCCTCTGCACTGCCCTAGATTGAAGGTTCCTGGAGGGAAGGAGTAAGAGTGGAATTATTTAAATAAAAGAAAAACCCTACTCTGCAATATAGTGGTGGGCAGCAGTGTGCGTGCCCATATAGAGGGCTTGGAATGCCACCTCTGGCATACTTGCCATAGGTTCGCCACCGCTGACCTAGGAGGTGGACATCTGGGGCCCCCGGAACTTCTGGCTCTGAATGAGGAAGTGTAAGCCAATGGAACACACCATGGACCACATTGAAGTGTAAGTGGTGGCGTTAAAGGGATACTGAGCCCTCCATAAAATGGCAATATGGAGTTACCTGGGGCTTCCTTCAGCCCACCGTAGCCCGCGAGGTCCCCTTGGCTCCTCTCCCGGTCCCGCTGACGGCCCCTTTATTCAGTGACTTTGGCCTGAAGTCGCCCGTGCGCGTCCCTACCGTGTAGCCGGGACCTCTCGGGCTACGTTGGGCTGGAGGAAGCCCCAGGTAAGTCCAAATCGAGATTTTACGGAGAGCGCAAGGTCCCTTTACGCCTCATAGAGCTCGCTCTCACCTCCCGCACACTGCAAGATGCTCTCGTTTTTCATGAAAGCATTGCTCATCCCTACTGTATACCATTTACCCCATGACATGCATACAGGGCTATCTGTAATAGCTTACTCATTACTAAGATTTAAGGGTCCCATACACTGAGCCGATTAGTGGCCGATCAATCGATCAAAATTGATCGCAAATCGTGGCCGCAGCAGTTTTAAAAGTAGCTCGTGAGCCGAAAAAGTGTGGGCACCCCTGAACTACATAGTCCTCGTGGCTCTTGGCTGTGGTGTGTTTTATCTGGGCTCTTGTTAGGAACCCTGGATCTGGGTTTGGAGTGAGCAGAGTTGACCACTTCTTTTAGGGCACATGGCTTTTCTTGGTCTTCATTGTGCAGCATGGCTTTGTAGTAGGGTGAGTCAGGGCTGCTGCTCTATAGGTGGGCCCAGTATGGCTGCACTCTTTTATTCCACACACTTAAAAACAGATGGGTTCAACTTACATTGCGGGTCTCTGCACACAGGATACTTTTGCATATAAGTGAATTTAAAATAAGGCAGCAATAATGTCCTATGATTGCTCACTCTACATCTCAACCAGTTTCACCTTTCCATCTTCATCAGTGGTATTGAAGAGTGAGCTAAAAATGCAAGTTACATAGGGCTCTATTCATAAAAAACTTGTGGCGTAAATACTCGTAGAGGTAAAATACCGCAGCGGTATTTTACACTTCTGGGCTGTCATTCAAAAAAATGTTGCCAGCTGCGATGCAAGAGCGGAGATCTCCCGCTGAAAGCTGGCGGTAAGCTGTCGGAAGGCATGCGGAAACACTTCAGCCGGCAGAGTCCCTCCGTGCACTGCTCTCTCTGGGAGGTCTGTCCCATTCACTTGTATGTAATCCGCAAAATCAGAGGAAGCGGTATTTCCCGTCTACATACCGCTTCCTCTAAACTTTATGAATGGCCATTTTGTTACTTTTTTCTAGATAAATCCAGAAAAACACTGGAGAAGGCGGAAATTTCTCGCTCTGGTGGGGGATTGTAGATTTTCATGCGGGAACAGCTTTTATGAATGCCCACTTTGCTAAATGGACGGGAAAATCCGCTGTTTTGAGCGGAAAACTTGCGGTAACCTTTTATGAATAGAGCCCATAGTCCATGTTCCATCTGCCTGATCAGTCCTATTCTGGTTAATGGAGGTTGCCGTCTTGCAGCTAACCGCCAAGTATTAGTGTATATGGGTCCTTCTTGGTGATTGCCAGGTGTGACTTCAATGGAGGTAGGCCAACACTCATCATTCATTTTAAAGTGACACTGAAGCGAAAAATAAACAGGTGAGATAATGAATTGTAAGTGTAGTACGAATAATAGAACATAAGTAGCAAAGAAAAGAGTTTCATATTTTTATTTTCAGTTATATAGCTTTATTTATAAATTTATAATTTATAACTTTGCATAATTCTGTCATATTTGCAGTTTAGAAACCACACTCTGTATTTTAAAGGACAACTGAAGTGAGAGGAATATGAAGGCTGCCTTATTTATTTCCTTTTAAACAATACCAGATGCCCGGCAGCCCTGTTTTTCTATAAATAACACCAGAAACAAGCATGTAGCTAATCTTGTCAGATCAGATAATAAATGTCAGAAACAACTGACCTGCTGCATGCTTGTTCAGGGGCTATGGGTAAAAGTATTAGAGGCAGAGGATCAGCAGGACAGCCAGGCAACTGGTATTGCGTAAAAGGAAGTAAATATGGCAGTCTCCACATCCCTCTCACTACGGTTGTCCTTAAAGAGAGTCTGAAGCGAGAATAAAACTCGCTTCAGTGCTTATATTCAGCAGGGGCATGTGTGCCCCTGCTACAACGCCGCTATCCCGCGGCTAAACGGGGGTCCCTTACCTCTCAAATCCCCTCCGTGGTGCCTGGGGATCTCTTCCTGGTGAGGCAGGGCTAATAGCCACAGCCCTGCCCTCACACGCGTCTGTCAGCACGTTTCTACGCCTTTCCCCCGCCCCTCTCAGTCTTCCTTCACTGAGAGGGGTGGGGGAGAGGCGGCGATGCGCCGCTGATAGACGCGCTGTGAGGCAGGGCTGCAACCGTTAGCCCTGCCTCCAGCAGCAGCAAAATCTACGACCAAGTTGGTCGTAGATTTTGCACGGGGGGATTTGGGGGGTAAGGGACCCCCGTTCAGGCACGGGATAGCGGCGTTTTAGCAGGGGCAAACATGCCCCTGCTATATATAAGCTCTGAAACAAGATTTATTCTCGCTTCAGAGTCTCTTTAAAGGATACCCAAAGTGACATGTGACATGATGAGATAGACATGTGTATGTACAGTGCCAAGCACACAAATAACTACGCTGTGTTCCTTTTTATTTTCTTTCTCTGCCTGAAAGAGTTAAATATCAGGTATGTAAGTGGCTGACTCAGTCCTGACTCAGACAGGAAGTGACTACAGTGTGACTCTCACTGATAAGAAATTCCCCTTTTTACCTCTTTCTTGCTCTCAGAATCCATTTTCTGCTAGGAAAGTCTTTTATAGTTGGAATTTCTTATCAGTGAGGGTCACACTGTAGTCATTTCCTGTCTGAGTCAGGACTGAGTCAGCCACTTACATACCTGATATTTAACTCTTTTAGGCAAAGAAATGGAAAACGGAACACAGCCACAGTATCCTTTAATATGGCCATTTATATGGATACACCATAATATGGAAATTTATATAAATGGTGAAGTTAACAAACAAAACCACCGCTATTGGTCTGACACTAACCCACATTGGATAGATCCCTCCAAGACTGTTGGAACCAAAAAAATGATGGTATGGTTAGGTATATGGGGTGTATCCATGGATAAGGTGTATCCATATAAATGGTCCACCCTGTATAACAACTCAAGTGTTTTAACTCTTCCTCTACTGGAAAAAAGTGAGACATTTTTCTTTGCTACTAATGTTCTACTTGTTATCTGTACTACACATACAATGCATTATCTCGTAAGTTTATTTTCTCTTCAGATTTGCTTTAAGGCTCCAGCTGTAAAATAGGTAACTTTGTTCAGATATAAAATCTGGTCGGTGTCACAACACCACAAACGTCTGTTGTCCAAATTAGTCATTTGCAATGAATCATATTCTAAAAGATAAACACAAATAAACTGCAGTAGGCTTTTCAGTAATTCATTTATTGATACAGTGCATACAACAATGAATAAGGATTTCTAAATTACTTTTTATCCAAAAAAGAACCAGTAAGCTGGTATTTTTTTTTACTAAGTGAACACAATACAATTACGTTGTTCTTCTACCTAAATATATCTCAATGTCTCATTAGCTGTTTCGCTCAAGAATTAGAAATATTTTATTTACGGTACAGTGCTATTATTTCTTCCTCCTGCCCATTTCATCCAGCCTAGATCAGGCATGAGCAAACTTGGCCCTCCAGCTGTTACGGAACTGCAAGGCCCACAATGCATTGCAGGAGTCTGACAGCCACAGTTATGACTCAAAGGCAAATGCATTGTGGGACTTGTATTTCCGTAACAGCTGGAGGGCCGAGTTTGCCCATGCTTGGCCTAGATATTCAAGAAATCACAGCACTAAATCATAGCCTCACAAAAGGCTACAGCTGCTTACAGTGGTATCACTAGATTTTTTTTTTAAACAGAAAACCAGAAGCAACTTCCATGAGTGGTAGCTCCAAAGAAAGTGTGAATTGTTCCCACCTCTAGGGTAAGTATAGTTTTGTTTTCCCCTTCTAAGGGCTGGTTCACATTTGGCACTTGCCCGCAATCGCGATTCAGCAGGCAAAATCCTGTGATTACCGTTCAGTAGAACGAAAATCACAGCATTATCCCCCCCAAGACCCTGCATACAGCGCGTTTGTGATTGATTGCATTGGCTGCAGTGTGAATGTATCCATAGACATACATTAGCAGCAGCGCTTTACTGATTGCCGGTGATCAGCAAAGCGCTGCAAGAGTGCCCTGTGTAAACCAGCCCTAACAGTGTTCTGTTTGTTTTAGTCCACAGGTGTCAAACTCAAGTCCTGGAGGGCCATATCCATGCCAGAGTTTATGATGGACTGAGAAATGTGTTGTACTTTATGAACCACACCTTACCGGATTCAGACCCATCAATTAATTTGAGGTGTGCCAAAAGTGTGTGAGGACCTGGGCCCATGAGGACTGGAGTATAACATCCCTGTTTTAGACTTAGTAACCTATAACTCAGTACTTGCAAAGACAGAATGATGGGTCAGAAATCACATTCAGGTATACCAGCGTCCAACATGGCTATTCAAACGCCACATATGGTGCCAAAATACCCAATCAGAGAGTAATGGCCATTTCCACTCATATTTATGTTATGCTGTTTCACTCCTCGAACCTCCCCCATGAATGGTGTTCGTCCCACTCGCCACCTCCCTTGGCCGTGTAGTCATGCTCCTCCCTCCAGTATATCAAGCGTCGGGGACAGAAGGCGTGGTAGCCATGATGCAATGAGATGTTTCTTGGGATTCAGAACAGAAGGTTGTGGGAGGTGAGCAGTCAAGTCATAACCAATCAGGGCCCAATCACACCGGGGTGATTACCGCTAATCGCCAACAATCACTAGCGCTTTTTAAAGTGCCAGCGCAATATTAATTATATGACAGTGATCTCCCTGCCATGATTGCCGGCAATTTACAATTAGCGGTGATCACAAAACGTGGTACATGCAGCATTTTTCTGCAATTCTAGAGCGATCTCGTTTTCAATGCTAAAACAGCGCTAACCGCAATCGCTCAAAAAATTGCGAAAGTATACAGTGATTTTTACGTGTTAGTCGTGTAAAAATAACCAACGCAAAATGCTATCGCCAAGCGCTAGCATTTTGCGTTTGCCAGTAAGAATGGCAGAGCTGAAGTGGCTGATCTATGAACTGTGCTGCCCACATGACCCTTACGTTGAAGACGGAGTTGAGTAAAGGGGAAACACAGTCAGGCTTATTGGGGGGAGTGTAAGGGTCACAGTAAAAAATAAAAAAAACTAATAGGTTCCAGAAGTACTGGTTGCTGAAATAATTCACATTTTTTTTGTAAAGTTGACATTGGCCCCACCCCTTCCACTATACAAATCTACCTAGTTACAGGTAGACCCAGTAAGTAATAGGAAGGCTTTTGAGCACAGCTATACGTCATGCATGGATTTCATTTTTGCATGTAGCTGCCTGTCTGTTCTGTTTAGCCAGGGCTGGATTCCTGCAAATGCCACATATAGAAAGGCTGCATGTGGAAGAGGAGATGTGTTGCCCAAGGAGAAGGTGCTGAACGTGGAAGAGGAGATGTGTTGCCAAGGAGAGGGCGCTGCACATGGAAGAGGACATGTGGTGCCAAGGAGAGGGTGCTGCACATGGAAGAGGAGATGTGTTGCCCAGTAGAAGGTGCTGCACGTGGAAGAGGAGATGTGTTGCCCAAGGAGAAGGTGCTGCACATGGAAGAGGAGATGTGTTGCCCAAGGAGAGGGTGCTGCACATGGAAGAGGAGATGTGTTGCCCAAGGAGAGGGTGCTGCACGTGGAAGAGGAGATGTATTGCCCAAGGAGAGGATGCTGCACGTGGAAGAGGAGATCTGCTGCCCAAGTAGAGGGCGCTGCACATAGAAGAGGAGATGTATTGCCCAAGGAGAGGGTGCTGCACGTGGAAGAGGAGATATATTGCCCAAGGAGTGGGGGTTGCACATGGAAGAGGAGATGTGTTGCCCAAGGAGAGGGTGCAGCAAATGGAAGAGGAGATGTATTGCCCAAGGAGTGGGGGTTGCACATGGAAGAGGAGATGTGTTGCCCAAGGAGAGGGTGCTGCACATGGAAGAGGAGATGTATTGCCCAAGGAGTGGGGGTTGCAAATGGAAGAGGAGATGTATTGCCCAAGGAGAGGGTGCTGCAAATGGAAGAGGAGATGTGTGGCCCAAGGAGAGGGTGCTGCACATGGAAGAGGAAATGTGTTGCCCAAGGAGAGGGCGCTGCACATAGAAGAGGAGATCTGCTGCCCAAGGAGAGGGCGCTGCACATAGAAGAGGAGATGTATTGCCCAAGGAGAGGGTGCTGCACGTGGAAGAGGAGATGTGTTGCCCAAGGAGAAGGTGCTGCACGTGGAAGAGGAGATGTATTGCCCAAGAAGAGGGTGCTGCACATGGAAGAGGAGATGTATTGCCCAAGGAGAGGGTGCTGCACATGGAAGAGGAGATGTATTGCCCAAGGAGAGGGTGCTGCACATGGAAGAGGAGGAGATGTGTTGCACAAGGAGAGGGTGCTGCACGTGGAAGAGGAGATGTATTGCCCAAGAAGAGGGTGCTGCACATGGAAGAGGAGATGTGTTGCCCAAGGAGAGGGTGCTGCACATGGAAGAGGAGATGTATTGCCCAAGAAGAGGGTGCTGCACATGGAAGAGGAGATGTGTTGCCCAAGGAGAGGGTGCTGCACATGGAAGAGGAGATGTATTGCCCAAGGAGAGGGTGCTGCACATGGAAGAGGAGATGTGTGGCCCAAAGAGAGGGTGCTGCACATGGAAGAGGAGATGTATTGCCCAAGGAGAGGGTGCTGCACATGGAAGAGGAGATGTATTGCCCAAGGAGAGGGTGCTGCACATGTAAGAGGAGATGTGTGGCCCAAGGAGAGGGTGTTGCACATGGAAGAGGAGATGTATTGCCCAAGGAGAGGGCGCTGCACATAGAAGAGGAGATCTGCTGCCCAAGGAGAGGGCGCTGCACATAGAAGAGGAGATGTATTGCCCAAGGAGAGGGTGCTGCACGTGGAAGAGGAGATGTGTTGCCCAAGGAGAAGGTGCTGCACGTGGAAGAGGAGATGTATTGCCCAAGAAGAGGGTGCTGCACATGGAAGAGGAGATGTGTTGCCCAAGGAGAGGGTGCTGCACATGGAAGAGGAGATGTATTGCCCAAGAAGAGGGTGCTGCACATGGAAGAGGAGATGTGTTGCCCAAGGAGAGGGTGCTGCACATGGAAGAGGAGATGTATTGCCCAAGGAGAGGGTGCTGCACATGGAAGAGGAGATGTGTGGCCCAAGGAGAGGGTGCTGCACATGGAAGAGGAGATGTATTGCCCAAGGAGAGGGTGCTGCACATGGAAGAGGAGATGTATTGCCCAAGGAGAGGGTGCTGCACATGGAAGAGGAGATGTGTGGCCCAAGGAGAGGGTGCTGCACATGGAAAAGGAGATGTATTGCCCAAGGAGAGGGTGCTGCACATGGAAGAGGAGATGTGTTGCCCAAGGAGAGGGCGCTGCACATGGAAGAGGAGGAGATCTGCTGCCCAAGGAGAGGGCGCTGCACATAGAAGAGGAGATGTGTTGCCCAAGGAGAGGGTGCTGCAGATGGAAGAGGAGATGTGTTGCCCAAGGAGAGGGTGCTGCACATGGAAGAGGAGATGTGTTGCCCAAGAAGAGGGTGCTGCACATGGAAGAGGAGATGTGTTGCCCAAGGAGAGGGTGCTGCACATGGAAGAGGAGATGTGTTGCCCAAGGAGAGGGTGCTGCACGTGGAAGAGGAGATGTATTGCCCAAGGAGAGGGTGCTGCACATGGAAGAGGAGATGTGTTGCCCAAGGAGAGGGTGCTGCACATGGAAGAGGAGATGTGTTGCCCAAGGAGAGGGTGTTGCACGTGGAAGAGATGTGTTGCCCAAGGAGAGGGTGCTGCACATGGAAGAGGAGATGTGTTGCCCAAGAAGAGGGTGCTGCACATGGAAGAGGAGATGTGTTGCCCAAGGAGAGGGTGCTGCACATGGAAGAGGAAGAGATGTGTTGCCCAAGGAGAGGGTGCTGCACATGGAAGAGGAGATGTGTTGCCCAAGGAGAGGGTGCTGCACGTGGAAGAGGAGATGTATTGCCCAAGGAGAGGGTGCTGCACATGGAAGAGGAGATGTGTGGCCCAAGGAGAGAGTGCTGCACATGGAAGAGGAGATGTGTTGCCCAAGGAGAGGGCGCTGCACATGGAAGAGGAGATGTATTGCCCAAGGAGAGGGTGCTGCACATGGAAGAGGAGATGTGTTGCCCAAGGAGAGGGTGCTGCACGTGGAAGAGATGTGTTGCCCAAGGAGAGGGTGCTGCACATGGAAGAGGAGATGTGTTGCCCAAGAAGAGGGTGCTGCACATGGAAGAGGAGATGTGTTGCCCAAGGAGAGGGTGCTGCACATGGAAGAGGAGGAGATGTGTTGCCCAAGGAGAGGGTGCTGCACATGGAAGAGGAGATATGTTGCCCAAGGAAAGGGTGCTGCACATGGAAGAGGAGATATGTTGCCCAAGGAGAGGGTGCTGCACATGGAAGAGGAGATGTGTTGCCCAAGGAGAGGGTGCTGCACATGGAAGAGGAGATGTGTTGCCCAAGGAGAGGGTGCTGCACATGGAAGAGGAGATGTGTTGCCAAGGAGAGGGCGCTGCACATGGAAGAGGACATGTGGTGCCAAGGAGAGGGTGCTGCACATGGAAGAGGAGATGTGTTGCCCAGTAAAAGGTGCTGCACGTGGAAGAGGAGATGTGTTGCCCAAGGAGAAGGTGCTGCACATGGAAGAGGAGATGTGTTGCCCAAGGAGAGGGTGCTGCACATGGAAGAGGAGATGTGTCGCCCAAGGAGAGGGTGCTGCACGTGGAAGAGGAGATGTATTGCCCAAGGAGAGGATGCTGCACGTGGAAGAGGAGATCTGCTGCCCAAGCAGAGGGCGCTGCACATAGAAGAGGAGATGTATTGCCCAAGGAGAGGGTGCTGCACGTGGAAGAGGAGATATATTGCCCAAGGAGTGGGGGTTGCACATGGAAGAGGAGATGTGTTGCCCAAGGAGAGGGTGCTGCAAATGGAAGAGGAGATGTATTGCCCAAGGAGTGGGGGTTGCACATGGAAGAGGAGATGTGTTGCCCAAGGAGAGGGTGCTGCACATGGAAGAGGAGATGTATTGCCCAAGGAGTGGGGGTTGCAAATGGAAGAGGAGATGTATTGCCCAAGGAGAGGGTGCTGCAAATGGAAGAGGAGATGTGTGGCCCAAGGAGAGGGTGCTGCACATGGAAGAGGAGATGTGTTGCCCAAGGAGAGGGCGCTGCACATAGAAGAGGAGATCTGCTGCCCAAGGAGAGGGCGCTGCACATAGAAGAGGAGATGTATTGCCCAAGGAGAGGGTGCTGCACGTGGAAGAGGAGATGTGTTGCCCAAGGAGAAGGTGCTGCACGTGGAAGAGGAGATGTATTGCCCAAGAAGAGGGTGCTGCACATGGAAGAGGAGATGTATTGCCCAAGGAGAGGGTGCTGCACATGGAAGAGGAGATGTATTGCCCAAGGAGAGGGTGCTGCACATGGAAGAGGAGGAGATGTGTTGCACAAGGAGAGGGTGCTGCACGTGGAAGAGGAGATGTATTGCCCAAGAAGAGGGTGCTGCACATGGAAGAGGAGATGTGTTGCCCAAGGAGAGGGTGCTGCACATGGAAGAGGAGATGTATTGCCCAAGAAGAGGGTGCTGCACATGGAAGAGGAGATGTGTTGCCCAAGGAGAGGGTGCTGCACATGGAAGAGGAGATGTGTTGCCCAAGGAGAGGGTGCTGCACATGGAAGAGGAGATGTGTGGCCCAAGGAGAGGGTGTTGCACATGGAAGAGGAGATGTATTGCCCAAGGAGAGGGCGCTGCACATAGAAGAGGAGATCTGCTGCCCAAGGAGAGGGCGCTGCACATAGAAGAGGAGATGTATTGCCCAAGGAGAGGGTGCTGCACGTGGAAGAGGAGATGTGTTGCCCAAGGAGAAGGTGCTGCACGTGGAAGAGGAGATGTATTGCCCAAGAAGAGGGTGCTGCACATGGAAGAGGAGATGTGTTGCCCAAGGAGAGGGTGCTGCACATGGAAGAGGAGATGTATTGCCCAAGGAGAGGGTGCTGCACATGGAAGAGGAGGAGATGTGTTGCACAAGGAGAGGGTGCTGCACGTGGAAGAGGAGATGTATTGCCCAAGAAGAGGGTGCTGCACATGGAAGAGGAGATGTGTTGCCCAAGGAGAGGGTGCTGCACATGGAAGAGGAGATGTATTGCCCAAGAAGAGGGTGCTGCACATGGAAGAGGAGATGTGTTGCCCAAGGAGAGGGTGCTGCACATGGAAGAGGAGATGTATTGCCCAAGGAGAGGGTGCTGCACATGGAAGAGGAGATGTGTGGCCCAAGGAGAGGGTGCTGCACATGGAAGAGGAGATGTATTGCCCAAGGAGAGGGTGCTGCACATGGAAGAGGAGATGTGTGGCCCAAGGAGAGGGTGCTGCACATGGAAGAGGAGATGTATTGCCCAAGGAGAGGGTGCTGCACATGGAAGAGGAGATGTGTTGCCCAAGGAGAGGGCGCTGCACATGGAAGAGGAGGAGATCTGCTGCTCAAGGAGAGGGCGCTGCACATAGAAGAGGAGATGTGTTGCCCAAGGAGAGGATGCTGCACATGGAAGAGGAGATGTGTTGCCCAAGGAGAGGGTGCTGCAGATGGAAGAGGAGATGTGTTGCCCAAGGAGAGGGTGCTGCACATGGAAGAGGAGATGTGTTGCCCAAGAAGAGGGTGCTGCACATGGAAGAGGAGATGTGTTGCCCAAGGAGAGGGTGCTGCACATGGAAGAGGAGATGTGTTGCCCAAGGAGAGGGTGCTGCACGTAGAAGAGGAGATGTATTGCCCAAGGAGAGGGTGCTGCACATGGAAGAGGAGATGTGTGGCCCAAGGAGAGAGTGCTGCACATGGAAGAGGAGATGTGTTGCCCAAGGAGAGGGTGCTGCACATGGAAGAGGAGGAGATGTGTTGCCCAAGGAGAGGGTGCTGCACATGGAAGAGGAGATATGTTGCCCAAGGAGAGGGTGCTGCACATGGAAGAGGAGATGTGTTGCCCAAGGAGAGGGTGCTGCAGATGGAAGAGGAGATGTGTTGCCCAAGGAGAGGGTGTTGCACATGGAAGAGGAGATGTGTTGCCCAAGGAGAGGGTGTTGCACATGGAAGAGGAGATGTGTTGCCCAAGGAGAGGGTGCTGCACATGGAAAAGGAGATGTGTTGCCCAAGGAGAGGGTGCTGCACGTGGAAGAGATGTGTTGCCCAAGGAGAGGGTGCTGCACATGGAAGAGGAGATGTGTTGCCCAAGGAGAGGGTGCTGCACATGGAAGAGGAGATGTGTTGCCCAAGGAGAGGGTGTTGCACGTGGAAGAGATGTGTTGCCCAAGGAGAGGGTGCTGCACATGGAAGAGGAGATGTGTTGCCCAAGAAGAGGGTGCTGCACATGGAAGAGGAGATGTGTTGCCCAAGGAGAGGGTGCTGCACATGGAAGAGGAAGAGATGTGTTGCCCAAGGAGAGGGTGCTGCACATGGAAGAGGAGATGTGTTGCCCAAGGAGAGGGTGCTGCACGTGGAAGAGGAGATGTATTGCCCAAGGAGAGGGTGCTGCACATGGAAGAGGAGATGTGTGGCCCAAGGAGAGAGTGCTGCACATGGAAGAGGAGATGTGTTGCCCAAGGAGAGGGCGCTGCACATGGAAGAGGAGATGTATTGCCCAAGGAGAGGGTGCTGCACATGGAAGAGGAGATGTGTTGCCCAAGGAGAGGGTGCTGCACGTGGAAGAGATGTGTTGCCCAAGGAGAGGGTGCTGCACATGGAAGAGGAGATGTGTTGCCCAAGAAGAGGGTGCTGCACATGGAAGATGAGATGTGTTGCCCAAGGAGAGGGTGCTGCACATGGAAGAGGAGGAGATGTGTTGCCCAAGGAGAGGGTGCTGCACATGGAAGAGGAGATATGTTGCCCAAGGAGAGGGTGCTGCACATGGAAGAGGAGATATGTTGCCCAAGGAGAGGGTGCTGCACATGGAAGAGATGTGTTGCCCAAGGAGAGGGTGCTGCACATGGAAGATGAGATGTATTGCCCAAGGAGAGGGTGCTGCACATGGAAGAGGAGATGTGTTGCCCAAGGAGAGGGTGCTGCACATGGAAGAGGAGATGTGTTGCCCAAGGAGAGGGTCTTGCACATGGAAGAGGAGATGTGTTGCCCAAGGAGAGGGTGTTGCACATGGAAGAGGAGATGTATTGCCCAAGGAGAGGGTGTTGCACATGGAAGAGGAGATGTGTTGCCCAAGGAGAGGGTGTTGCACATGGAAGAGGAGATGTATTGCCCAAGGAGAGGGTGCTGCACATGGAAGAGGAGATGTGTTGCCCAAGGAGAGGGTGCTGCAGATGGAAGAGGAGATGTGTTGCCCAAGGAGAGGGTGCTGCACATGGAAGAGGAGATGTGTTGCCCAAGGAGAGGGTGCTGCAGATGGAAGAGGAGATGTGTTGCCCAAGGAGAGGGTGCTGCACATGGAAGAGGAGATGTGTTGCCCAAGGAGAGGGTGCTGCACGTGGAAGAGATGTGTTGCCTAAGGAGTGGGGGTTGCACATGGAAGAGGAGATGTGTTGCCCAAGGAGAGGGTGCTGCACATGGAAGAGGAGATGTGTTGCCCAAGGAGAGGGTGCTGCACATGGAAGAGGAGATGTGTTGCCTAAGAGGACGCTGTACACTAGAGAGGGTGCTACACACTAAAAAGGGTGCTGCGCATGTGATGAGAGGGGAGTTGCTGTACATGGGGAGGCTGAGCAGACAATGGGGGAGAACGTGCTGCATGTGGACAGATGCACATGATAGAGGGGGGATTACTGTATGTGAGGTACAACATGTGGAAAAGAGGGGATGTACATGCAATGGAGGGGAAATGGTGCTCACAGAATGGGGGCTGTATATCTAATGGAGAGAAGCTGCTGCACATAGAATGGGGGCTGTATATGTAATGCAGAGAAGCTGCTGCACATAGAATGGGGGCTGTATATGCAATAGATAGAAGCTGCTGCGCATAGAATGGGGGCTGTATATGCAATAGAGAGAAGCTGCTGCACATAGAATGGGGGCTGTATATGTAATGGAGAGAAGCTGCTGCACATAGAATGAGGGCTGTATATGCAATAGAGAGAAGCTGCTGCACATAGAATGAGGGCTGTATATGCAATAGAGAGAGTACTTGAAGAGAAGGAAAAAAGCACAAAGACAACAGGAACCCAATCTGGTGTAGTATGTAGCAATGAATATGAAATAGATTGAACAATGAATAGAAGCAACCACTTTAATGGCATGAGGGGCAGTACTGTCCTTGCCAAAGGGATAAATGATGCAATCCAATAGAGAGGAGGCACCCAACAGTACATGCACCTGATACAAAAACTATGCATATGATAGTTGGGTCTTACCTTCAAGTAAGGAGGATTCGCCAGGAAGCGTCAAAGAACTTTAGCAATGGACAACGCGTTTCACCGCTCAAGGCGGCTTCCTCAGGTCAGTAACAGTGCGATCAGGACCAGAGTCAGGGCTCAGGCACCTATGCAGGATATGTATTACTCTGCGCCGGGCTAATCCTGCATAGGCACCCGAGCCCTGACCCTAGTCCTGATCGCACTGTCGCTGAAGAAGCTGCCTCGAGCAGTGAAACGCATTGTCTAGTGCTTAGGATAAAGTTCTTTGGCACTTCTTAGCAAGTCCTTCTTACTTGAAGGTAGGACTCAACCATCATATTTATAGTTATTGTATCATATGCATATATTGCTGGCTGCCTCTTCTCTACTGGATTGCATGCAATAGTGAGAAGCTACTGTACATGGAAAGGGGCTACATACTGTAGGAAAAAGGAAACAGCACAAGCAAGTTGGCCTGTAGTGAAAAGATCTAAATCCAATCCTACCTGTAGTGAGAGAGATAATGGGAGCTGACACCTTTACTACCTGTGATGATGCCAGTTTCCTGATTGCCATGCTGGGGGAGTAAAGATGGCAACCTCCGTACCCCTCTCACTAAGACGTCATTTGAACTGCTGCAAAAATGGACACTTAGCACGAAAAACACTTATTTAGAACTTTTTTTTAACCATTCTAATTAAATATACAATACACATATATAAAAAAATATTCTTCAAACTAGGTCTGTGTGAAGTTATCAGTAAAAGAACAAAATCATATACATATATATAAAAAAGAAAAAAAAATATTATGTGGAGTACCGTGTTCTGGTGCATCAAGTCTGATTATATTTACATCACAGAAAGAAAATAATTTCAAAATTAAAGTGATTTGCTATTTTTTTTTTAAAGAATTGCTGAACGCAATATTTGTGAAGTGCTTTCTCCATAGAAATATGGTTTGTATAATATATCAAAAACATACAACATGAATTTATCGGCACAGAAATCTCTCTGTTACACAGAAAAGCCACATGACAAAACTACAATAGAAGTATTTACAGTACAAATAACTTTTTCAGGGAAAAAAAAGATACTCTGTAAGCCACTGCCTGCAATAGCACTGGGGAGGCTGGCATTAGGACACAGAGGAGATGGGGTTGTGGGGGGAGCCCATCTGGGTCAGAACCTTGTCCAACCATTGCAGAGGACCATGAAGGTGAATCTCAATCCAGCAGGGGGTGCTAGTGACATCCTGACGGTGATACTCGGCTCCCCAGCCCTGGAAAACAAAATAGCACAACAGTAAAACCTGGGCACAATTTTTCTAAAGCCCTAGCCTGAACGTAGTTTTGATATATACATGTAAGACAACAATATTTTAGATAATTTAAGCAATATTTTATTTTCCTAAAAATGATTGTAGTTTTTGCAAGGTAAAGAACCTGCCACACTAAGTTGTATCAGAATCGGTTTTATTTAGCCAAGTTGTATAGTCTCAAAAGAACCTCTAGGTTTCTGCTCACCCCCAACGACTGAAGCCATCAAATTATTGTGTATTTACAGTGGGATGTGAAAGTTTGGGCAACCTTGTTAATCGTCATGATTTTCCTGTATAAATCGTTGGATGTTACGATAAAAAATGTCACTTAAATATATCATATAGGGGACACACACAGTGATATGTGAGAAGTGAAATTACGTTTATTGGATTTACAGAAAGTGTGCAATAATTGTTTACAAATAGTCAGGTGCATACATTTGGGCACTGTTGTCATTTTATTGATATAAAAACCTTTAGAACTAATTATAGGAACTCAAATTGGCTTGGTAAGCTCAGTGACCCCTGACTTACATATACAGGTGAATCCAATTATGTGATGCAGAGGAAGCCTTTTCTACGCCCACAGCACAAACAAAGCCGCTTGAGGTTTGGACAAGCTTGCTTCATTTTGGAATAAGGTGCTGTGGACTAATGAAACTAAAATTGAGATATTTGGGCAAAACAAGGGGTGTTATGCATGGAGGAAAAACAACACAGCAAAAACACAGAAAAACACCTGCTAACTACAGTAAAATGTGGTGGTTCTATCATGCTGTGTGGCCAGTGCAGGGACGGGGAATCTTGTCAAAGTTGAGGGACGCATGGATTCCACTCAGTATCAGCAGATTCTAGAGACCAATGTCCAGGAATCAGTGACAAAGCTGAAGCTGCGCCAATCCAATAAGACATTCATGCGGAGGAACAAGTACAATGTTGTGGAATGGCCATCTCAGTCCCCAGACCTGAATATAATTGAAAATCTGTGGTGTGAGTTATAGAGAGCTGCCCATGCTCGGAAGCCATCAAACCTGAATGAACTAGAGATGTTGTGTAAAGAGGAATGGTCCAAAATACCTTCAACCAGAATCCAGACTCTCATTGGAACCTACAGGAAGTGTTTAGAGGCTGTAATTTCTGCAAAAGGAGGATCTACTAAATATTGACTTCATTTCTTTTTTGTGGTGCCCAAATTAATGCTTAATTTTGTTTAAACAATTATTGCACACTTTCTGTAAATCCAATAAACTTAATTTCACTTTTCAAATATCACTGTGTGTGTCTCCTATATGATTATATTGTCAGGAACAACCAACGATTTATACAGGAAAATTATGATTATTAAGGTTGCCCAAACTGTCGCATCCCACTGCATATAATGCTTGCGTCTTCCACAATGCCTTACAGAGCACATAGTCATGTCATTAACTGACCCCTAGAGCGGATCAGGTCATTTGGGCGCCGAGGTTAGTACGTAATTAGAGAGTTTAGCCTGTCTAATTCCTCCTCATCTTTGACTAATCACAACTATAATTTTATCTCTCAGCTGTGTCAGCTGTCTGCCTCAGCAGAGGAGCTTATTTGTAATCACAGGTTATTAACCCTATGTCTGCTTCCATGAAAGCAGAAAGTAGACACACCGTATATTTATTGCAGGATTTGTATTGGCTGTGACAAAGAAATGTTTTACTTTACAGGTTATTATGCTGTTGCTTATGTTTTAGAGCAGAGAGGAAGTTCTATGATCAGGTCCGCTTTAAGGTTAGGTAGCAATTTTGGGTACCCGGAGTCGGAGTCGTGATTTCATAAACTAAGGAGTCTGAGTCGGGAGTTGGAGTCAGATGATTTTTGGACAAAATTCACAGCCCTGGTAAGTATTAGACTAAGGAGTCAGAGTCGAGGAGTCGGAGGCATTTTGGGTACCTGGAGTCAGAGTTGGAGTCTGCAGTTTCGTAAACTGAGGAGTCGGAAAATTTTTGTACTGACTCCACAGCCCTGCAGCACCACACGGCATCCAACTCAAGTGGTGGCCCTGCATACGTGCTCCCTCATAGGAGCTCACAATCTAATCAATATCATAATCTAAGGCCAATTTTTGGGGTGAGTCAGTTAATCTACCAGTGTGTTTTTGGGATGAATACAAACTCTAAGCAAATAGTATCCTGGCCCAGACTTAAAGCCCGGTTCACATTGGCGTTTTTTTTCTGGATTGGAACCGGAACGTATACTGTACAAATGGAACAGATGTGAATGTATCCAATGTTAACCTATGGATCCCTTCACATGCGTCCGTTGGTACGGATACATTCTGGTCCATGGATCTAAAAATGCTGCAGGCCCTAATTTTCCAGTCCAGACAAAAAATACTGCAGCATTGGGGCAATAGGAAACGGAACATTTCTTCACACTAGTGAAGAAACAGACCGTTCCACAGGTGATGGGGGCATGGGCCCGACGCGAATCTAGCGACGGGAGGGTGAAGGGACGGTGCAGCAGCCGGGCGGGTGGGTGAGGGAGGGTTTATACATACCTTATTTTCAGTAGTAGCCAGCTGTAGAGGCTTCCGTCTTCTTCCGCGTCATGTGACTACTACTGTGTAGTCACAGCGGAAGAGGAGGAAGCCTCTACCACCAGCTACTACTGAAAATAAGGGATGTATTTGCTGAGTGAAAACGGGCCACTGACTGAACCATCCGGATCCAGTGAACTGGAGACCAGATCCGCTCACCAGATCCTTTTGGCTCAGAACCCCAATGTGAACCGGGTCTTAAACCATGTACCCAGATCTGCAAGCCATGAGTGCTAGCCAATAAGCCACTGTGATGCCCACAGGTGGGCCACAGGCTATAAGTCAACAAGAAGATGCCAACAATAGTCAACAATAATTCTGCCCCCTATAGGCCCATGTGACTACTTAGAAAGTGGCTCAGACTAACTGGGACTTTTTAAATGCAAGTATAGAATTTGCCTGTGGTAATATAACCACTGTTCCTGTGAATAAGCCTTTTCTACACAGGTGGGAAAATCTCCTTTCCCCCATATGTAGATCAATATGTAGGTAGATCAATATCATATACAGTATATATCAATAAGACATCAATATGTAATATCTTGTCCTTTGTACAGACCTAGGCACTGGCGAACTCAGGGGGCTATTCTGGGTGTCTGGAACCTCCCCCCTGCACTGAGCTGTGTATTCAGCCAGGGAAGCCCACATAATATAAACAGCCTCATTCTCCGTCCCTTCTTACTTCTGGTGCCTCCCTCCAGCTAATAGAATGAGAGAGGCAGCCGAGCTTCCCTCACAACCCTCACAAGAAGATGCAGCCTGCAGTGAGAGAATGTTGATTATGGAGTCCTGGACTCTCCACAGCACAGAAGTGTCAGACATGATGAAATTAGAGTGCAGGCAAGCTGGTAAATATGCACAGCATGATGCAGAGCTTGCCTGGACTCAGGGTCTGTGGGCAAACATCTGTCTGGTCTCTCCCCATTGTTATAATGACTGCATGTGTGGATAAGGTGTGGATAACAAGCTGAAAAGTTTTTGACAGTCCCTAGACTCCAGGAGGGCTTCTTTCTGACTTGTGTGAGAGACTGACAGGGACAGGAGTCCGATTACAGGCAAGTAGCCTGTCTGATGTGGGACTGCAATACAGATAAGTTCTCTGCTCCATCTCAGGCTATTCTCAATTTCTCCACTCCTCTCTCTGGGCTAGTGCAACGCCAAAATGACAATAGCAATCGCTAGCAATTTGTGAGTGTGATTTTGTGAAGTGATTTTCAGAGCGATTTTTGAATGAATTGCTCAAAAACATGCTACATGCAGTATACCTGCGATTTTGAAAAAATCACAACGCTGCTGTGGGAACACCCACATAGGGTAACATTAGCCAAGCGCTTTTCAAATCACTATTGATTTCAAAAACGCTCAGAAGCACTCTTGGTGTGCACCAGCCCTCCCTCATTCACCTTTGTTTCCCTCTTCCCCTAGAGCTGACTGTGTGTTCTTGTCTTACAGGAAAGCTAAATAAAAGTGCAATCCTGGTGAGGCAAAATATTATTATTTAGTATTTATGTAGCGCCGACATCTTCCGCAGATGCATATATCCCTGCATCATATGGGTATCGCTTGCGCTATGTGAAACTATGTAGCATATTCCACTGAATTGTCCAAACTAAGTCTATCTCCCGTTCCTCTCTCTGGGAGTTGTTCCAGCGCTGTACCCCGTTCACATTTGCTGCTACCAGAAGCCCTCAGAAACACTCGTGTCCTTGAGTACTTCCAAAGATAGGCAGCTCCTGTAATACGCCAGCGCACTTTTGTGCATGGGCAGTATGGAGCCACCTGTATTCGGAAGCACTCGGGACATACGTGCTTCTGGACCTTTCAGGAACCCCCCCCTTAAAAATCCTGCGTTTGCCCCTGCTAGGGATAAAAAGCTAATTGGCCAATCTTTTGTACTATCCTTGGCTGTATTTAGCATGTTAACCAGGTCACCCATCGTTTATCTGCTTCCCAAGCTAAAAAAGCCCAGTTTGTCTAACCTTTCTTGGAAAGTGAGAGCTTACATCCCTTTAATTGATTTAGTTGCCTGTCTTTGTACCTGATCTAAAATGTCAAAAAGTTGGTTTGTGGCATGGAGGGGTCAGTAACGTAACTGTGACTTAACGGGACCTAAAAAGTGTAAAATCATTTGCACCAGATGCTGACAGACACAAAGATGCCTGTATGGTGAGAGGTTTATGTGCAGTTTATTGGTTCTTCCATGGGAGGTTAAACAGCTTGTACCTTACATTTGAGGTGATCATTTAAAAGGGGTCTTTTTGACCTCTTACTATTGTCAGAAAATCTCATATTAATGCAGAGAACCTATGATTTCCATCTTGCTTTAGGTTGATTATATATGGTTAAATATGCCCTGCAATTTATTTGTGTGTCTAGATTTTATGTCCATGAAATTAACTTAGAGTTTTTCTTTAATCAGAGCTCGATTTCAGGTTAGAATGACCCTTTATGTCCTTCTATCCAGTAGCCTCTGTGTTCCTTGTACAAGGCTATGTTTATATTCAGATAGCGCCGGAGAAATGTTTTGACTTCACTCAGCTCTTTCTAAAATGTCAAGCTATTTAGCAAGAGTTGTAGCATTTGGCCATGCTTTACATCTGCACAATTATATGCATCTACCTGGTGACTGACATCAATGTATGCTGTGCTATGCGGACCTAGCTGTGCTGCTGGTATCCTGTTTGTCGCATTTGCTATGTGCCTTGCTTTTGATCTTTGCTGAGCCGTATCATGCACATCAATCTGTTTGAGTTTTGACTGGCAAACCTGTCATCTTTGATGTGACCAGCCAACCACAGGTGTAAATTGGAGGACTGACACCTAGGCATGCTATGCCATACCAATTAAGCTGTGCTGCTGCTGTTCCAACACTATATCTGCTTCATGTGCTTTGCTCTGACCTCTGCTGGAATGAACTATGTATATCTATTTGTTTGTATCCTGACTGGCAGATCTGCTACTGTCGCTGTGATGAACTAATACAAAGTTGCACTAACAAATGTGGAGTGGATATACTCCCAGGGCCTATTTCAAACCTCGGCCTGTCATTAATGTTCGAGTGTACATTTTTTAGGAAGCCCAGAGGCCAATTTGTTACTACACAATCTCTCCAATTCTGAGCTCAGAGAGGAACTGTTAGAAACTGCGCAGTTCAGAACTTAATCATGTGCACATGAGATAGTGGAGTGCGGGGAGCTGTGAGGTCCGGGGCATCCATTGGGGCATGACAGGTGGGATTGGGGGTTGGTGGGCTTTTTGGTGGGAGTTGCGGTACATTATATGGTTTTAGCATTTGGATATGTATTGAATAAAGTTTTTGTATATTTTTTGAATATGATTTGCTTGTTTGTACTCAGTCAGGCCACACCCCTCCTTTATTATATCTCCTAGTGTTTTTTATTTAGCAAGGCAGTTTTATATCCATGCTAAGAGTTAAGCAATATGGCTATTGGTATTAATATGGCTACAACATATGAATTAATGTAATACTTATGGATAGTGATTATAGAACTATTAGTTAATGATTTGATCATTAATGAGAACCCGAGGTGTGTTTAAAGAATGTTATCTGCATACAGAGGCTGGATCTGCCTATACAGCCCAGCCTCTGTTGCTATCCCAAACCCCACTAAGGTCCCCCTGCACTCTGCAATCCCTCATAAATCACAGCCATGCTGTGAGGCTGTGTTTACATCTGTAGTGTCAGTCTCAGCTGCTCCCCCGCCTCCTGCATAGCTCCGGTCCCTGCCCCTGTCCCTTCCCTCCAATCAGCAGGGAGGGAAGGGATGCAGGCGGGGACTGGAGTTCTGCAGGAGGCGGGGAGAGCAGCAGACTGACACTATAGAGATAAACACATCCAGCTCTGACAAGCTGTTTGTCAGCAGCATGGCTGTGATTTATGAGGGATTGCAGAGTGTAGGGATACCTTAGGGGGGGTTTGGGATAGCAACAGAGGCTGGGCTGTATAGGCAGATCCAGCCTCTGTATGCAGATAATATTCTTCAAACCCACCTCGGGTTCTCTTTAAGAGACCTATATATTAAAGGAAACCTGAAGGGAAAATAAACTTATAAAATAATGAACCATATGTGTAGTACAGCTAAGAAATAGAACATTAGTAGCAAAGAAGAGAGTCTCATATTGTTTTTCAGCACGGGAAGAGTTGAAAAAGCTTCAGTTGTTATCTATGCAAATGAGCCTCTCTAAGCTCTTTCACCCACTGGGTTGATTACAGTCCTGTTTTCTGAACCACTTAAAGGGAGCCTGAGATGGGGGATAAAAAAATTATACATAACTAGGGTGGTCATGTGTGGTATAGGGTTGGGCTATACCTGGCTAGCTAAACTGGGGGAACCTATTCCTAGCTAGCTATACTGTGGCACCTATGTCTGGCTACCTATACTGGGGACACCTATACCTGCACTTGGTTCCACCCTCATCATGTCATGGCCACGCCCATTTTCCTCCATCGCTTTCTTCGGTGGCGGCTCTCTTTGGGGTAAGGCGGGGAGGAGGGGACGGCACACAAATTATGGGCTGCTTGAGACCACAAAAACCTTAGCTTCGCCCCTGGCTGCCATCATTAGGCATGGTGAGTTTAAACAAGCCACAGGGACTCTATGTAACAACAACAACGAACACGTGTTTAAATTTGGATAGAGATAGATACAAGTTTGTTACCTTTACAAAACTCATCCGGATGGTGCACATTTTGGTCAGCTCATACACCACCTCAAACCCTTGGTTAACTGACTGTGAGAGGAGTTGGGCAAACAGTTGGTTATTGAATATCTTCAGACTGCAGCCGCTTGGGATCTTGCACACAGTTGCTGGATGGAAGCCATGCTGGTAGTTACAGTTGCGACTCTGGACAAAGATGCTGCTGTCACTCACACACTCTGCATACACCTCTCCTCCGACATAGTACAGGTGAACTCCTAGGAGGAATACAGTGTGTTATAGAAGTCCGCTTTACTTTGCCTATGCCTGACAAAATGCAGTGTTTGCTATTAAAGGGGAACTTCAGCCTAAACAAACATACTGTTATTAAGTTACATTAGTTATGTTAATTAGAATAGATAGGTAATATAGTCTTTTACCCACTCTGTTTTTTAAAGAACAGGCAAATGTTTGTGATTCATGGGGGCTGCCATCTTTGTCATGGGGGCAGCCATCTTTTTGGTTGAAAGGAGGTGACAGGGAGCATGAGACACAGTTCCAACTGTCCTGTGTCCTGATAACCCCTCCCAGCTGCACACACTAGGCTTCAAATGTCAAATTCAAAATATGAAAAAAAAAATTGCACCAAAACAGCAGAACGAGAAACACATCAGAAATCCCATCATGCTTTGCACAGCATAAGGGGAAAAATGCCCGGGCAGTTTTCTTCTGTGCAGCTAAAAATAAGGCTTGTATAAGAGAAACAAAGTTCTGATGCTGTGAAACTGTTAAAGAAACACCATCCCTTTTCAGTGCTGCTGAGTCGATTTTTAGTCTGGAGGTTCACTTTAATGATCATCAGCTTCTTACATCAAAACATGTAAGATATATAAGCTGGACAAATCATTTCCTATACATCAATGACATGTATCCTCACTTACATCGCTTAATGTCAACCTGAAGTGAGAATAAGCCTAGGAGATGATTGATTGTATGTGTTTGTATAAAGGTAAATTAATCACAGAACATTCTCATATATTTATGCTAATGGGCGGAGCAAGGGAGCGCGCTGATGTCATAGGAAATACCAGGCAGAACTCTGTGTGGACGCACTGCTCTGCGGCCAGAGCGGTGATATGGTCTGTCACATACCGTTTGCCAGTGGTTGCCTGTTTTAATAAAGTCATTTTTATTGGAAGACACCGCCTGGATTATACAGATTTATCTGTGATATGCAAGAATCAAGTCGGAAGTTGGTGAGTGCACGCACGAGGGGGGGTCAATCAGTTGTTCAACCCAGGTGGTGGCACATCCCCAGGAGTGCAGCACGAGGTGTCAGCAATTGTTTACAAAACTTTATTGGGCACTATGTGCGCATTTTACAGTATCTCTTATAGGGAAATCCTCCATACTATCCAAAGTAAGGAAGATACAGACGCGCAACTTTGGTTGGATTGTGTTAATTGAGTGAGGTACTCTTGTGAAGCTGCGATCCCCGATACATTTGTAGGAACCGTGGAGCGCAGTTGAATTTTAATATTGTTATATATTTATGCTCAGATGCTTTATTTAATGCTAGGCACACACCATACAATTTTCTGGCAGATTTAACTGCCAGATCAATAATTACCAACATGCCCGATCTGTATTTCGATCGATTTTCATAGAACTGAACGAAAATAGATCGGAAAATCAAAAAATCAATCCAAATTCAGATCGGACATGTTGGAAACAATTGATGCGGCAGGTAAATCTGCCAGAAAATTGTATGGTGTGTACCTAGCATAGGGCTTCTTGTTTCTGAACAGCAGCAGATAAGCTGGCTTTCTGATTGAAAAAAAACACCATAAAAGCTATAGAAGTAAAAGTGGCCCATACACTGGTCGATTTCAGAGTTTGATTGATTGAAAATCGACAGCCGATCGATTGATTTGTGGCCGATTTCAATCGATTTAAGATATCTGACAGGATGCTGGTAGCAGTTCGATGGCCCATAGAGTTGCATTAGATCTAATGGTGCAGTAATGCCTTTAGATCGATTTTCAATAGATTTCCAATTTTGTTTCTGAAATCTATTGCAAATCTGTTCCTAGTGTGTGGCACACATCAGATAGATTCCTGTCAGATTTGACTTGACAAGCATCTGACAGAAATCTGACAGTCGAATCTGCTGCAAATCTATCAGTGTATGGCCACCTTAACCACTTAACGACCGCCCCCAGCCGATGGGCGGCGGCAAAGACCGGGCCCAAACGACCGCAATACGCCCATCGGCGGGGGCGGCATCAGCGGTGGCTGTGCAGCGATCGCGTCATCAATGACGCGATCGCCGCCGGCAATAGGCTCCGCCCACTCTGCACGGAAACCCGCCGGCCAATTAGCAGCGCGGGCGGGTTTCAAATGCGGCGATCCGGCCAATCAGAGGAGTATAATACACTTTGTTAGTGTAACAAAGTGTATTATACTGGCTGCCTCCTCCGCTGATGGTCACTCGTCGTGCGACCATCAGAGAGGACGGCAGCCTTGCAGCTAAGTGTAACACAACACATTTTCACCCACACAGACCCCCCGATCGCCCACCCCAGCCCTCAGAACCCCCCTGACCACCCCAGCACACCAGCATCTGCACCCCACCACCCACCTAAAAACCCATCAATCACTCCCTGTCACTATCTAGGGACGCTATCCCCTAGGTTAGGTCCCTAACTGCCTCCTAGGGTCCCCTGATCACCCCCCCTACCCTCAGATCCCCCCCAGACCCCCCTCCCAGACCACCCCCCTGTATGCTGTATACAGCTATATAGCTGTCTTACCCACTGATCACCTGTCTATCACCCATCTATCACCTGTCTATCACCCCTTGTCACCACCACCCATCAGCGCAGACCCTAAACTGTCCCTTTGGGGCACCTGATCACCCACCCAGACCCTCAGATTGCCCTCAGACCCCCCCCTCCTGATAACCTCCCCAGTGCATTGTTTACATCTATTCTCCCCTGTAATCCCTCACTGATCTCCTATCGTCACCCCCTGTGTCTGCCACCCACCAGATCAGGACCCAGTCTGCCCCGTGCGGGCACCTAATCAACCCCCCACACCCTTAGATCGCCCTCAGCCCCCCCCCCCCCCCAATCACCTTCCCAGTGCATTGTATTTGATTGTGCTGCAATTGTATTTGATTGTGCTGACATTCAATTTCATTGTGCTGACATTCAATTTTATTGTGCTGTAATTGTATTTGATTGTCCCGTGATTTTTTTTGATTGTCCCGTGAATGCCCTGTGATTGCCCTTTGATTGGCCTGTGATCGTCTTTGATTGTCCCGTGATCGGCTTTGATTGTCCCGTGATCGGCTTTGATTGTCCCGTGATCGGCTTTGATTGCCCTGTGATTGCCCTGTGATTGGCCTGTGATTGGCCTGTGATCGGCTTTGATTGTGTCGTGATTGGTTTGATTGCCCTGTGATTGGCCTGTGATTGGCCTGTGATTTGCTTTGATTGGCCTGTGATCGGCTTTGATTGTGTCGTGATTGGTTTGATTGCCCTGTGATTGACTTTGATTGTCCCGGGAATTGAGTGCCCTGTGATTGGCCTGCGATTGCCCTGTGATTGCCTTTGATTGTCCTGTGATTGTTTCTGATTGCCTCCGATTCCCCACTCGCCACCACCCCCCTGTCACTATCCAAGTGATCTAAAAACAGTGAAAACTGTCACTTTTTTAGTATCACTAGTGTTAGCAGTTAGGCCAGTTAGCTAGGCCCCTTTGTAAGTGTCAGTTAGTGCTCAGCCCACTGCACCACAGTCACTAATTAGCGTCATCACTGTCGCTAATCAACATTGGTACTATATAGTATCTGTAAGTGATCATTACTGATCGCAGTCAGATCTATTAGGGTCACTAGGATCCACAAAAAAAACCGCAGTGTTTGCCCGATCAGGCCTGATCGTTCGCCTGCACTTGCGTTCAGCCCGCCCCACCGCAGTGACAGAATTTTTTTTCTGATCACTGCAAAAAACACTGTACAATAGCTGTGGCACTGTAAACCTCAGTTTTGATTTATTTTTTTATCAAAACTCAGTGAGCACAGCTTTCTACCTCTCAAATACTCCCTTTTGCTAGGTAGGTGCTCTTTTTTCTGCGTAGTCTCAGAGGAATACCGCCTAAATTTAGCAGCCCACCATGGCAAGAAAGGGGTATTCCGATGATGAGGTTCTCAGGTACATGGCCCAGTCGGATGAGGACGATTGGGACGCCTCATTCGACGAATCTTCCGGGTCAGAGTTTGAACCTGAATTGAGCAGTGGCTCACTGACCGATAGTGATGACGAGGTTGAGGTCCCGGCTAAAGCCAGGCGTACCACACCCCATGTTGTTGGACCGCAGGTGGCGCAGGATCAGCCTCAAGGGCAGCAGAGTGGTGTTCGTGCTGGTCTGAGATTTCATGGTGGGGCAGGCACCAGCAGCACAACATCTCCTGGACCTAGCACCAGTACTTCCGTAGACCCTGGTGAAGTGGCGAGCACCAGCATGGAAGTTGAAACTGGTTCGGTGGCACGTGCAGTAAGATCCCAGTCGCAGCCACCAAGAAGACGGGCCCGTACTACCCCTAATTTACCAGAGGTGCTGGCAAACCCAAATTGGCAATCCCCTGATTCCGCCGCACCCGTACTTCCCCCTTTCACCGCCCAGTCTGGAGTCCAGGTGGAGACAGATAATCTAGGATCGACCCTAGACTTTTTCTATCTGTTCTTCACCCAGGATCTCTTGGACTTAATTGTGGCAGAGACCAACCGTAAGGCCACACAATATATAACCGCCAATCCGGAAAAGTACCTTGCCCAGCCTTTTCGGTGGAAACCAGTCCAAGTTTCCGAAATGAAAATTTTTTTGGGCCTTCTCCTTCACACGGGACTAGTAAAGCAGAATGTGTTGCGGTCTTATTGGTCTACGGACCCAGCACATCATGTTCCCCTGTACTCTGCTGCCATGTCCAGGACACGATTTGAGAACATCCTGCGCTTCCTGCACTTCAATGACAACGAAACCTGTCATCGAAGTGACCACCCTGCTTTTGACCGGCTCCACAAAATTCGACCCCTCATAGACCACCTGTCATCCAGATTTGCAGATGCTTATACCCCTGACCAGGACATCTGCGTAGACGAGTCCCTCATACGCTTTACCGGGCGCCTTCGCATCAAACAGTACATCCCAAACAAGCGCGCCCGGTATGGGGTGAAACTGTATAAGCTCTGTGAAAGGGCCACAGGCTATACATCTTATTTTAGGGTCTATGAGGGAAAAGACTCAAAATTGGAGCCGGTCGGATGCCCTGACTACCTGGGGAGCAGTGGAAAGGTTGTGTGGGACTTGGTGTCACCCTTGTTCCAGAAGGGGTACCATCTTTTTGTGGACAATTATTACACAAGTGTGGCCCTCTTTCAGCACTTAAAAATAGAAAAAATCCGATGCTGTGGCACCGTGCGGCCTAGTCGCCGGGGCTTCCCCCAACGGCTCATTACCACCAGACTTCAACGGGGGCAGAGGGCCGCCTTGTGTGCTGACGACCTGCTCGCGGTGAAATGGAAGGACAAGAGGGAGGTTTACTTCCTGTCCACCATTCACGCAGACACGACAGTTGAAATTCAACGGCGAACTAAGGTCATTGAAAAACCCCTTGTCGTCCACGAGTATAATACTAACATGGGAGGGGTGGACTTCAATGATCAGAGGTTAGCGCCCTATTTAGTTGCCCGAAAAACAAGACGCTGGTATAAAAAAGTGTCTTTTTACCTCATTCAATTGGCAATTTACAACAGCTTTGTTCTCTACAGTAAGGCTGGGAGAACTGGCTCGTTCATTCAATTTAATAAACAGATCGTGATGGAACTCCTGTATCCAGGAGGTGCCGTGGCCCAACCCCAAGATGCAACTAGCCGGCTGCATGGAAGGCATTACGCCTATCCAATTCCGACTACCCCAGGTCAACGAATCCGAAGAAAACGCTGTCGTGTCTGCAGCAGGGCTGGAATAAGGCGTGACACCACTGTTTATTGTCCCACCTGTCCTGACCAGCCTGGCCTATGCCTAGGGGAGTGTTTTGAGAGGTACCACGAGCAGGTACACTATTAGAGAGTAGGGAACTCCACACACAGCGGTAGGCACACAAGGGTCTCTCAGTGCTATTTCACACTGCTGCGATGCGTTAGGGCAAAATGCCTAGCAAAAGTCACACTTTGCGGTCCCCCCCTACGCCGGAAGTGCTTGACTTAACGCTAGTGCATGCCTACGTTACTGCGTGGCTTCTGTGGCAATATCGATCGGCGCGGAAGTCATGTTAGTCTATGGCGACGCAGTTCATTACTAGGCCGAATGCTACTCTTGTGGTATTGCCTGAAGGTCTGTTTTGGACGATACGGTGCGGCGGGCTCGACCCACCGGATATGTCAATATGCTGTGTGAAACCAAACATCGGGTTTCCAGAGACCCTAATACACAGGGCTGCCAGAAACCTCTCCTTTCACTTGGGACAAATTGCGTAATGTATTTCGCCACAACTCTGTGCAATTTGCACTTCGCACATTGTTCCATGGGGGGGGAGAGGTTTGTCCTCGGGAGGTAAGTTAAAAAAAACCAAAAAACAGGTAAGCAAAGAAGTTAATGTTTGGTTTGCAATGTTAAGTTTTTTATTAAAAAAGTTCAAAGGTTATTAATGTTAATGAAGTAATTGCTTTGCTGCTTGCTTGTTTTTTGGTTTTTTTTTTCTCTTTTTCCATCCAATAACCTTCCAGGTGGACCGAGCGAATGACTAACCAGCTGCAGTACTGATGGTGCATCCTGACAGAATGTTGCGCGTCTGTCAGCTTACAGAGTTGGGCCGAACGGTTCGCCGGCGAACGGGGTTCGCGCGAACTTAGGTGGTTCGCGTGCGGGTACCGCACGCGAACCTTTTGCGGAAGAAGTTCGGTTCGCCCCATAATGCACCTGAGGGTCAACTTTGACCCTCTACATCACAGTCAGCAGGCCCAGTGTAGCCAATTAGGCTACACTAGCCCCTGGAGCCCCACCCCCCCTTATATAAGGCAGGCAGCGGCGGCCATTACGGCCACTCGTGTGCCTGCATTAGTCAGAGTAGGGCGAGCTGCTGCAGACTGTCTCTCAGGGAAAGATTAGTTAGGCTTAACTTCTTCCTGGCTGCATACCTGTTCTGTTCAGTGAGCCCTCAGCCCACTGCATACCTGTACTGTGATCCTGCCACTGCATAGCTGTTCAGTGATCCTGCCACAGCATACCTGTTCTGTTCAGTGAGCCCTCAGCCCACTGCATACCTGTACTGTGATCCTGCCACTGCATAGCTGTTCAGTGATCCTGCCACAGCATACCTGTTCTGTTCAGTGAGCCCTCAGCCCACTGCATACCTGTACTGTGATCCTGCCACTGCATACCTGTTCAGTGATCCTGCCACAGCATACCTGTTCTGTTCAGTGAGCCCTCAGCCCACTGCATACCTGTACTGTGATCCTGCCACTGCATAGCTGTTCAGTGATCCTGCCACAGCATACCTGTTCTGTTCAGTGAGCCCCCAGCCCACTGCATACCTGTACTGTGATCCTGCCACTGCATACCTGTTCAGTGATCCTGCCACAGCATACCTGTTCTGTTCAGTGAGCCCTCAGCCCACTGCATACCTGTACTGTGATCCTGCCACTGCATACCTGTTCAGTGATCCTGCCACAGCATACCTGTTCTGTTCAGTGAGCCCTCAGCCCACTGCATACCTGTACTGTGATCCTGCCACTGCATAGCTGTTCAGTGATCCTGCCACAGCATACCTGTTCTGTTCAGTGAGCCCTCAGCCCACTGCATACCTGTACTGTGATCCTGCCACTGCATACCTGTTCAGTGATCCTGCCACAGCATACCTGTTCTGTTCAGTGAGCCCTCAGCCCACTGCATACCTGTACTGTGATACTGCCACTGCATACCTGTTCAGTGATCCTGCCACAGCATACCTGTTCTGTTCAGTGAGCCCTCAGCCCACTGCATACCTGTACTGTGATCCTGCCACTGCATAGCTGTTCAGTGATCCTGCCACAGCATACCTGTTCTGTTCAGTGAGCCCTCAGCCCACTGCATACCTGTACTGTGATCCTGCCACTGCATACCTGTTCAGTGATCCTGCCACAGCATACCTGTTCTGTTCAGTGAGCCCTCAGCCCACTGCATACCTGTACTGTGATCCTGCCACTGCATAGCTGTTCAGTGATCCTGCCACAGCATACCTGTTCTGTTCAGTGAGCCCCCAGCCCACTGCATACCTGTACTGTGATCCTGCCACTGCATACCTGTTCAGTGATCCTGCCACAGCATACCTGTTCTGTTCAGTGAGCCCTCAGCCCACTGCATACCTGTACTGTGATCCTGCCACTGCATAGCTGTTCAGTGATCCTGCCACAGCATACCTGTTCTGTTCAGTGAGCCCTCAGCCCACTGCATACCTGTACTGTGATCCTGCCACTGCATACCTGTTCAGTGATCCTGCCACAGCATACCTGTTCTGTTCAGTGAGCCCTCAGCCCACTGCATACCTGTACTGTGATACTGCCACTGCATACCTGTTCAGTGATCCTGCCACAGCATACCTGTTCTGTTCAGTGAGCCCTCAGCCCACTGCATACCTGTACTGTGATCCTGCCACTGCATACCTGTTCAGTGATCCTGCCACAGCATACCTGTTCTGTTCAGTGAGCCCTCAGCCCACTGCATACCTGTACTGTGATCCTGCCACTGCATAGCTGTTCAGTGATCCTGCCACAGCATACCTGTTCTGTTCAGTGAGCCCTCAGCCCACTGCATACCTGTACTGTGATCCTGCCACTGCATAGCTGTTCAGTGATCCTGCCACAGCATACCTGTTCTGTTCAGTGAGCCCCCAGCCCACTGCATACCTGTACTGTGATCCTGCCACTGCATACCTGTTCAGTGATCCTGCCACAGCATACCTGTTCTGTTCAGTGAGCCCTCAGCCCACTGCATACCTGTACTGTGATCCTGCCACTGCATACCTGTTCAGTGATCCTGCCACAGCATACCTGTTCTGTTCAGTGAGCCCTCAGCCCACTGCATACCTGTACTGTGATCCTGCCACTGCATAGCTGTTCAGTGATCCTGCCACAGCATACCTGTTCTGTTCAGTGAGCCCTCAGCCCACTGCATACCTGTACTGTGATCCTGCCACTGCATACCTGTTCAGTGATCCTGCCACAGCATACCTGTTCTGTTCAGTGAGCCCTCAGCCCACTGCATACCTGTACTGTGATCCTGCCACTGCATAGCTGTTCAGTGATCCTGCCACAGCATACCTGTTCTGTTCAGTGAGCCCTCAGCCCACTGCATACCTGTACTGTGATCCTGCCACTGCATACCTGTTCAGTGATCCTGCCACTGTATACCTGTTCTGTGAACCCGCCACTGTATACCTGTTCTGTTCAGTGGACCCGCCACTGTATACCTGTTCTGTGAACCCGCCACTGTATACCTGTTCTGTTCAGTGGACCCGCCACTGTATACCTGTTCTGTGAACCCGCCACTGTATACCTGTTCTGTTCAGTGGACCCGCCACTGTATACCTGTTCTGTGAACCCGCCACTGTATACCTGTTCTGTTCAGTGGACCTGCCACTGTATACCTGTTTAGTGAACACGCCACTGCATACCTGTTGTGTTCAGTGAACCTGCCACTGCATACCTGTTCTGTGAACCCGCCACTGTATACCTGTTCTGTTCAGTGGACCCGCCACTGTATACCTGTTCTGTTCAGTGGACCTGCCACTGTATACCTGTTCTGTTCAGTGGACCTGCCACTGTATACCTGTTTAGTGAACACGCCACTGCATACCTGTTGTGTTCAGTGAACCCGCCACTGTATACCTGTGCAGTTCAGTGAACCCACCTACCTACGTGAGTGCACGCAGTGTGATATACCACTCCGTGCATACCCGATATGGACAAAACAGGTAGAGGAAGAGGAAGAGGTAGTGGCAGAGGCAGAGGAAGGCCACCCGGCAGGTCTGCGCGAGGTCGTGTAAATGTAATTTCGTGTGGACCTGGCCCACAGTACAGTGCTCGGAAGAAGGCACGTCCCATCACCTCCCAAGATTGTCAGGACGTGGTTGAGTATTTAGCGACACAGAACACCTCATCTTGCTCAGCCACCAGCGCTACTACTAGCACCACTTCCGCTGCATTTGACACTTCGCAAGAATTATTTAGTGGTGGTGAAATCACTGATGCACAGCCATTGTTACAGCCAGATGAATTTTCACCAGCTCATATGTCTGCGTTACGCGACAACACTATGGATGTAACGTGTAAGGAGGATGAAGGACCTACACATTTGGATTTTTCTGAGGCAAGCAAAGCTGGGCAGGATGATTACGATGATGACGATGATAGGGATCCTCTGTATGTTCCCAATAGAGGAGATGAAGAGGGGGACAGTTCAGAGGGGGAGTCAGAGAGTAGTAGGAGGATAGAAGTTGCTGAAAGAAGCTGGGGCAGCTCTTCGTCAGAAACAGCTGGTGGCAGAGTCCGGCACCATGTATCGCCAGATTCGCCACCTATGTACAGCCAGCCAACTTGCCCTTCAGCATCAGCTGCTGAGGTGCCCACATCCCAGGGTGGCTCAGCGGTGTGGAAATTTTTTAATGTGTGTGCCTCAGATCGGACCAAAGCCATCTGTTCGCTCTGCCAACAAAAATTGAGCCGTGGAAAGGCCAACACTCACGTAGGGACAAGTGCCTTACGAAGGCACCTGCAGAAAAGGCACAAACAGCAATGGGATGGCCACCTGAGCAAAAGCAGCAGCAGCACACAAAAGCAAAGTCACCCTCCTTCTCCTCTTCCTCCTTCAGGTGCATCATCTGCTTATGCCGCTCTCTCCCTTGCACCTTCACAGGCACCCTCCTCCACTCCGCCTCTGCCCTTGAGCGGTTCCTGCTCCTCTGCCCACAGCAGCAGTCAGGTGTCCGTGAAGGAAATGTTTGAGCGGAAGAAGCCACTTTTGGCCAGTCACCCCCTTGCCCGGCGTCTGACAGCTGGCGTGGCGGAACTGTTAGCTCGCCAGCTGTTACCATACCGGCTGGTGGACTCTGAGGCCTTCCGTAAATTTGTGGCCATCGGAACACCGCAGTGGAAGATGCCAGGCCGCACTTATTTTTCCAGAAAGGCCATACCCCAACTGCACCGTGAAGTTGAGAGGCAAGTGGTGTCATCTCTTGCGAAGAGCGTTGGGTCAAGGGTACACCTGACCACGGATGCCTGGTCTGCCAAGCACGGGCAGGGCCGCTACATTACCTACACAGCCCATTGGGTGAACCTGGTGGTGAACGATGGCAAGCAGAAAGCGGCGGACCAAATTGTGACACCTCCACGGCTTGCAGGCAGGCCTCCTGCCACCTCCTCTCCTCCTGCTACATGCTCTTCGCTGTCCTCCTCCTCCTCCTTGGCTGAGTGGCAGTTCTCCTCTCCAGCTACACAGCCCCAGCTCCGCAGGGCCTATGCTGCATGCCAGGTACGACGGTGTCACGCCATCTTAGACATGGCTTGTCTCAAAGCGGAGAGTCACACTGGAGCAGCTCTCCTGGCTGCTCTTAAGAAACAGGTGGATGAGTGGCTGACCCCGCACCACCTGGAGATAGGCAGGCGTGGTGTGCGACAACGGCAGCAATCTGCTTGCCGCTTTGCATATGGGGAAGCTGACACACATACCCTGCATGGCACATGTCATGAATCTGGTGGTTCAAAGATTTGTGGCAAAGTACCCTGGCTTAGCGGATGTCCTGAAGCAGGCCAGGAAGTTCTGTGGGCACTTGAGGCGCTCTTACACAGCCATGGCACGATTTGCAGAAATTCAGCGTAAAAACAACATGCCGGTGAGACGCCTCATTTGCGATAGCCCCACTCGCTGGAACTCGACCCTCCTCATGTTCTCCCGCCTGCTAGAACAGAAGAAAGCCGTCACCCAGTACCTCTACAACTGGAGTAGAACGAAACAGTCTGGGAAGATGGGGATGTTCTGGCCCGACAACTGGACAATGATGAAAAATGCATGCAGGCTCATGCGGCCGTTTGAGGAGGTGACCAACCTGGTGAGCCGCAGTGAGGGCACCATCAGCGACTTAATTCCCTACGCGTACTTCTTGGAGCGTGCTGTGCGTAGAGTGGCGGATGAAGCTGCGAATGAGCGTGACCAGGAACCGTTATGGCAGGAACAGGCATGGGACCAATTTTCATCAGACCCAGCTGTTTCCTCAACACCTGCGGCAGCACAGAGGGGGGAGGAGGAGGAAGAAGAGAGGTCATGTGCAGAAGATGAGTCAGACTCAGAGGATGATGAGCAAGGTGTTTCTTTGGGGGAGGAGGAGGAGGAGGAGGGGACAGCGGCAGGAGAACAACCGCAGCAGGCGTCGCAGGGGGCTTGTGCTGCGCAACCTTCCCGTGGTATTGTTCGCGGCTGGGGGGAGGAGGTTGACTTACCTGACGTCACTGAGGAAGAGCAAGAGGAGATGGAGGGTACTGGATCCGACTTTGTGCAGATGTCGTCTTTTATGCTGTCCTGCCTGTTGAGGGACCCCCGTATAAAAAACCTCAAGGGGAATGAGCTGTACTGGGTGGCCACACTACTAGACCCTCGGTACAGGCACAAAGTGGCGGACCTGTTACCAACTCACCGGAAGGTGGAAAGGATGCAGCACATGCAGAACCAGCTGTCAACTATGCTTTACAATGCCTTTAAGGGTGATGTGACGGCACAACGCCAGCAAGGTACCACTGCCACTAATCCTCCTCCCGTGTCCACGCAGTCAAAGACAGGACGCTCCAGCGATCTCATGGTGATGTCGGACATGCGGACGTTCTTTAGTCCAACGCCTTGCCGTAGCCCTTCCGGATCCACCCTCCACCAACGCCTGGAACGGCAGGTAGCCGACTACCTGGCCTTAAGTGTGGATGTAGACACTGCTGTGAACAGCGATGAGGAACCCTTGAACTACTGGGTGCGCAGGCTTGACCTGTGGCCAGAGCTGTCCCAATTTGCCATCCAACTTCTCTCCTGCCCTGCCGCAAGCGTCCTCTCAGAAAGGACCTTCAGCGCAGCTGGAGGCATTGTCACAGAGAAGAGAAGTCGCCTAAGTCACAAAAGTGTTAAGTACCTCACCTTTATAAAAATGAATGAGGCATGGATCCCGGAGGGCTGCTGCCCGCCCCAAGACTAAGTCAGTCCCCGCACATACAGCATCTCTGCCTGCACGCCGTGTGACTGGCTGCCTGGCCTGCCCCAAGAAGACTAAGTCGCTCCCAGTCCCTCCACACAGCATGTCTGCCTGCAGGCCGCTTCACTACCTTCTCCGCCACCACCAACAGGGTCCGGGACTCCAGGCGGATTGCTGAAATTTTTAGGCCGCTGCTAGCAGCGGCCGCTGTAATAATTTTTCGGGTGCGTGTACATGACTGCCTAATTTTTCTGGCTGCACTGCGGGCAGCTGCAACAACAAAAAAAAAGGCATGAACATGCGCCCATTCCCCTTCGTGATCATTACCTTGCCGTGGTGAAGGGGCTTGCGTATCACAATGGAGCAATGACCGGCGCCTAGATGAGTGTCTCGGGGGGCACACCCACGATAATAAGGTCGTTGCCTCATTGTGGTCAGACCAAATTTGATCAGCTGGACAGTCACTGTTCTGTCATTCAGCTACATCAGCCAGGTGACTGACCATATGGGCTGTAAAGCCACCAAAACCTGCACTCTCGCCATGGTGCGCACCAGTCCAGCACGGCCGTCACTACACAAACAGCTGTTTGCGGTGCGTTACACGATGAGTTTGGTGCGTCAGTGTGAAGCAGTACCTTAATTACACTACCTGATTGATGTATACACATGCAAGATGTTTGAAAGCACTTTAGGCCTGTCATTTAACATTCAATGTGATTTCTGCCCTTAAAACGCTGCTTTGCGTCAAATCCAGATTTTTCCCGGGGACTTTTGGCATGTATCCCACTCCGCCATCCCCCCCTCCAGGTGTTAGACCCCTTGAAACATCTTTTCCATCACTTTTGTGGCCAGCATAATTAATTTTTTTTTTCAAAGTTCGCATCCCCATTGAAGTCTATTGCGGTTCGCGAACTTTAACGCGAACCGAACCTTTCGCGAAAGTTCGCGAACCCGGTTCGCGAACCGAAAATCGGAGGTTCGGCCCAACTCTACTTACACACAAGTCGGTGCATGCAGCGCTGCAGGACGAGATTTCTCCTCCGCAGTCAAAAAGATACGTTTGCCGAGGCATATGGGCCGAGGAGTGGTGTTGGGGATTCATATGCTTTGGCAAACACTTTGTATCAAAAAAGAACTCTGGCAATGATTTGTTCATCCACATCGATCGGTGTGAATGGATAAATCAGGTTTGCCAGGGCATACGAGCTGGTGGGTTTGGATTTTTGGGGCGGCAGCTCCTATGTCCTGGCAGACGCCTTCCCCTCCTTTTTGTATTGTTTTGTCTTTTTTTCTTCTCTCTTTTTTTCTATCCAGACCGACCAATCAGCTGCAGCACTGATGGTGCATCCTGACAGAACATTGCGCGTCTGTCAGCTTACACACAAGTCGGTGCATGCAGCGCTGCAGGACGAGATTTCTCCTCCGCAGTCAAAAAGATACGTTTGCCGAGGCATATGGGCTGAGGAGTGGTGTTGGGGATTCATATGCTTTGGCAAACACTTTGTATCAAAAAAGAACTCTGGCAATGATTTGTTCATCCACATCGATCGGTGTGAATGGATAAATCAGGTTTGCCAGGGCATACGAGCTGGTGGGTTTGGATTTTTGGGGCGGCAGCTCCTATGTCCTGGCAGACGCCTTCCTCCTCTTTTTTTTTTTTTTTTTTCAAAATTTTTTGGCAGATATTTTTTCATCCACATTGATTGATTGTTTGACGTTCATTTTTCCTTTCAGCCCACAGTGCATTACCCTTATGCCCAATATAAGGAGTATAGCAGAAACTCCTAATACTGGCCATACATGTAATGATTGCAGAGACCCTAAAATGCCAGGACAGACCCCACGAATGATGCCATTTTGGAAAGAGGACACCCCAAAGTATTCCGTGAGGTGCATGGTGAGTTCATAGAATGATTTATTTTTTGTCACAAGTTAGCAGAAATTGTGGTTTTGTGTTTTTTTTTTTTTTTTCACAAAATGTCATTTTCCGCTAACTTGTGACAAAAAATAAAATTTTCTATGAACTCACCATGGCCCTCATGGAATACCTTAGCGTGTATTCTTTCCAAAATGGGGTCATTTGTGGGGTTTGTTAACTGTCCTGGCAAGTGGGCGGGGTGCTAAATTTTGAGCACCCCTGTAAAGCCTAAAGGTACTCATTGGACTCTGGGCCCCTTAGCGCAGTTAGGGTGCAAAAAAGTGCCACACATGTGGTATCGCCGTACTCGGGAGAAGTAGTACAATGTGTTTTGGGGTGTATTTTTACACATACCCATGCTGGGTGGGAGAAATACCTCTGTAAATGACAATCTTTTTTGATTTTTTTACACACAATTGTCCATTTACAGAGTTATTTCTCCCACCCAGCATGGGTATGTGTAAAAATACACCCCAAAACACATTGTACTACTTCTCCCGAGTACGGCGATACCACATGTGTGGCACTTTTTTGCACCCTAACTGCGCTAAAGGGCCCAAAGTCCAATGAGTATCTTTAGGATTTCACAGGTCATTTTGCGGAATTTGATTTCCAGACTACTCCTCACGGTTTCGGGCCCCTAAAATGCCAGGGCAGTATAGGAACCCCACAAATGACCCCAATTTAGAAAGAAGACACCCCAAGGTATTCCGTTAGGAGTATGGTAAGTTCATAGAAGATTTTATTTTTTGTCAAAAGTTAGCGGAAAATTGATTTTTATTGTTTTTTTCACAAAGTGTCATTTTCCACTAACTTGTGACAAAAAATAAAATCTTCTATGAACTCACCATACTCCTAACGGAATACCTTGGGGTGTCTTCTTTCTAAAATGGGGTCATTTGTGGGGTTCCTATACTGCCCTGGCATTTTAGGGGCCCTAAACCGTGAGGAGTAGTCTGGAAATCAAATTCCGCAAAATGACCTGTGAAATCCTAAAGATACTCATTGGACTTTGGGCCCTTTAGCGCAGTTAGGGTGCAAAAAAGTGCCACACATGTGGTATTGCCGTACTCGGGAGAAGTAGTATAATGTGTTTTGGGGTGTATTTTTACACATACCCATGCTGGGTGGGAGAAATATCTCTGTAAATGACAATCTTTTGATTTTTTTACACACAATTGTCCATTTACAGAGTTATTTCTCCCACCCAGCATGGGTATGTGTAAAAATACACCCCAAAACACATTGTACTACTTCTCCCGAGTACGACGATACCACATGTGTGGCACTTTTTTGCACCCTAACTGCGCTAAAGGGCCCAAAGTCCAATGAGTATCTTTAGGATTTCACAGGTCATTTTGCGGAATTTGATTTCCAGACTACTCCTCACGGTTTAGGGCCCCTAAAATGCCAGGGCAGTATAGGAACCCCACAAATGACCCCATTTTAGAAAGAAGACACCCCAAGGTATTCCGTTAGGAGTATGGTAAGTTCATAGAAGATTTTATTTTTTGTCAAAAGTTAGCGGAAAATTGATTTTTGTTGTTTTTTTTCACAAAGTGTCATTTTCCACTAACTTGTGACAAAAAATAAAATCTTCTATGAACTCACCATACTCCTAACAGAATACCTTGGGGTGTCTTCTTTCTAAAATGGGGTCATTTGTGGGGTTCCTATACTGCCCTGGCATTTTAGGGGCCCTAAACCGTGAGGAGTAGTCTGGAAATCAAATTCCGCAAAATGACCTGTGAAATCCTAAAGATACTCATTGGACTTTGGGCCCTTTAGCGCAGTTAGGGTGCAAAAAAGTGCCACACATGTGGTATTGCCGTACTCGGGAGAAGTAGTATAATGTGTTTTGGGGTGTATTTTTACACATACCCATGCTGGGTGGGACAAATATCTCTGTAAATGACAATCTTTTGATTTTTTTACACACAATTGTCCATTTACAGAGTTATTTCTCCCACCCAGCATGGGTATGTGTAAAAATACACCCCAAAACACATTGTACTACTTCTCCCGAGTACGGCGATACCACATGTGTGGCACTTTTTTGCACCCTAACTGCGCTAAAGGGCCCAAAGTCCAATGAGTATCTTTAGGATTTCACAGGTCATTTTGCGGAATTTGATTTCCAGACTACTCCTCACGGTTTAGGGCCCCTAAAATGCCAGGGCAGTATAGGAACCCCACAAATGACCCCATTTTAAAAAGAAGACACCCCAAGGTATTCCGTTAGGAGTATGGTAAGTTCATAGAAGATTTTATTTTTTGTCAAAAGTTAGCGGAAAATTGATTTTTATTGTTTTTTTTCACAAAGTGTCATTTTCCACTAACTTGTGACAAAAAATAAAATCTTCTATGAACTCACCATACTCCTAACGGAATACCTTGGGGTGTCTTCTTTCTAAAATGGGGTCATTTGTGGGGTTCCTATACTGCCCTGGCATTTTAGGGGCCCTAAACCGTGAGGAGTAGTCTGGAAATCAAATTCCGCAAAATGACCTGTGAAATCCTAAAGATACTCATTGGACTTTGGGCCCTTTAGCGCAGTTAGGGTGCAAAAAAGTGCCACACATGTGGTATTGCCGTACTCGGGAGAAGTAGTATAATGTGTTTTGGGGTGTATTTTTACACATACCCATGCTGGGTGGGAGAAATATCTCTGTAAATGACAATCTTTTGATTTTTTTACACACAATTGTCCATTTACAGAGTTATTTCTCCCACCCAGCATGGGTATGTGTAAAAATACACCCCAAAACAAATTGTACTACTTCTCCCGAGTACGACGATACCACATGTGTGGCACTTTTTTGCACCCTAACTGCGCTAAAGGGCCCAAAGTCCAATGAGTATCTTTAGGATTTCACAGGTCATTTTGCGGAATTTGATTTCCAGACTACTCCTCACGGTTTAGGGCCCCTAAAATGCCAGGGCAGTATAGGAACCCCACAAATGACCCCATTTTAGAAAGAAGACACCCCAAGGTATTCCGTTAGGAGTATGGTAAGTTCATAGAAGATTTTATTTTTTGTCAAAAGTTAGCGGAAAATTGATTTCTATTGTTTTTTTTCACAAAGTGTCATTTTCCACTAACTTGTGACAAAAAATAAAATCTTCTATGAACTCACCATACTCCTAACGGAATACCTTGGGGTGTCTTCTTTCTAAAATGGGGTCATTTGTGGGGTTCCTATACTGCCCTGGCATTTTAGGGGCCCTAAACCGTGAGGAGTAGTCTTGAAACGAAATTTCTCAAAATGACCTGTGAAATCCTAAAGGTACTCATTGAACTTTGGGCCCTTTAGCGCAGTTAGGGTGCAAAAAAGTGCCACACATGTGGTATCGCCGTACTCAGGAGAAGTAGTATAATGTGTTTTGGGGTGTATTTTTACACATACCCATGCTGAGTGGGAGAAAGATCTCTGTAAATGGACAATTGTGTGTAAAAAAAATTAACAAATTGTCATTTACAGAGATATTTCTCCCACCCAGCATGGGTATGTGTAAAAATACACCCCAAAACACATTATACTACTTCTCCTGAGTACGGCAATACCACATGTGTGGCACTTTTTTGCAGCCTAACTGCGCTAAGGGGCCCAAAGTCCAATGAGCACCTTTAAGCTTTACAGGGGTGCTTACAATTTAGCACCCCCCAAAATGTCAGGACAGTAAACACACCCCACAAATGACCCCATTTTGGAAAGTAGACCCTTCAAGGTATTCAGAGAGGGGCATGGTGAGTCCGTGGTAGATTTCATTTTTTTTTGTCGCAAGTTAGAAGAAATGGAAACTTTTTTTTTTTTTTTTTTTTTTTTGTCACAAAGTGTCATTTTCCGCTTACTTGTGACAAAAAATAATATCTTCTATGAACTCACTATGCCTCTCAGTGAATACTTTGGGATGTCTTCTTTCCAAAATGGGGTCATTTGGGGGGTATTTATACTATCCTGGAATTCTAGCCCCTCATGAAACATGACAGGGGGTCAGAAAAGTCATAGATGCTTGAAAATGGGAAAATTCACTTTTTGCACCATAGTTTGTAAACGCTATAACTTTTACCCAAACCAATAAATATACACTGAATGGGTTTTTTTTTATCCAAAACATGTTTGTCCACATTTTTCGCGCTGCATGTATACAGAAATTTTACTTTATTTGAAAAATGTCAGCACAGAAAGTTAAAAAAATCATTTTTTTGCCAAAATTCATGTCTTTTTTGATGAATATAATAAAAAGTAAAAATCGCAGGAGCAATCAAATAGCACCAAAAGAAAGCTTTATTAGTGAGAAGAAAAGGAGCCAAAATTCATTTAGGTGGTAGGTTGTATGAGCGAGCAATAAACCGTGAAAGCTGCAGTGGTCTGAATGGAGAAAAAGGCTCTGGTCCTTAAGGGGCGAAAAGACTGTGGTCCTGAAGTGGTTAATGACCCTTTGAGCTTTTTTAGCACCTAAGCTGAATACTCACCTCACGACCCAAGAAGATGGATCCCTGCGATGTCCCATGATAACGAGTGCTCTCCGTTCCCTCTCCCTGGCTGCAGGTATACGCAAAGTCACACGGCGGCGCAAACGAGAGTTCAAGTGATCGCGGTGCTTTGCGCAGGATCTGCCGTGAAACAATCGCACAAACAATTGCTTGTTGCTTCCCAAAAATTACAGGTCGTTGGAAAAATAACATAGTAGGTACAGGCCTTTAACCACTTCACCACTGAGGGTTTTTTCCCCTTATGGACCAGAGAAATTTTCACATTTCAGCCCTTCTCCCTTTCATTCGCCAATAACTTTATAGTTATAACAAAATTATCTATATCTTGTTTTTGCTTTCTTTGGTTGGAATATTTTGCTAAGAATTATTGTACTCTAAATGCATTTTAACAGGAATAATAATAACAAAATCGAGAAAAAAAAAATCTCAGTTTTCGGCCTTTATAGTTTAAAAATAAAACGTTCTACTGTGGATGAAACCCACACATTTTATTTGCCTATTTGTCCCATTTGCAAAGTTCAAAATATTTCCCTAGTACAATGTATGACGGCAACATTTTATTTGAAAATAAAGGTGTATTTTTTCTGTTTTGCATCCATCACTAATTGCAATCCCATTCATGCAAATGTAACATTAATATACCCTCAAGACATACATATTAAAAAATAATTCAGTCCCTAAGGTAACCATTTATGTATTTTTTTCTTTTTTTTTTTAAATGCAATTTTTTTGGGTGTAACTATGGGAGAGTAGGGGAGGTAAGGGGTTAATTTTAATTTTATATTTTAAAAAATATATGTAGGTGTAATTTTACTATTTGGCCACAAGATGCCCCCACACTTTTTCTTCCTGCGCATACTGTTAGTATGCGAACAGGAAGTAACGCGTGTATGTGTTACTTTGTTACAATGACCGAAGGCATCTCATTGATGTTGGCGATCATTGACAAGTGGACTTAGATCAATGAATGGGAACTGTGTTCCCATTCAGTGGTCTCCCTACTAAAGGGTGGCAATGAGAACATGCGCGGGAGCGCGCATAGCGGTGATATACGTATATCTAAGCCCCTTATCTTACTGTTGCTAAGTTGTTTTAACTTCTATTCATTTTTTGGAAATCAGTGTTTCAGGGGCTTCAGTATGTAGACACCCATGAAGGACTCCATAGCACTCCAAACCCGAAGTGCCTCTTCTTGGCGCACAGAGCCAGCCACGCAGCGCCTGAGCCGGCGTCACTATACCAGCAGTGCTATAATCTGTGGCCTATGTACGGGTAATTTGAGGTTACAGCAAATTACTTCTCCCTCCAAGATGCTATGACTTGGAGAATAGTATTTAACCACTTTCCCCTCCACTACAGTATATCTACGTCAGCTGTGGCACCCTCCAAGCCACAGCCACGTAGATATACTAACCTGCTTGCAGCGCTGTTGTGCAGGGACAGGTGCGCTTCAGAGCGCACCCCCCGGCACTGTCAGCTGCCTTACTAATTGGCAAAAGGGAACATGTTCCCTTGTAGCCAATTAGTGACCCCCCCGCGGATGAATGATCACCGCTGTAGCAAACAGCGTGATCATTCATCTTTCCCCCCCCCCCCCGTGGCCAGATCGTAAAAAAAACACCCCTGCAAGATGAATATCTTACCTGAACTGGTTCCTGCGATCATCCTGCAGCTCCAGCCTCCATTCTCCGCGGTGTACTCAGCCCTGTGACGCTGAATATCCGGGTCCCGGCTTGATGACGTCATCAAGCCGGGACCCGGAAATTCAGCGTCACAGGGCTGAGTGAAGAGCGGAGAATGGAGGCTGGAGCTGCAGGATGATCGCAGGAACCAGGTAAGGTGAGATATTCATCTTGCAGGGGCGTTTTTTTTACGATCTGGGGGGGGGGGGCATCGTGATAAGGGGGTGGGGGCACATCAGGCTGCCCATAACAGAGGGTGGGGGTTTAAAATCTGAAGGTGGGGGGTTTGAAATTATTATTGGGGCCCATCAGGGTAATGGGGTGGGGGATTTTATAATGGGGGGCACATCTGATGGTCCTGAGGGACATAACTTAATGCTGGGGGGCACATATGCAATAATGGGGTGGGGGCGCTAATCCTGGGGACACATCTGGCTATAATGGGGAACACTGATCCTGGGGACACATCTGGCTATAATGAGGTGTGCTTATTTGTGATACGCAGCTGTATAAATATATGTGGGGGGGGGTCGCAAATGCAGGGGCATATCTGGCTATACTGGGGGGCTGATATTGGGGGCACATCTGGCTATACTGGGGGGGTCTGATACTGGGCACACATCTGGCTATCTATCCTTGGGGGACTTAATACTGATGGCATGTCTTTTACCTACTGTAGCACTTTGTATTTTTTACTAGAATTGAAGAAAACCTGAGAAATAATGCAATTTTAACGTTTTCCCCTCTTTTTTCCCGCTAAAATGCGCAGAAAAAAAAATTATCGGGACAGAATACCCGCCAATGAAAGTCTAGTTTGTCCTGAAAAAAACGATACCTAGATCATTTAGGTGTCGTGAGTAGGGATAAAGTTATGGCTGATTAAAAAGGGACACCGCTAAAGCGTCAAAACTGCTCTGGTCAATAAGGGGAAAACAAGGTCTGGATGCGAAGTGGTTAACACTGCCGGGAATTTCAGCGGCAGCAGAGGGGAAAGGTTTAATTTTGATGGATGTCTTCACTTAATAAAGGAGAATTGCAGGAGCTTAAATTGATTTAAACTTTTTTTCATTTCTGGAACTAAAAATTATTTCCACACCTAGTTTTTCATCATATGCTAAATTTCTATAAATCGGGTTTATAACAGCTTTGCTTTACCTTTCCCAATGTGCCGGCGAGTGTTTTCAATAGTGGAGTTTCGATTGACATTGGAGAGGAGGCCTAAGCAAAATCTGTTCTTGTTGTTGGAAGGATCCGTGAAGCCGTCAATGAGGACACTGCGGGATGAGGCCTGGAACGTCTCTCCCACCCGATTGTTCAGCTCATAGTAAGCAACAGAACACCAGTGTAATGGCTCCTCATAGCAAACAGGGCGAAATTCTGCAAATGGAGCATTAGAAAATAAAACCCAATACCAAATGCAAGTTCTACGTTAACAATATGAAACTAGATGCATTACTGATGTGATATACAGTGGGATGCGAAAGTTTGGGCAAGATTGTTAATCGTCATGATTTTCCAGTATAAATCGTTGGTTGTTACGATAAAAAATGTCAGTTAAATATATCATATAGGAGACACACACACAGTGATATTTGAGAAGTGAAATAAAGTTTATTGCATTAACAGAAAGTGTGCAATAATTGTTTAAATAAAATTAGGCAGGTGCATAAATGTGGGCACTGTTGTCATTTTATTGATTCTAAAACCTTTAGAACTAATTATTGGAACTCAAATTGGCTTGGTAAGCTCAGTGACCCCTGATCTACATACACAGGTGAATCCAATTATAAGAAAGAGAATTTAACCAGTTCACTTCCAAGGTTTTTACCCTAACGGACCAGAGCAATTTTCACCTGTCAGTGCTCCTCCCTTTTATTCTCTAATAACTTTATTACTACTTATCACAAAAAATTGATCTATACCTCGTTTTTTTTTTGCCACCAATTAGGCTTTCTGTGGGTAGTACATTTTGCTAAGAATTTTTTTATTCTAAATGCATTTTATGGGAAAAATACAGAAATAATGAAAAAAAAAATATTATTTCTCAGTTTTTAGCCATTATAGTTTTAAAATTAAACATTCTCCTGTGGATAAAACCGACACATTTTGTTTGCCCAGCTGTCCCGATTATTAAACCGTTTAAATTATGTCCCTATCACAATGTATGGCGACAATATATTATTTTGAAATATAGGTGTTATTTTTCTGTTTTGTTTTAGCCATAATTACAAACTCCTATGTAATAAAATAAAATTAATTTTCCCTCAGTCAACTGTTTATTTATTGATTTTAAGCTGATTTTTTTTTACAGGTGGTTTTTTTTAAGGGGGGGGTGGAAGTGTAATTTACGTATTTTATTAATATTGTGTATTTTACATAGTATGTTTGTGCTTGTATGTGTAATATACTTTTTGGCCACAAGATGGCGCTAGTGAACACTCTCCCGTTAAGGAAGTGATCACTTTTTTTTTTTTTTACACTTTATTAAACTTAAACAGTTTCCTGTTTTATGAATGGAGGTGGCTACTGTTCGCGGTCACGCCCATTCACTTCAGGCATTGCGATTGGGTAGAGGACCGCTCGGTCTTCTCCCCTAATCACTTAACAAGGGATCCCGATGGAAACGGCGGCGGTAGCGGCGCGGACATGTGCGGAGCGGCGGCGGGAATGCGCGACGTATTAAAACGTCATGTTGCCGTTAATAGGCTAAAGCATGACGTTTTAATATGTTACATTGTCATTAAATGGTTAAGGGGGTCAATTGTACGTTTCCCTCCTCTTTTAATTTTCTCTGAAGAGTAGCAATATGGGGGTTTCAAAACAACTCTCAAATGACCTAAAGACAAAGATTGTTCACCATCAAGGTGTAGGGAAAGGATACAGAAAGCTGTCACAGAGATTTCAGCTGTCTGTTTTCACAGTTAGGAATATATTGAGGAAATGGAAGACCACCAGCTCAGTTCAAGTTAAGGATCGAAGTGGCAGACCAAGAAAAATCTCAGATAAACAAAAGCGACAAATGGTGAGAAGTCAGAGTCAACCCACAGACCAGCACCAAAGACCTATAACATTATCTTGCAGCAGATGGAGTCACTGTGCATCGTTCAACCATTCGGCGCACTTTACACAAGGAGATGCTGTATGCAGAGGAATCCTCTTCTCTGCCCACAGCCCAAAAAAAGCCGCTTGAGGTATGCTAAAGCACATTTGGACAAGCCAGCTTCATTTTGGGATAAGGTGCAGTGGACTGCTAAAACTAAAATTTAGTTATTTGGGCATAACAAGGGGCGTTATGCATGGAGGAAAAACACAGCATTTCAAGAAAAACACCTTCTATCTACAGTAAAATATGGTGGTGGTTCCATCATGCTGTGGGGCTGTGTGGCCAGTGCAGGGACTGGGAATCTTGTAAAAGTTGAGGGACGCATGGATTCCACTCAGTATCAGCAGATTCTGGAGACCAATGTCCAGGAATCAGTGATGAAGCTGAAGCTGTGCCGGGGCTGGATCTTTCAACAAGACAACAACCCTAAACACTGCTCAAAATCCACTAAGGCATTCATGCAGAGGAACAAGTACAACGTTCTGGAATGGCCATCTCAGTCCCCACACCTGAATATAATTGAAAATCTGTGGTGTGAGTTAAAGAGAGCTGTCCATCCTCAGAAGCCATCAAACCTGAATGAACTAGAGAGGTTTTGTAAAAAGGAATGGTCCAAAATACCTTCAACCAGAATCAAGACTCTCATTGTGACCTACAGGAACCGTTAGGAGGCTGTAATTTCTCCAATCGGAGGATCTACTAAATTTTGATTTAATTTCTTTTTTGTGGTGCTCAAATTTATGCCCCTGCCTAATTTTGTTTAAACAATTATTGCACACTTTCTGTAAATCCAATAAACTTAATTTCACTTCTCAAATATTACTCTGTGTGTCTCCTATATGATACAGTGGGTTGCAAAAGTATTCGGCCCCCTTGAAGTTTTCCACATCTTGTCACATTACTGCCACAAACATGCATCAATTTTATTGAAATTCCACATGAAAGACCAATACAAAGTGGTGTACATGTGAGAAGTGGATCGAAAATTATACATCATTCCAAACATTTTTTTACAAATAAATAACTGCAAAGTGGGGTGTGCGTAATTATTCAGCCCCCTGAGTCAATACTTTGTAGAACCACCTTTTGCTGCAATTACAGCTGCCAGTCTTTTAGGGTATGTCTCTACCAGCTTTGCACATCTAGAGACTGAAATCCTTCCCCATTCTTCTTTGCAAAACAGCTCCAGCTCAGTCAGATTGGATGGACAGCGTTTGTGAACAGGAGTTTTCAGATCTTGCCACAGTTTCTCGATTGGATTTAGATCTGGACTTTGACTGGGCCATTCTAACACATAGATATGTTTTGTTTTAAACCATTCCATTGTTGCCCTGGCTTTATGTTTAGGGTTATTGTCCTGCTGGAAGGTGAACCTCCGCCCCAGTCTCAAGTCTTTTGCAGTCTCCAAGAGGTTTTCTTCCAAGTTTTCCCTGTATTTGGCTCCATCCATCTTCCCATCAACTCTGACCAGCTTCCGTGTCCCTGCTGAAGAGATGCACCCCCCGAGCATGATGCTGCCACCACCATATTTGACTGTGGGGATGGTGTGTTCAGAGTGATGTGCAGTGTTAGTTTTCTGCCACACATAGCGTTTTGCATTTTGACCAAAAAGTTCAATTTTGGTCTCATCTGACCAGAGCACCTTCTTCTACATGGTTGCTGTATCCCCCACATGGCTTGTGGCAAACTGCAAACGGGACTTCTTAGGCTTTCTGTTAAGAATGCCTTTCTTCTTGCCACTCTTCCATAAAGGCCAACTTTGTGCAGTGTACAACTAATAGTTGTCCTATGGACAGATTCCCCCACCTGAGCTGTAGACCTCTTGACTGCATTTCTGATCAGCGCTCTCCTTGTTCGGCCTGTGAGTTTAGGTGGATGGCCTTGTCTTGGTAGGTTTACAGTTGTGCCATACTCCTTCCATTTCTGAATGATCGCTTGAACAGTGCTGGGTTCAAGGCTTTGGAAATCTTTTTGTAGCCTAACCCTGCTTTAAATTTCTCAATAACTTGATCCCTGACCTGTCTTGTGTGTTCTTTGGACTTCACGGTGTTGTTGCTCCCAATATTCTCTTAGACAACCTTAGAGGCCCTCAAAGAGCAGCTGTATTTGTACTGACATTAGATTACACCCAGGTGCACTCTATTTAGTCATTAGCACTCATCAGGCAATGTCTATAGGCAACTGACTGCACTCAGATCAAAGGGGGCCGAATAATTATGCCCACACCACTTTGCAGTTATTTATTTGTAAAAAATGTTTGGAATCATGTATTATTTTCACACCACTTTGTGTTGGTCTTTCATGTGGAATTCCAATAAAATTGATTCATGTTTGTGGCAGTAATATGACAAAATGTGGAAAACTTCAACTTTTGCAACCCACTGTATATTTAACTAACATTTTTTATCCTAACAACCAACGATTCATACAGGAAAATCATGACGATTAACAACGTTGCCCAAACTTTCACATCCCACTGTAAATAGAGTCATTGGCCTTGATGCAGGAACTAGCGGTAAAAATACTGCGCATACACAGCCCGGGTTAATATTACTGTGCACGGTCCTGTCAGTGTATCGTGCTCTTGTAGCATGACCGCAATGCTCCAGTAGCACGGCCACTATTATGGTAATTACGGTAGTAGTAGCAGCGCTACTGGAGTACTGTGGTCGCGCTACGAGCCCATCGCGGGGCAGTTGTGTGAGCGCGGTAATATTAACCCGCATTGTGTTTGCACTGTATATTCACTGCCAGTTCCTGCATCAACCTCAATGGCAGCTGTCCCTGGCCCAAGACAGCTTACATTCTTTGTTTAAGAGGGAACCTAGCCAATGAAAAATATCAAATCCTATGTAGTGTTTCTGGGGAATGATAAGGCTCTAATAAACAATACATGATCAAAATATGAACAATCCTTCTCATGGGTCTATGTGTTCCAGGCACGCTTATTTATTATTAACAGGTACATGAAATTAAGCACAGTGCCATGCAGTTGCCATATATAAACATCTGCAGTAGAATGGATAATACTGAACAGAACAGAGATGGGTGTGGGATTATCACAGGGTGCCAGCTCCCCCCAAAAATAACTTACTGCACTGACCCCAATCAACCATTACGTCTGTTAAAGCAGCAGGGCCAACCATACTATACCAGGAAAAAAACATATATATAAGTAGATAACTACTTGTTCTACTTACATAACAGATGTATTGCACTGTCCACGTTTTCATTTCAGTGAATTTTATATAGTGAATAGAGAACACTGTTCATGGCATTTGCCATCTTGATTCCCTCTGACTGAAGCCAATCCAATCCTGATGTAATTTCCTCCCTTACTTTTTTTTCTCCTAGAAACTGCACTGTCATAGCTAGCATGCTTTGTAAACACTTGTGAGCACAGCATAGAACAGATTTCAGCAGCTCAATGAACTGCCCTCAGCCAATCAGTGAGGAGCAGGAATGTGGGAAGGGCGAAGGGAGGGAGGGGTGTGGGAGGGTTGATGACAAGCTTCCTTCTCGTTGGCAATGTACCAAATAGAGCCATGCTGAGATTTATTATAGCAGAAACATTTCTGAATGGATTGGAGTGCTTTCAATGCAGGGTAAGGTTCCAGGCTGCATACTAAATAGAGAGCAGTGGGTAAATTGAATTTGATTTTGTGGTTGCCAATAGTTTTGTAAGTCAGCTTCCCAGCAGATTCAACCACTTTGATTGAATCTGTCAGTAATCAGCTGACTCCAGCATATCATAAATAATAAACTTCTGATCAATTTTGGATAGTTTATTGAAAAAGTGACTAACCATAGTAAATGTTGTTGAGTTAGTGCAAGGAGGAGACGTGGAGGATCGGTAACCGCTTAGTTTGGCACTGCATCATCCTATTGGTTTGATTAATGAGATAACTATGCTTATCTAAAGTACACCAAAAACACACTGGACTCTGGAAATGCATTCTCTAGAATCAGGAGTCTTCACCAACCAGCAGTCCGATGATTGGATCTGAGTTTAACAAATGTGAGAAGGACACTACCTGTGCTCATTTAGGGCTAGTGCACACCAGAGCGGTTCTGAAGCGTTTTTTAAAACTCTTGCAGGGAGAAAGCCACTTGGCTAATAAAAGTGAATGGGATGGTGCACACCAGAGCGGTTTGTTTTTTCAACAAACGCAAACTCGGGGGCTGCAGCATTTTTTAGATTTCTGAGGCGTTTCTGCCTCAATGTAAAGTATAGGAAAGTGGAAAACTGCTCTGAAAAATGCTAGATCAGAGCGGTTTTCCAGGCGTTTTTGTTACAGAGGCTGTTCAGTAACAGCTTTTACTGTAACAATATTTGTAATCTGCTGTACAAAAAAGCTCCAAAAAATGCTAGGCATGTTTAGAAAACGTCTCTAAACATGCTTCAAAAACCTCTAGCGTTTTGCAGATCTGCTAGAGGTTTTTGGTGTGCACTGGGCCTGTTAGTGTCAACTGTTGATTTTGAAAAATTGTCTGGGCTGTTTTTGGTATTGCTTGAGCTACTTCCGCGGGAGGAACTTAATTCTACAGCGTACAATGACATTGTAAGGAATGGTGTGCTTCCAAGGTTTTGAGTATGGTTTAGGAGGTTATTTTTTGTTTAAAGATGAGAACAAGGCTTAATATAATTTTGCCTTCTTGAAACAGAAGGTATTTGTGATAATTCAGCTTTAACCACTTGAGGACCACAGGTTTATTCCCCCCTAGTAACCAGGTGATTTTTTTTTACAATTCAGGACTATGCAGCTTTAACGATTTATTGCTCAGCCATACAGCTTACCACCAAAATGAATTTTACCTCCTTTTCTTGCCATTAGTGGAGGATTTTTTTCATGGTCTCTGATTGCTGCTGCGCTTGTTTTGTTAAATTAATTTTAAAACTTTTTACCCCCTCTTTCCCCCCTCCTCCACTAAATTTCCTCTGACTGCGCTCCGTACATAATATTCCACTCTCATAGACATCAGCCTATGAGAGGGATTAGATTGTGAGCCAATCAGAGGGGCAGCTAAGTGACAGGGCTGTCCCCTGTACAGTGCTGCGCTAGATCGCAATGCTGTACAAATGTTTATTAGCTGTTTTTTATGACATTGCAGCCTGCCAGCTCTGATTGCGGGTGGCAGGCTGCTAATGGATCCCGGCTCTGTTAACGAGCAGAGAACACGCGTGCATGCATTCCCTGCTAATCCCCGCCTCCAGGACTTGGCGCCAATCTGCGTTAGGTGGTCCTGGGGGCGCCAACTTCCCGCCGCCCATCGGTGTGAGGAGGTCGGAAGAAGTTAAGTGAGCAACTGTGGTTTCAAAAATATTTTGCATATTCAGGAGTGACACATCATGGGAAGCCACAGTTGTTCATTTAAAGTAGAATTATTGCAAATACCTTCTGTTTTAAGAAGGCAAAATTATATTCAGCATTGCTTCTTAGTAAGAGTTTGATGTAGAAGGACAGGACTGCACACAGTCCAATAAACACATTCTGGATGAATCTGGTTGCTACCTGCGAGCCAGGCTCCAACACCCAACACCAATCCCTGTCTCCATGTTCCAGGCATCAATAGAAAGCCTTTCCAGAACAGGGGAGGCTGTTAAAGGAAATCTGAAGTAAAACATTTTGCAAAGTTTAACCTATCACCCGTAATGGTTCTGGTCCCTCTGTGTCATTTCGCTCCGATCACTGCAGCAGCTGTGCTCCTCCAAAAGCTTAATGCATCGCCTTGAGCCAACGCATCTCCTCGGATGCGCAGTTCATAAAAATTTTAACTGAGCATGCTCCTGATCCTCCAAATGCTCCTGGCTATGAGAGTATGATTGAGAAGGCGTGCTGTCGGAGGCGCGCATGCACAGTAGCCGGCCAGCTTTCAGAGGAGAGCAGCTGCTGCACGGATGAGTGCAGAACAACAGCGAGGGACCAGAACGACTACAGGGGGCTAGAAGGAGCTCTAGGTAAGATAACTGTGCATTTATTTTTCATTTAGGATACCCTTCAGGCTGCTTTCACACTTCTTGCACTTGTAGCGTCATGGTTCTCATTCTAAATTCTCTGGCATATGGAGTTTGGTTCGTGCTTAAGCTCACCAATTCACACCGTCAGGAATCCTTTTTAACTTCCGGGGTTGGGGTCACTGCTGCACCGTGGTCGGGGGGCGGGCCTTCGCATATGCAGAGCGGTAAGTGCTTCTTTCTCACTGGTCTGCATTGGGATCTTAGCCTGTCAGTTCTGTCTCATTGCTATGACGCCCTCTAGTTGTGCCTCTCATCAAATGTGCCACTGCAGGGGTCATAGAAATGGGACTGGACTTAAAGGCTAACTATCGCAATGCAGTGACGACCATTAGAAGCACTCATCGCTCTGCAGTACATATTACACGACTCCTTGAAATACTAAAACTTTGGGATAATACTGTATGGATGGGCTCTCTCCTGTTGTCTCTTTTAACTGCAGTAGGCTTTGATAGACAACTTTATGTGTTAGTTGTCACGTTTATGTTGGACACCACCTGTTTTATGCACACATGTTAGGATCTCACATTGAGGAATGATATATAAATTACCAACAATACTCACCTCTGCCTTGGGCTGGTATGATAAGCTGGCATTCAGTGGAGTCGCCGGAGTGTCTGTTTTGGTTCCCATGAATCTCTGGAGGGTTGTAGGGTGGTGGAGGGGTATCTAGGGGCAAACAATTATATGAATGTTTAGGATAACTTACAGCTTAGCCAGAATTTGTACAGAAGTCATCAGTTTAGCTCACCTGTAATTTGATAGGGGCTCCCCGGATCAGATGAGCTTCTGGGAGAGTCTGGATAGCCAATGGTGTTTGGAGAGTGGAGGTAGATGTTGCTGGGCGAGGAAGAGAATGGAGTACATGATGGTTGCTGGAAAGACTCGGGGAAGGTGGCATTGTGTGGCATCAGTGGCTCACTGTTTAGGGACGTGTTCCGAAACTTGGCAAGTAGGCTCAGCTGTGGGTTAAACTCGCTGTGCCTTGGAACCAGTACCGGCGGAAGGACTAAAATGTAAAAATATATTAATATTTGTTACATACCAGATTAAGTTATATACAGAGAACAACAGTCACCCTTAGATATGTATACATATTAATCAAGGCCATTTAAAACTGACAAATATTGAGAGATTATGAAAGCTGCCACTGCGGACTTCATTCACAAAAGTGGTTATTACTTGGATGTCATGCTAATCATTTCACCTCTACAGTTTCTGAGTCATGTACCAGAAATATGCATGCAGTTGTCAGGGTTAAGGTGGCCACACACGATACAATAAAATGATCCGATTTTACAGCAATTCGACAAAAACGATCGTATCTCTCGAAAAAATCTAGTTTTTTTTCATTCGACTGAAAAATCCGATCGGATTTCCCGTTTTTTTTCGATTTAAAGGGACTCCGAGCAGTGCAGAAACTATGGAAAGATGCATATCATTTTAAAGCTCTCTTTCTCCTCTTTCCAATGATATATAAACCGCCACCCTACGCCTTTTAGTTTTCGCTATTTTCGCGATTGAAATTGCCGCGGCCGCGATTTCGATCGCGAATATAGAGAAAACTAAAAGGTGTAGGGCAACGATTTAGGTGTTGTCAGAAAGAGGAGAAAGAGAGCTTTAAAATGATATCCATTAAGCCATAGTTATATTGTATTACACAGGACGACACTTTCCCCAGTGTCAGCAGCTCCATTCTGCTGAATGCAGCTGCTGACTTTGACAAAAAGTCGCCCTGTGTAATACAATGTAACTATGGAAAGATGGATATCATTTTAAAGCTCTCTTCCTCCTCTTTCTGACGACACCTAAATCGTTGCCCTACGCCTTTTAGTTTTCACTATTTTCGCGATCGAAATCGCGGCCGCGGCAATTTCAATCGCAAAAATAGCGAAAACTAAAAGGCGTAGGGTGGCGGTTTATATATCATTGGAAAGAGGAGAAAGAGAGCTTTAAAATGATATGCATCTTTCCATAGTTTCTGCACTGCTCGGAGTCCCTTTAAATCAATCCGGAATGCCAGATATTTCTGTTCAATTTCTACAAAAGATTGTATGGTGTGTGTTGGATTGTAAGTTTATTAATATACACACCCTAGCAATTTTCTAAGAGTTTCTAATCATTTTTATCATAATTGAGGAAAAATTGAACATAGGTTTGTGGTACATTGGTCATATTTTTGAAATGTTACAATCAGTCAGAAAAATTGATTGCAATTCTTAAATTGAACAGATATTTCAAAAAATTCTCACTCGCACTGTGATCTGATTGATCTGAGGAAGCAGGTGAGATCCTGCGAAACACGTTTTTTTTTAGTGCTTGTATAAAGACCTCTATCCTGTAATCCTGGCCTTGTTCTTCAAAAGAGGTACACTGCCTTTCCCTTTCAAGCTGTTTTTAAAACAAATCTGTGGATCTGTTTTAAAAACTTACCTATGGAGAGGGAAGGCTCGTGATCCTTAAGAGTCTTCCTGTTTTCCACCCTCGGTGTCCTTGTTCCAGCGATGTCACCCTCGCTCAAATTTGCTGCCTCTGGGAGCCTTCTGTATCCCTGAGTGATCGCAAAGATGGGTGGCTCCGTACTGCACATGCTGTATTTGACCAATTGGTTGAATAGCTCTAACTGAAGTAACAGCGCTGGAATGAGGGGACCAAGAGGGACAGGGAAGGCTCAATAAGATCCACAGCCTGCTCTCTCCATAGGTAAGTATATGACCTTTTTTCACTTTAGTTTTACTTTAAAGGACATCTGAGGTGAAAATAAACTGAGAAAAACAATTGTATAACCCCCTTCTCCTAAAAACTCCTTTTTTTAAATATCCCACAGTTTTAATTTATATTTAAATCTAGGTCTAGTTCTTAAGTGTTTATTGTTTCATTGTTTCTGCTCAATGACACTTTCATTGAAGTATGCCAGAGCTCAAATCTATGAATTATTGACCCTTTTTATATCTTTCCTGCTCTCAGAAGCCATTTACTGACAGAAAAGTGTTTTATGGCTGGAATTACTTATCAGTGAGGGTTATTCTATAGACTGAGCCAGTCCGACCCGGACAGAAACTGTCACTTGCATACCTGATGTTTAATTATTTCAGGCAGATAAATAAAAAAGGAGCACTGCCTACTTATTTGTGTGCTTGGAACTGTACAGTCTCCTACTGGAGAGACTGGGGGTATGCAGCAGGGATGATCAATGAGATGGCCTAACACTGCTGCTGTCACTGTGACTGACAGCGGTATTAGGCCAGCGTAAAGCCGAGCAGTTCGGGACCATTTCTAATACATGATCAATTTTTGGCTGTACAGAAAAACCTAAGCTTTTTTTTTAATATATACCGTATATACTCGCATACAAGCCGAATTTTTGACCCCCAAAAAGGGGGCCAAAAGTTGGGGGGTCGGCTTGTATGCGAGTCGTGGGTGGTGGTCTGCGCTCCCCGCCCGCACGCTCGCCCGCTCGCCCCCTCCGTGGCCGCCGCTGCTGCTAAATTACCTGCTTCAGCGGCCGCTTCCTAATCCGGGTTCCCCTCTTCATCCTGCGGACTCCGTAACTGTATCACAGCAGCGCGCCCGGCGCTGCTGCTGTGACGATGCAGGGGGGCAGGAAAGAGCGGTTCCCCTGGTAATGGCGCCGTTACCAGGGGAACCGCTCTTTCCTGGCCCCTGCATTGTCACAGCAGCGCCGGGCGCGCTGCTGTGATACAGTTACGGAGTCCGCAGGATGAAGAGGGGAACCCAGATTAGGAAGCGGCCGCTGCCTAAAGCAGGTAATAGCAGCAGCGGCCGCGGAGGGAGGGAGCGTGCGGGGCAGGGCACTACACTGGGCACTATACTAGCTATACTGAGCACTATACTAGCTAAACTGGAGCACTATACTAGCTATACTGAGCACTATACTAGCTATACTGAGCACTATACTAGCTAAACTGGGGCACTATACTAGCTATACTGGGCACTATACTAGCTATACTGAGCACTATACTAGCTATACTGAGCACTTTACTAGCTATACTGAGCACTATACTAGCTAAACTGGGGCACTATACTAGCTATACTGAGCACTATATTAGCTAAACTGGGGCACTATACTAGCTAAACTGGGGCACTATACTAGCTATACTGAGCACTATACTAGCTAAACTGGGGCACTATACTAGCTATACTGAGCACTATACTAGCTAAACTGGGGCACTATACTAGCTATACTGAGCACTATACTAGCTAAACTGAGCACTATACTAGCTACACTGGGCACTATACTAGCTATACTGGGGCACTACCTACCCATACTGGGCACTTTACTAGCTATACTGGGACACACTAGGGGAATAAGGCGGCCAGCATTTCCTACCCCCGGCTTATATGGGGGTCAATCATTTTCCCCTGTTTTTTCAGGTAAAAGTTGGGGGGTCGGCTTATATGCGGGTCGGCTTATATGCGAGTATATACGGTATATATTTCTTTGAGAAATCTGATTGTTTTCCGCTTTTTTCTACACAAGTCGATCAAGAGCTGTCAATTTCTTGATTTAAAGACCAAAACAATTTTCAATCATTTTTTTCATAATTGGGGAAATTATTTATTTCCTTTCAAACAATACCAGTTGCCTGGCTATCCTGCTGATCCTCTGCCTCTAATACCTTTAACCATAGACTCTGAACAAGCATGTGCAGATCAGATGTTTCTAATATTATTGTCAGGTCTTACAAGATTAACTGCATGCTTGTTTCAGACACTAGTGCAGCCATATAGATCAGCAGGGCTGCCAGGCAACTGGTATTGTTTAAAGCAGGGCTGTGGAGTCGATACAAAAATTTTCCGACTCCAACTCCAACTCCTCAGTTTCTGAAACCCCGACTGACTCCAACTCCGACTCCGGGTACCCAAAATTGCTCAGACTCCGACTCCTCGACTCCGACTCCTTAGTCTAATACTTAACAGGGCTGTGGATTTTGTACAAAAATCATGCGACTCCGACTCCTCAGTTTCTGAAACCACGACTCCGACTCCAACTCCAGGTGCCCAAAATTGCCCCGACTCCTCGACCCCGACTCCACAGCCCTGGTTTAAAGTGAACCCGAAGTGAGAGATATGGAGGCTGCCATATTGTTTTTTCCTTTCTAACAATACCAGTTGCCTGGCAGCCCTGCTGATCTATTTGGCTGCAGTAGTGTCTGAATAACACCAGAAACATGCATGCAGCTAATCTTGTCATATCTGACAATGTTTTCAGAAACACCTGATCTGCTGCATGCTGGTTCAGGGTCTATGGCTAAAAGTATTAGAGGCAGAGGATCAGCAGGCTAGCTAGGCACCTGGTATTCTTAAGAGGAAATTAATATGGAAGCCTCCATATTCTTCTCACTTCAGTTGTCCTTTAATTATTGTCTGGACATTTTATTGTTGAGGATGACAATAAATGCAAGAATGCCCCTAAAGCTAGCAAGACTCTGGGTGACAATCAGATGTGCAGACACATCTGCCAAATATGCTGCATACAGACATTAGAAAACAGCGGGCCATGCCCATCACAATACAGCTATCCAGATATGATGGCAGAGGAGGGAAGAAGCATTACCGCTGTAATACCCAACCCATACAGCCTTCAGATTGTCACCACATCCAATCAAGAGCTGCTGGCTTGAGCAAAATTAATGTGTCATGCATAAAAGGCTTTCTGGAATCTCAGGAGAGATCAGTTCAGGCACTTTACATGTTATTGCCTAGGGAAAAGAGTAAAGAGGGGTGAAACTGAGACATCCTCAGCACTGACAGCAGAGATCAGCTCAATCAGCGAGGGAAAATGGACTGTGATGATAAGGGGGTCAGTGTGCAGACATTAAATCATCTCTCACATTGGTCAGACAGGGTAGTGAACTTTGCCTGATGTCTGTAGATAACTTAATTTTAGTCATCCTAATTAAAGCAAGAGTCAAGCTAGCAAAACAAATAGAGTAATCTCATATTCTATTCAAAGGAATTTTCTGAAGACCTCAACACAAAATTGCTGATCATTAATGATCGTAATCGGCCAATTACGATGATGCGAAATGTTGCATAATTTTTACGCTATTACAGCCATACGTATTTACGGTTTGCAATGAAGAGTGGAGGTGAAGGTCAGCACTGCCCACAACTTGGTTTTATTCAGTGAAAACGTGATGCATCAGCATAAATATACAGCCGTACGAGCCCGTGTGGTAGTCGAAAAATGAGTGCACATACCGATTCTAGTGGGCAGTCAGTGGGGCGGTGGGTGCAGGGCACAAGTAGCCTACCGGCTGTTTTGTGGTAATTTCAGTTTGGACATGCAGTTGATTTCCCGTAATTAGGCTAAATTTTGTAACAACTTTAGAAGTTAACAGCAAATCCGCCATACATGCTACGATTGTTAAGGGAAATACTGGAAACAAGTCAAAAATTGATTTTGAAAATGCAATGGAAAAAAGGTTTTCAAACTTTCACTTTTCTGAGTTTAAAAACAATGTTTCCTTGCATTTTCAAAATCAAATATCTCAAAAACTACAAGGTCTTTTTGAAAAAAAGTGTTTTTACTTGTTCCCAGTATTCCCCTTAAAGAGAATCTGTATTGTTAAAATCGCACAAAAGTAAACATACCAGTGTTTTAGGGGACATCTCCTATTCCCCTCTGTCACAATTTCGCCGCTCCCTGCCGCATTAAAAGCCGCATTAAAAGTAGTCAAAAACAGTTTTAAAAAGTTTGTTTATAAACAAACAAAATGGCCACCAAAACAGGAAGTAGGTTGATGTACAGCATGTCCACACATAGAAAATACATCCATACACAAACAGGCTGTATACAGCCTTCCTTTTGTATCTCAAGAGATCATTTGTGTGTTTCTTTCCCCCTGTTCTCATGCACTGAAGTTTCAGGCTGCTTGTTTCTTCCTGCAAACAGCTTTGCCCTTGTCTGTAATTCTTCAGTATGTGAAAGCCCAGCCAGTTCAGAGGACGATTTATCCAGCTTGTAAAAGATAAGAGAGAAGAGAGAAGCTGCTCTAATCCTAAATAACACACAGGCAGTGTGCATAGAGGGGCCTGGAAGGGGGAGTTCATAGCAGAACCACAACATCGAAGAACTTGGCAGCCTTCCAGACACAGGCCGACAAGTCTGACAGGGGAAAGATACATTGATTTATTACAGAGACAGTGATAGTATAAAGTGCTGCAGTAAGCCAGAACACATTGGAATAGCTTCTGGAACTTGTAGGATGATAAAAAACAGGATGCAATTTTTGTTACGGAGTCTCTTTAACAAACATAGCAATTATGGCATGATAGCATGTATGGGGGCTTTGTCATTAACTGCTAATGTCGGCACGAAGTTACAGATGCCTTATGTTTACGTGCAAAATTAATTAGGAATTTTTCCGAAATTTCGCATAACAATTTTATTTCAATAATGGGAAATTTGTGCCCATCACTATGCTGAAACCTGTGTGTGACAACAGACTACAGCCAACAGATGCAGCAAGTGAAACTTACCTGGAGTTTCCACCCGGCGGTAATGGTAAGGGTTGATGCACACATCCTTCTGCTTTGAACCAAAGGGGAACTCGCAGCACTCAAGAGGCTTCAACTCATGGTGAGACTGGAGGTCCGGCCACCTCCACACCCTGCAGTAGATGACATGTGGAAGGCCCTTGCGATGTGACACCTGCAGCCTCCCGTCCAGTGACCGTGGGATGGTGACACATTTACTCGGCTGTCCTGGTGTACTCAGTGCTCTCTCTAGTTCTTCCATTGCACCCTTTTTCTTCTTCAGCTTCTTCACTAGGGAGTCCACGGCCTTCTCTGCCCATTTTTCCTCCTCGTCTCCTTGCTTCCAGCCCAGGAGCCGTTTAACGGCAGGGCTTGTGAAGGAGAACAAGGAACTTATAGGCGTGCTGGAGTGCATATGAATCGTTAATGTCAGTTGGAGTCCTAATGAAAAAACAAGGAGACCAAGTCTTCTGAGCTTTCTTATGCAAAGACTCTTTCGATTTAGCCCTTCAGCATTGGGTTAACGTCTGTGAAGGTCCTGATATGAAAACAAAAGTTACAATTAGAATGCTGTAAAACTAAGGTTTCTTCAACTTATTTCCATGCTATTTATGGACAGCATTCATATTTATTGTGTTGGAGGTGCTAAGCCCTTCTTCCTCTAAGTAAAATGCCTTAGAATCAAAATTTGATCAACTGCCAAAACTTAAAGCGGACCTAAACCAAAAACAAGCATTTAATGTGGTGGTAATATAATAATATGTTGTATATCAGCAATATATCCGTCACAGTTTTTCTATAAGTGGAATGCAATTACCTGCATTTTGAAGAGTTTCCCGTAAGCCATACCCCCTAAGTGACATGTTGCCTTGGCAATATTCCTTATGCCTGGTTCACACGATGCAATTTTCCATCAGATTGATGGTCGAATCAATTATTTCCGATAGGTCGGATCTGATTTCTGATAAAATGTTTATATAAGTGATTGGAAAATCAATCAGAAAAACGAAGTAATTGATTTGACCGTCGATCTGAAACCAAATTGCATTGTGTGTACCAGGTATAAGACTTTGGCATTACCAGCCCCCTTCTGCACACAACATTGGTGGGCGTGTTTAAGACTTTTTCAGTGACGTGCCTGTAGGCGGCAATCTCTATCACCACCGACTGGCCACATTCAAGTCTGAATATCTCTGTAACCATGCATCCAACGGACCCCAAATTTAAAGGGCAGGGACACTTCTTCCATGCCAACTTGAGACCCTTAACCTTGCGGATTTCTGAAATAGGAAACTTTTGGATCCAAAGGCTTTCCCCTGAGGTGCCGAAGGGCACTTTTTTTCTTACAGTTACACTTGAAGAAAGTACCAGCCTGTGGAGCTACATTGCATACATGCTCCACAGCAACAGAACACATGGTTAGCCTTCACAGAACTTGGCCACTGAACTGTTGCCCAAGTGTACCTTATACCTGTGGGCATAAGTAGCGGTATGTGTGTATGAAACTTGACTCTAGACTGCAATACAGCCAGATAGTAGATCATGAGCCCTTTAGGCCAATAAGTGACATTAACTCTTGAATATTTAGAATGCTGCAGAAAATGGCTGCGCTATGTAAATAATAATAATAATGGATCATTTTTTTT